>NC_050096.1:192438140-192741171 GCF_902167145.1 Zea mays | reverse complement strand
GTTTTGTAAATTACCTTTTCAGAGTCGAGCTGAGCATGAAGAGAAGAACTCAGTGCATTAGCGTCATCCAAGGCAGCAGAGACTTGACCCAGTTCAGTTTGGCTCTGAGAGTACTTCTCCTCCAAGTCAGCACACCGCTGAACCATTTCAGCCTGATCTCGGGAATGTTTTTCCTCAAGAATTGAAATCTGCCGAGTGATTCCTAGCAAGAGATAATCAAACAAAACGGGGTCAGAAGGTAAAGTAGTCCACAACGAAGGCAGAGAGAAGCAAAAAAGCACTAACCAGCGTTGGTTGCCTCCAATTCAGAGACACGACGTTGAAGTGACACTGGATTCCAACACGCAAGAGACGAAGCCACTTCTGGGACGGAAGCACCCTGCAATCTTAGCTGGCTGGCCATCCCATCCACCAAAGCTTGATGAGGAAAGCAGATGAGTGTAATGACAGTAGTTCATATAATGTGAAAATCAAGCTAAATTACATCACAGTACCTGGAGGTTGGAAAAGAACGAAGGGATCCCCAAATCAGGAGAGATCAGTTGATAATCAGACGTAAGGCCACCACCCGAAGCAGCTTGCAAAGAACCAGTAGGAATCAGCTCGGTGCCTTCAGCAGAGCCGAACACTCGATCAGCGGGGACGCTGCCCTCTAAAGCGACTCCCTGGTCCAAGGTTTGGGCTACCACCATACAACCAGAGTGTGGAGGAGATCCCACATGAACGTCCATGGAAGTACAGGAGGGAGACCCCGCTCGGGCACCCTCGGGGGCTGGGTCATAGTTTGCACTGCCCACTTGAGCCGGATCATCCCCGGCAGCACCCTCGGGGGCTGGGCAGTGGCTTACACTCTTCACCCGAGCCAAGTCATCCCCGGCAGCACCCTCGGGGGCTGGGCATGTGTCAGCATCATTCTTGAGGCCCAAGTTCTCTGCAGTAACCACTTCTAAGGTTGACGGGCCCTCAGCCACTTCCATAGGGCCAAGATGATCCAAGTCAGTCTCCCGACCCTCGAGATCGCGCTCTAAGGTCGACGAGGCACGGGATGACCTCAACCCAGCATCAGACACATCAGCGCAAACCTCCATTGCACCATCATCCACTGGCTCCGATAACAAGTCCTCTGGGACCATATCCTCAAGAGTCTGATCAAAGTTGGCCAGGGACAGCTCTTGCAGACCAATGAGGGCAGACAAAGCAGGAGAGGGAACTCCACTACTTTCACCACTGGCGATGAACTGCCGACTGTTTTTACGAGTCAAAGGAATCTCATTTTCCTCTTCCTCATCATCCACATTGGCAACACAAGCAGCACCCCCAATGGGATCAACAACGGATTGGGTACACCCATTGGGGTCAGCGTCAGTAAATCCAGTCGCAGGCACTTCTTCAATAGTAGGAACTGAGGTACCAGCGTCCTGATCAAAACTGGATACTCGCCGGAGGCGTCTTCTTTTCTTCTTCTGCTCATCAACAGAAGGATCAGGCTGATTGGTTCGGCAAGGGCGCCTCGGGCGAGCACTGACAGGCTTCTGAACATCCAAAGTCGTATCAGCCTCTGGGAGAGGCGCCACTACCAACGTCCCAGCAGGAGCAGCATCGGATGAATCCTCAGCTAGCAAATCAAGCATAGCGCTTATCTCTGCATCACTAGGGTTCAGGGGCACCTCAAAATGAACCTGTCGTTCGTCATCAGGAATCTCCCCAAGCGAGGCAACCAAAGCACTGACTTCTTTAGCAGAGGGTCGCACTCTAAGGCCCAAACTGCCATCAGTAATGGGTGGATTCGACACAAAAAGGGTGAAGGCTTTGGGAGGAGGCAAGTTCCAGGCCGAGTACCCCACTGGAGCACCAACATTTGACACCTTGCCCCTGAGTATCATTTCAAGTCGGCTCACCAAGTCTGCAGAAGGAATTCTCCTGTTGGTAACCCGAGTTGAGTCGGCTAGCCCTCGATACAGATAAGCTGGATAGGCCCTGTCTTTCAGTGGCTGAATATTCTTGAAAACAAAGTCAGTAACCACAGCTTCAGCAGTCAGACCCCTCTCTTTCAGCAGTCCAACTTCAGCTAGCAACACACCTGCCTCAGCTACCTCCTGATCTGTGGGAGACTCGGTCCAGCTTGGGGTGCGAACGTCCGGCTGTCTTCCCGACTGGGAGGGGAGAGAATTCCCATAATTCTCAACTATGAACCACTCCAGGCGCCATCCCTTAATACTGTCCTTGAGGGGGATCTCGAGATATTCAGTTTTCCTCCCGCGACGCATCTCCAAGCTGGCACCCCCGACCAACTGATGTTGTCCCCCGGGCATCCCAGGGCGACAATGATACAAGTATTTCCATAAACCGAAATGTGGCAGCACGCCAAGAAAGGCCTCGCATAAATGAACGAAAATGGAGATTTGCAGAATTGAATTGGGGTTCAAATGGGTCAAGTTAATATGGTAGAAATCAAGGAGACCGCGGAAAAATGGAGAGATGGGAAGGCCAAGGCCGCGGAGAAGGAAAGGGGCGTAAACAACGGACTCATGGGTATCCTCTGTCGAAACAGTAAACCCATGGCAAATCCGCCAAGAACAGAGTTCTCGCGGAGGAAGAACCCCGATAGATACGAGGTGGAGAAGTTCAGTTTCAGAAATGATGGACATGTGGTTACCTGCGAAAGGCAACTGGCTGTTGGGGTCGATTGGAGGAATCACCACAGCAGACGAGCTCGCGGTCTTCCTCTTGGGTGCCATCTCGATTCTACCAGCGAGCAGAGTGGGAGGCGAATGGCAGAGAGGATTCAGAAGCGGGAAAGCAAGAACTAGGGCACGGAAAGCAAAGGCGGCTAAAAGCGCAGCTCTTATGGGATATTCTCGAGCCAGACACCGCTTCAAAAAGTGCCCAGTCATCACCCGACGGTTATTTCCAAAACCCCAGCATGCCACGTGGAAACCCGGCAGTTATCTCCAGAACACCGGTGCGCCACCTCATCACTCGGCCATCGTCCTCAAAGTGGCTCGCGCGGCCTGCTATCACTCGGTGTTGCCTCCAAAACGCCGATTTCGTGTTCAGTCGCTCGGCATTACCTCTAAAATGCCGACATCGCCTTCCAGTCGGTCGGCGTTGCCTCCAAAACGCCGATGTCGTGTTCAGTTGCTCAGCATTACCTCTAAAAATGCTAACGTCGCCTTCCAGTCACTCGGCGTTGCCTCTAAAACGCTGATATAGTGTTCAGTCGCTCGGCGTTGCCTCTAAAACGCCGACATCGACTTTCAGTCACTCGGTATTACCTCTAAAACGCTGACGTTGCCCTCTGGCATCACCTCAAGTCGCTCGGCATTACCTCTAAAATGTCGACGTCGCTTTCCAATCACTCGGCGTTGCTTCTAAAACACTGATACAGTCTTCAGTTGCTCGGTGTTACCTCTAAAACGCCGACACCATCTACAAGTTACTCGGCAGCTATTTCTGGAAGCATCAGTTTGATCCCCAAGTTATTCATCTACTGTCTCAAAGGAATCAGTTTTACAAACAAGCAAGACGAGTTATCAAGGAGAAGCCAACGTCATTCTTTCATTAAAAGGGAAGATAACAAACTTACAAATCAACTCTTTACGAGTTGATACTTCCCTACTATTACTACATTACTACTACTACTACACTACGCTATACTACTCTACATTACTACTACATTATTCTAACTATACTATACTAATATCTAAAAGACCAGTGGCATCTAGCCACTAGCTCTGTTGCTGCTGCCCCGGTTGCTGCCCCTGCTGCCGCCGCCGTCACCGTCCTTGCTGCCGCCGCCGCTGCCCCTGCCGCTGCCGCTGCCGTCACCGTCACCGTCGCCATCGTCGTCGTCGTCGCCGTCGTCGTCGTCGTCGTCCTCGTCCTCGCCGCCGCCGTCCGAGTCCTCCTCATCCGAGGAGTACTCCGACTCATCCGAGCCCTCGAGCCCGGAGCGCTCGACGGCCCGGATGTACGTCCAGACCTCCGCCGCGAGCCCCTGGGAGTCGTCTGAGTCGTCAGACGACTCACGCAGGGGGACGGGAGCCGGAGACCCCTCAGACTCAGAGGAGAACTCCTCCTCTGAGTACTCCGAGTCACCAAACTCCTCCGATGGAGGAGTTGGCTCACGCTTGCGCTTGTTGTTCTTGCCCATGGTGGAAGCAGAAGGGAAAGAAGAGAGGGAAGCAGCAGAGAACAACGAAGGATGTGGAAAAGCCAAAGGGACAACGGCGTTATTTATAGAAGGAGAAGGCAACCGCTCACCTCCAACCGCGATCACTGAACAGTCGCAAAGCATTCAATAAGCACTTCAACCCGTCTGAAGACACGTCAGGCGGCTGACGCCGTTTCACGCAACACAACACCCATTGGGACTCCAGTCAACAGCGCGGAGGATATGATTACACTCGCCGTCACATCACATTACTACTCAGAAGCAGCCGGCTAAAACACTCAGCGTACCAAGCCGTCCCTTGCCCACACCCATTGGGGGGGGACGCCCAGGAATTATCAGTATATTTTTCAAAACGGTCACATCTGTGCAGGGCACGCAGTGAATACCTCAAGACAAAAATGAGATATCAGTAAGGATCAGAGGAAAGCCAAATATAGCCAGTGAAGTACAAAATATGGCCGACAGAAGCGACGTGAGGACTAGACAGAGTACGTCCGTCAAACGTCCAATCAGTCACAGAGCAAATAAATTGCACTACCTAGCAAGATATGGATGGATTGCGAACTCGGCTGCTAAAGACAAAATATATGCTGACCTCTGAAGCAAAATATTGATGACATAATGCTGACCTCCAAAGCATAATGCGAATAGCTTCATGCCAATTCCTACAAACAGAAAGGATAATTTTCAGCAAAGAGACACAAAAGGAAGACCTTCGAACGGATTATCCTCAAAAATCCATTTGAAGGTCGGGGGCTACACCCATTGGGTGCACCTCCGGTGCATCCCATGGATCATCATTCCAAACCAAGATAGTGCCGACTTCTAAGGCGTGGGACAAGATTAAAAGGCCAACCTTCAACCAAAACGCAGGAGCACTGATGGAAATAATTTCTAGGGAAGACCTTCAAGCAGATTATTTTCTAAAAATCTACTCGAAGCTCGGGGGCTACACCCATTGGGTGCACCTCCGGTGCACCCAATGAAGTTCAGAATCCTACAAATTGAAATGCCGACCTCTAAGGCACAAGCACGAAACTAAGCTCCGGTCAACGAGTGATCGAAGCAGGAGAAGACAACATGAAGTCATTTTCTTCAAATCACCTGCAAGCTGGACCTGGGATCTTTGGGCTGATTACCTCTAAATTAACCCAAAGATCGGGGGCTTGTGGGGGATAGATATCCCCCGGGTCCACTAAAGAGTAAAAGACCTCACGAAAGGCCCAAGGGCCCAATAAATCGTAAGGTCATTCCTTCGTGGGCCTGGGGAGAGACAACCAGCAGAGCAGATCGACATGAGGCAGGATTGATGTAAACCTGGACGACCCACAACGTCGAGCGAATGACCACAACAGAGATCCGACTTTCCCGCGCTGGGGCCCCCATGCAACGGAGCCATGTGAGGATAAGTCGGCAGGATTACACGGAGATAAACTCAAGAAGTTCACTATCTTTTAGCTACTCGTTGTTATCATATCCACATGTATTGCCCCACGGTTGAGTATATAAGGCCTAGGGGGCACTCCTTCAGAACGATCGACCCTATTACTTAGCCACCCACGTCAACTCTCTGTATTATCAATCCAGAGAGCTCCCTTGTAACCACATTCACCAAGCATACTCACCAGGACGTAGGGTGTTACGCATCTCTAAGCGGCCCGAACCTGTAAACCTTGTCCACTGTTCCTCGTGCAATCGGCACGAACCATTTTGCTACAGTTGTCGACACCGTCCTACTCCTAAAAACACCTTGAGGGGCAACCCCGGGTGTGCGGTCGGACCCAAAACACCGACAGCCGCCGACGTGAACCTTGTCGCCGCCGCCGAGTACAAGAACCCTCGGAAACCCCCCGGAGGTGCCAACCTCTTTGACAATATGCTCAAGGAGCCGTGCCCGTATCATCAGGGGCCCGTCAAGCACACCCTTGAGGAGTGCGCTATGCTTCGACGCCACTTCCACAGGGCCGGGCCACCCGCGGAGGGTGGCAAGGCTCGCGACGACGACAAGAAGGAGGATCACCAGGCAGGAGAGTTCCCCGAGGTCCGTGACTGCTTCATGATCTACGGTGGGCAAGCGGCAAACGCCTCGGCTCGGCACCGCAAGCAAGAGCGTCGGGAGGTCTGTTCGGTGAAGGTGGCGGCGCCAGTCTACCTAGACTGGTCCGACAAGCCCATCACCTTCGACCAAGCCGACCACCCCGACTACGTGCCGAGCCCGGGGAAATACCCGCTTGTTGTCGACCCCGTCATCGGCAACGTTAGGCTCACCAAGGACCTCATGGACGGAGGCAGCAGCCTCAACATCATCTACGCCGAGACCCTCGGGCTCCTGCGTGTTGATCTGTCCTCGGTCCGGGCAGGCGCTGCGCCTTTCCATGGGATCATCCCTGGGAAGCGCGTCCAGCCCCTTGGACAACTCGACCTTCCCGTCTGCTTCGGGGCACCCTCCAACTTCCGAAGGGAGACCCTCACGTTCGAGGTGGTCAGGTTCCGAGGAACCTACCACGCAGTGTTGGGGAGGCCATGCTACGCGAAGTTCATGGCCGTCCCCAACTACACCTACCTCAAGCTCAAGATGTCGGGCCCCAATGGGGTCATCACCGTCGGCCCCACGTACCGACACGCGTTCGAATGCGACGTCGAGTGCGTGGAGTACGCCGAGGCCCTCGCCGAATCCGAGGCCCTCATCGCCGACCTGGAGAACCTCTCGAAGGAGGTGCCAGACGCGAAGCGCCACGCCGGCAACTTCGAGCCAGCGGAGACGGTCAAGTCCGTCCCCCTCGACCCCAGCGGCGACGCCTCCAAGCAGATCCGGATCGGCTCCGAGCTCGGTCCCAAATAGGAAGCAGTGCTCGTCAACTTTCTCCGCGCAAACGCCGACGTTTTTGCGTGGAGTCCCTCGGACATGCCCGGCATACCGAGGGATGTCGCCGAGCACTCGCTGGATATCCGAGCTGGAGCCCGACCCGTGAAGCAGCCTCTGCGCCGATTCGACGAGGAAAAGCGCAGAGCCATAGGCGAGGAGATCCACAAGCTAATGGCGGCAGGGTTCATCAAAGAGGTATTCCATCCCGAATGGCTTGCCAACCCTGTGCTTGTGAGAAAGAAAGGAGGGAAATGGCGGATGTGTGTAGACTACACTGGTCTAAACAAAGCATGTCCGAAGGTTCCCTACCCTCTGCCCCGCATCGATCAAATCGTGGATTCCACTGTTGGGTGCGAAACCCTGTCTTTCCTCGATGCCTACTCAGGGTATCAGCAAATCAGGATGAAGGAGTCCGACCAACTCGCGACTTCTTTCATCATGCCCTTCGGCATGTACTGCTATGTCACCATGTCGTTCGGCTTGAGGAATGCGGGTGCGACGTACCAGCGGTGCATGAACCATGTGTTCGGCGAACACATTGGCCGGACGGTCGAGGCCTACGTCGATGACATCGTAGTCAAGACGAGGAAAGCCTCCAACCTCCTTTCCGACCTTGAAGTGACATTCCGATGTCTCAAGGCGAAAGGAGTAAAGCTTAATCCCGAGAAGTGTGTCTTTGGGGTTCCCCGAGGCATGCTCTTGGGGTTCATCGTCTCCGAGCGGGGCATCGAAGCCAACCCGGAGAAGATCGCAGCCATCACCAGCATGGGGCCCATCAAGGACCTGAAAGGCGTACAGAGAGTCATGGGATGTCTTGCGGCTCTGAGCCGCTTCATCTCACGCCTCGGCGAAAAAGGTCTGCCTCTGTACCGCCTCTTAAGGAAGGCCGAGTGCTTCACTTGGACCCCCGAGGCCGAGGAAGCCCTCGGGAACCTGAAGGCGCTCCTCACGAATGCGCCCATCTTGGTGCCCCCCGCTGCCGGAGAAGCCCTCTTGATCTACGTCGCCGCGACCACTCAGGTGGTTAGCGCCGCGATTGTGGTTGAGAGACGAGAAGAGGGGCATACATTGCCCGTCCAGAGGCCAGTCTACTTCATCAGCGAGGTACTGTCCGAGACCAAAATCCGCTACCCACAAGTTCAGAAGCAGATGTACGCGGTGATCCTGACGCGGCGGAAGCTGCGACACTACTTCGAGTCTCATCCGGTAACTGTGGTGTCATCCTTCCCCCTGGGGGAGATCATCCAGTGCCGAGAGGCCTCGGGTAGAATCGCGAAGTGGGCAGTGGAAATCATGGGCGAAACAATCTCGTTCGCCCCTCGAAAGGCCATCAAGTCCCAAGTCTTGGCGGACTTCATGGCTGAATGGGTCGACACCCAGCTCCCAACAGTTCCGATCCAGCCGAAACTCTGGACCATGTTCTTCGACGGGTCGCTGATGAAGACAGGAGCGGGCGTAGGCCTGCTCTTCATCTCGCCCTCGGAGCGGGCGCAGGCCTGCTCAGTCCGAGGCACCCTCGGCTCGGCCCGAGGCACCCTCGGTTCAGCCCGAGGTACCCTCGGCTCCCGAGGGTGAGGCACTGCGCGTCGAGGAGGAGCGAAGCGGGGTCACGCCTAATCGAAACTGGCAGACCCCGTACCTGCAATATCTCCACCGAGTAGAGCTACCCCTCGACCGAGCCGAAGCTCGGCGATTGGCGCGGCGCGCCAAGTCGTTCGTCTTGCTGGGAGATGGGAAGGAGCTCTACCACCGCAACCCCTCAGGCATCCTCCAGCGATGCATTTCCATCGCCGAAGGTCAGGAACTCCTACGAGAGATACACTCGGGGGCTTGCGGCCATCACGCAGCACCTCGAGCCCTTGTCAGAAACGCCTTCCGACAAGGTTTCTACTGGCCGACGGCAGTGGCCGACGCCACTAGAATTGTCCGCACCTGCGAAGGGTGTCAGTTCTACGCGAGGCAGACCCACCTGCCCGCTCAGGCTCTACAGACGATACCTATCACCTGGCCTTTTGCTGTGTGGGGTCTGGACCTCGTCGGCCCCTTGCAGAAGGCACCCAGGGGCTACACGCACCTATTGGTCGCCATCGACAAATTCTCCAAGTGGATCGAGGTCCGACCCCTAAACAGCATCAGGTCCGAACAGGCGGTGGCATTCTTCACCAACATCATCCATCGCTTTGGGGTCCCGAACTCCATCATCACCGACAACGGCACCTAGTTCACCGGCAGAAAGTTCCTGGACTTCTGCGAGGATCACCACATCCGGGTGGACTGGGCTGCCGTGGCTCACCCCATGACGAATGGGCAAGTGGAGCGTGCCAACGGCATGATCCTACAAGGACTCAAGCCTCGGATCTACAACGATCTCAACAAGTTCGGCAAGCGATGGATGAAGGAACTCCCCTCGGTGGTCTAGAGTCTGAGGACAACACCGAGCCGAGCCACGGGCTTCACGCCGTTCTTTCTAGTCTATGGGGCCGAGGCCATCTTGCCCACAGACTTAGAATATGGTTCCCCGAGGACGAGGGCCTACGCCGACCAAAGCAACCAAGCTAGTTGAGAAGACTCGCTGGACCAGCTGGAAGAGGCTCGGGACATGGCCTTACTACATTCGGCGCGGTACCAGCAGTCCCTACGACGCTACCACGCCCGAGGGGTCCGGTCCCGAGACCTTCAGGTGGGCGACCTGGTGCTTCGGCTGCGACAGGACGCCCGAGGGCGGCACAAGCTCACGCCTCCCTGGGAAGGGCCGTTCGTCATCGCCAAAGTTCTGAAGCCCGGAACGTACAAGCTGGCCAACAGTCAAGGCGAGGTCTACAGCAACGCTTGGAACATCCAACAGCTACGTCGCTTCTACCCTTAAGATGCTTTCAAGTTGTTCATATACCTCGCTCCCACGCAAAGTTTAGTCATCAAGGAAGGGTCAGCCTTGCCTCGGCAAAGCCCGACCCTCCCTCGGGGGCTAAAAGGGGGGAACCCCCTCTGCGTCGAAATTTTCCTCGAAAAAAGATCCTTTCTGCCAGAATGTCTTTCGTGCTTTTCGACTACTTCGAAAGCGGATCCTGAAAACGACGGAGTACACGTAAGCAGCCAAGGCTGATCGAGCCGAGGGACTCCTACGCCTCCGGGATATGGATACCTCACTCATCACCTTCTGCGATAAGTAACTCGCGTTTGGATAAGTGATTCCGCGGACCGAACAAGTCTTCACGCTCGAAAGCTCCTCTGCCGAAGCGATTCTTCGGGCCTTCTCGACTGCGCCGGTGGAAGAACCCTATGGACGGGCAAGGGTGCGCGTAAGCGGCAAGGCCGACCGAGCCGAGGGATTCCTACGCCTCCGGGATACGGATACCTCACTCATCACCTTCCGTGAAAAGCAACTCTCGCTCGCACAGACAATTCTGTTACCGACGAAAAAGTCCAGATACTCGAAACAAGAGGAAAAGAAGCGCAGCTTTACAACACGGCGAGGGTGTGTTTGGGCCTCGGCGGCTGCAGAAAACACACGCTACAAGATAATCCGATCCTACAGGCTCGGATCTTGACGGTTGAAGGGAGCAGCAGCACCCTCGGCGTCAACTGCACCTTCGGCGAGGTCCGACCTAGCCTCGGACGGCGACGCGGTCCGAGGATCACCACTCTGAAGGACGACATCATCATCACGCCCGGGCCATCGCCGCCAGGGTCTTCTCCAAGAATCCGGCTCGAGCAGGCGGCTCGGCCGGTCACCCCAAGGCCTCGGCCAGCTGTCCCCCAAAGACATCAGCCCGGCCCGAGGCCTCGGCAGATCAACTCCGGCGTCGGTCCCGCTAACGGACGACCTAGCCAGGCTCCGGCCGACCAAGTCTTCTTTTCGAGCCAACTCTGCCTCTGTCCGTGCTGACACCGCTACCCCTGGCTTCGGCTCATCGAAGAGCGGCCGAGGGGTTCCTTTAGCTAAGCAAGAGAAGCCTCGGGTAGCAAGGTCGACCAAGCCGAGGGACTCCTACGCCTCTGGGATACGGATACCTCACTCGTCACCTTTGCACGGGGCGACTCACGCTTGGTGAAGCGGTTCAGACAACTAACAGGCGAGTCTTAGTGCTCGAAAATGAGGAAAAAACACGGCTCCGTGCCAAAAATACATACATGTTCGGGCCTCGACAGCCACAACGAACAAAAACACTGGCACTCAAGGTGCCATCACAAATGGAACTCTGGTCCCGTCCCCGCGGGTATGAACAACCTCCACACCGGGGAGCCTGCGGGGCGACAAGTTCTGGGCGACCTCTGCAGCAGCAGCCATGGTCCCAGGACGGACGCGGCCACCGGAAGGCTCTCGTTCGCGTCCCCGCTCAAGGGATGCGAACCAGCCATCAAAGCCAAAGAGCGGGCCGCTCCGAAGCGCACCGGCAGGTCCTCGCTTCCGCCCTCGCCACGAAAGCGAGGAAGAGGGCGGAATGTTGCATCCTAGCTGGGCAGCAACAGTTCGCCTTCCCCGGCATGGCTGGAGGACGTCTCCTCCGCAGAGCTGGAGGGTGGTTTCTGTAAGGGAATTAGGCTTACACCTACTTCCTAATTGATTTTGGTGGTTGAATTGCCCAACACAAATAATTGGACTAACTAGTTTGCTCTAGATTATATGTTCTACAAGTGTCAAAGGTTCATCTACAACTATACTAAATCGACTGTCCAGAATACCGTAGATTATTCCGGACAGGAGAAGCTTTTTGGAAAAAACAGGCCAAGCGCGGACCGTCCGGGCCCTTGCAGCGGACCGTCCGCGACACAAGGATGACCCTCGGACAGAACCAATGCAAAAATCCGAGTCTGCACTATGGACCGTCCGGAGGATAAGCGCGGACCGTCTGAGACCTCGCTCGGACCGTCCGACCTCAGGCGCGGACCGTCCGGTAGGCAAGGTTCCGAAAAACCCGAAGGTGACAGGTTTGGAAGAATGAATTATAGCGGGCTCGCGGACCGTCCGGGGTGCACGACCGGACCGTCCGCGACTGGGTCTGTCTGACATCTGACGACACATTAAATGCAATATAGCCATTGATATAGCCGTTACTGCTGACCGTTGCATTTTCAGCCGTTGATCTACAGGGGCGGACCGTCCGGACCTTGCGGGCGGACCGTCCGCGCTCAGCAGAATGGAGTAACGGCTAGGAAGTGGTTGGTGTTTATAAATACAACCCCAACCACCTCCATTCCAACATCCAAGCATTCCAACCTTCAACATTCAATACAAGAGCTAGCAATCCATTCCAAGACACATTCAAAGCCTCCTTCTCTCCAAGTTTCACAATTGTGAAAAGAATTCATTAGTGATTAGTGGCTTGAGAGAGAAAGTGATCCGTGTGTTATTTGTCGCTCTTATCGCTTGGCTTTTGCAATCGTGCTTTCTTTCAATCTTTCTTGCGATCAAAACTCACTTGTAATTGAGGCAAGAGACACCAATCTTGTGGTGGTCCTTGTAGGAACTTTGTGTTCCAAGTGATTGAGAAAAGAAAGCTCACTCGGTCCGAGGGACCGTTTGAGAGAGGGTAAGGGTTGAAAGAGACCCGGCCTTTGTGGCCTCCTCAACGGGGAGTAGGTTTGAGAGAACCGAACCTCGGTAAAACAAATCCACGTGTCTCACTTGATTATTCGCTTGCGATTTGTTTTGCACCCTCTCTCGTGGAGTCTATTATATTTCTAACGCTAACCCGGCTTGTAGTTGTGATCATTTTTGAGAATTTCAGTTTCGCCCTATTCACCCCCCCTCTAGGCGACTTTGAATTGGTATCAGAGCCCGGTGCTTCATTAGAGCCTAACCGCTCGAAGTGATGTCGGGAGATCACACCAAGAGGGAGATGGAGACCGGCGACAAACCCACTACGAGCCAAGGGAGCACTTCATCGGAAGAGTCCCGCACCAAGAGGAAGGAGAAGAAGAAGGACTCCTCCAAGCGGAAGGAGAAAAGATCTTCTTCTTCTCACCACAAAGAGAAGAAGGAAAAATCTTCTTCCCACAAGTCGCATCGGAAAGGCGACAAGCACAAGAGGATGAGGAAAGTGGTCTACTACGAGACCGACACTTCATCAACATCTACCTCCGACTCCGATGCACCATCTGTAACTTCTAAGCGCCAAGAGCGCAAGAAGTTTAGTAAGATCCCCTTACACTATCCTCGTACATCTAGACTTACTACATTACTTTCCGTTCCATTAGGCAAACCGCCAACCTTTGATGGCGAAGATTATGCTAGGTGGAGTGATTTAATGAAATTTCATCTAACCTCACTCCACAAAAGTATATGGAATGTTGTTGAGTTTGGAGCACAGGTACCATCTATAGGGGATGAAGACTATGATACGGACGAAGTGGCCCAAATCGAGCACTTCAACTCCCAAGCTACAACCATACTCCTCGCCTCTCTAAGCAAGGAGGAATACAACAAGGTGCAAGGGTTGAAGAACGCAAAGAAAATTTGGGACCTACTCAAGACCGCGCACGAGGGTGATGAACTCACCAAGATCACCAAGCGGGAAACGATTGAGGGGGAGCTCGGTCGCTTCCGTCTTCGCCAAGGGGAGGAGCCACAAGATATGTACAACCAGCTCAAAACCTTGGTGAACCAAGTGCGCAACCTCGGGAGCAAGAAATGGGATGACCACGAGGTGGTTAAGGTTATTTTGAGATCACTTATTTTCCTTAACCCTACTCAAGTACAATTAATTCGTGGTAACCCAAGATATACACTAATGACTCCCGAGGAAGTAATCGGGAATTTTGTGAGCTTTGAATGTATGATTAAAGGCTCAAAGAAGATCAACGAGCTTGATGAACCCTCCACGTCCGAAGCACAACCGGTAGCATTTAAGGCGACGGAGGAGAAGAAGGAGGAATCTACACCGAGTAGACAACCAATTGACGCCTCCAAGCTCGACAATGAGGAGATGGCTTTAATCATCAAAAGCTTTCGCCAAATCCTCAAGCAACGGAGGGGGAAGGACTACAAACCCCGCTCCAAGAAAGTGTGCTACAAGTGTGGTAAGCCCAGTCATTTTATTGCAAAATGTCCTATATCTAGTGACAGTGACAGGGGCGACGACAAGAAAGGAAAGAGGAGAGAAAAGAAGAAGTACTACAAGAAGGGCGGCGATGCCCATGTTTGTCGGGAATGGGACTCCGATGAGAGCTCCACCGAGTCCTCCTCCGACGAGGACGCCGCCAACATCGCCGTCACCAAGGGACTCCTCTTCCCCAACGTCGTCCACAAGTGCCTCATGGCAAAGGACGGCAAAAGAAAGAAGGTTAAATCTAAATCCTCCACTAAATATGAGTCCTCTAGTGATGAGGAAAATAATTTGCGTACCCTTTTTGCCGACCTAAACATGCAACAAAAAGAAAAATTAAATGAATTAATTAGTGCCATCCA
The DNA here is from genome assembly GCF_902167145.1 of Zea mays. NCBI lineage: Eukaryota > Viridiplantae > Streptophyta > Magnoliopsida > Poales > Poaceae > Zea > Zea mays. Next base: position 192,726,723 of record NC_050096.1, on the reverse strand, counting down.
TGAGAAGGATGATCTCTTGGACTCCCAAGAGGACTTCCTAATCAAGGAAAATAAAAGGCATGTTAAGGTTAAAAATGCTTATGCTCTAGAGGTAGAAAAATGTGAAAAATTGTCTAGTGAGCTAAGCACTTGCCATGAGACCATTAACAACCTTAGAAATGAAAATGCTAGATTAATTGCTAAGGTTGATTCCCATATTTGTAATGCTTCAATTCCCAATCTTAGAAATAATAATGATGATTTGCTTGCTAAGATTAAGGAATTGAATGATTCTCTTGCTAGCCTTAGAGTAGAAAATGAAAATTTGATTGCTAAGGCTAAGGATTTTGATGTTTGCAATGTTACTATTTCCGATCTTAGAGATAAAAATGATATACTACATGCTAAGATTGTCGAACTTAATTCTTGCAAACCCTCTACATCTACCGTTGAGCATGTGTCTATTTGTGATAGATGTAGAGATATTGATATCAATGCTATTCATGATCACATGGCTTTAGTTAAACAACAAAATGATCATATAGCATTATTAGATGCTAAAATTGCCGAGCATAACTTAGAAAATGAAAATTTTAAATTTGCTAGAAGTATGCTCTATAATGGGAGACGCCCTGGCATCAAGGATGGCATTGGCTTCCAAAGGGGAGACAATGTCAAACTTAATGCCCCTCCTAAGAACTTGTCTAACTTTGTTAAGGGCAAAGCTCCCATGCCTCAGGATAACGAGGGTTACATTTTGTATCCTGCCGGTTATCCCGAGAGCAAAATTAGGAGAACTCATTCTAGGAAGTCTCACTCTGGCCCTAACCATGCTTTTATGTATAAGGGTGAGACATCTAGCTCTAGGCAACCAACCCGTGCCAAGTTGCCTAGAAAGAAAACTCCTAATGCATCAAATGATCATGCTATTTTATTTAAAACTTTTGATGCATCTTATGTGTTGACTAACAAATCCGGCAAGGTAGTTGCCAAGTTTGTTGGGGGCAAACACAAGGGCTCCAAGACTTGTGTTTGGGTACCCAAAGTTCTTGTTTCTAATGCCAAAGGACCTAAAACCGTTTGGGTACCTAAAGTCAAGAACTAAAATTGTTTTGTAGGTTTATGCATCCGGGGGCTCAAGTTGGATACTCGACAGCGGGTGCACAAACCACATGACAGGGGAGAAGAAGATGTTCTCCTCATATGAGAAAAACCAAGATCCCCAACGAGCTATCACATTCGGGGATGGAAACCAAGGTTTGGTCAAAGGTTTGGGTAAAATAGCTATATCTCCTGACCATTCCATTTCAAATGTTTTTCTTGTAGATTCTTTAGACTACAATTTGCTTTCCGTATCCCAGTTATGTCAAATGGGCTACAACTGTCTCTTTACTGATGTAGGTGTCACTGTCTTTAGAAGAAGTGATGATTCAATAGCATTTAAAGGAGTGTTAGAGGGTCAGCTATACTTGGTAGATTTTGATAGAGCTGAACTCGACACTTGTTTGATTGCTAAGACTAACATGGGTTGGCTCTGGCACCGCCGACTAGCCCATGTTGGAATGAAAAATCTTCATAAGCTTCTAAAGGGAGAGCACATTTTAGGACTAACAAATGTTCATTTTGAGAAAGACAGGATTTGTAGCGCATGCCAAGCAGGAAAGCAAGTTGGGTCTCATCATCCACACAAGAACATCATGACAAGTGACAGGCCACTGGAGCTCCTACACATGGATTTATTCGGCCCAATCGCTTACATAAGCATCGGCGGGAGTAAGTACTGTCTAGTTATTGTGGATGATTATTCTCGCTTCACTTGGGTGTTCTTTTTGCAGGAAAAAGCTCATACCCAAGAGACCTTAAAGGGATTCTTGAGACAAGCTCAAAATGAGTTCGACTTGAGGATCAAGAAAATTAGAAGCGACAACGGGACGGAGTTCAAGAACTCACAAATAGAAGGCTTCCTTGAGGAGGAGGGCATCAAGCATGAGTTCTCTTCTCCCTACACTCCACAACAAAATGGTGTAGTGGAGAGGAAGAATCGAACTCTATTGGACATGGCAAGAACCATGCTTGATGAGTACAAGACACCAGATCAGTTTTGGGCCGAGGCGGTCAACACCGCTTGCTACGCCATCAACCGATTATATCTACACCGAATCCTCAAGAAGACATCCTATGAACTCCTAACCGGTAAAAAGCCCAATATTTCATATTTTAGAGTTTTTGGTAGCAAATGCTTTATTCTTGTTAAAAGAGACAGAAAATCTAAATTTGCTCCTAAAACTGTAGAAGGCTTTTTACTAGGATATGACTCAAACACAAGGGCATATAGAGTCTTTAACAAGTCCTCAGGACTTGTTGAAGTTTCTTGTGACGTTGTGTTTGATGAGACTAATGGCTCTCAAGTAGAGCAAGTTGATCTTGATGAGATAGGTGAAGAACAGGCTCCATGCATAGCGCTAAGGAACATGTCCATTGGGGATGTGTGTCCTAAGGAATCCGAAGAGCCTCCACATGCACAAGATAAACCATCCTCTTCCACGCAAGCATCTCCGCCAACCCAAAATGAGGACGAGGCTCAAGTTGATGAAGGAGAAGATCAAAGAGATGAGCCCCCTCAAGATGACGGCAATAATCAAGGGGGAGATGCAAATGATGAAGACAAGGAGGATGAACAACCAAGACCGCCACACCCAAGAGTCCACCAAGCAATCCAACGAGATCACCCCGTCGACACCATCCTCGGCGACATTCATAAGGGGGTAACCACTCGATCTCGTGTTGCACACTTTTGTGAGCATTACTCTTTTGTTTCCTCTATTGAGCCACACAGGGTAGAGGAAGCACTACAAGATTCGGATTGGGTGATGGCGATGCAAGAGGAGCTCAACAACTTCACTAGGAACGAGAATTTAATAGGATCATGACACAGAAATTCGAGATGTCTATGATGGGGGAGTTGAAGTATTTTCTAGGATTCCAAGTCAAGCAACTCCAAGAGGGCACCTTCATTAGCCAAACGAAGTACACTCAAGACATTCTAACCAAGTTTGGAATGAAGGATGCCAAGCCCATCAAGACACCCATGGGAACCAATGGGCATCTCGACCTCGACACAGGAGGTAAGTCCGTGGATCAAAAGGTATATCGGTCGATGATTGGTTCATTGCTTTATTTATGTGCATCTCGACCGGACATTATGCTTTCCGTTTGCATGTGTGCAAGATTCCAAGCCGACCCTAAGGAATCACACCTTACGGCCGTAAAACGAATCTTGAGATATTTGGCTTATACACCTAAGTTTGGGCTTTGGTACCCTCGGGGATCCACTTTTGATTTGATTGGTTATTCGGATGCCGATTGGGCGGGGTGTAAGATTAATAGGAAGAGCACATCGGGGACTTGCCAGTTCTTGGGAAGATCCTTGGTGTCTTGGGCTTCAAAGAAGCAAAATTCGGTCGCTCTTTCTACCGCCGAAGCCGAGTATATTGCCGCAGGCCATTGTTGCGCGCAATTGCTTTGGATGAGGCAAACTCTGCGGGACTACGGTTACAAACTAACCAAAGTTCCTCTTCTATGTGATAATGAGAGTGCAATCCGCATGGCGGATAATCCCGTTGAGCATAGCCGCACTAAACACATAGCCATTCGGTATCATTTTCTTCGGGATCACCAACAAAAGGGGGATGTCGAGATTTCATACATTAACACTAAAGATCAATTAGCAGATATCTTTACCAAGCCACTTGATGAACAATCTTTTACCAAACTTAGGCATGAGCTCAATATTCTTGATTCTAGGAACTTCTTTTGCTAAACTTGCACACATAGCTCATAGATATACCCTTGATCATGTTTTTTTTGATATATGCTATGACTAATGTGTTTTCAAGTGCATTTCAAACCAAGTCATAGGTATATTGAAAGGGAATAGGAGTCTTCGGCGAAGACAAAGGCTTCCACTCCACTCTACTACTCATCCTTTGTTGTCGCTCCACATCATTCTCCATCGTTGGTATAATCTTCACTCATATGTCTTGTTTGCCAAAGGGGAGAAAGTAGTTAAGCAAGGGCCTATATTTGATTCCAAGTATCCGTTTTTGGCGATTTATGCCAAAGGGGGAGAGAATATTAGCCCAAAGCAAAAGGACCGCACCACCACCTAAATTTAAAATGATTTTCAAATTGGTATCTTATTATGATCAAAAGGGGGAGAAAGTAGTATTTCAAAATTGATATATCAAAACCCTCTTGAACACTAAGAGGAGAATTTCATTTAGGGGGAGTTTTGTTTTAGCCAAAGGAAAAGCATTTGAAAAAGGGGGAGAAAATTTCAAATCTTGAAAGATGCTTCGCAAAATCTTATTCATTTACCTTTGACTATTTTGCAAAAGACCTTTGAAAAGGGAGTTTTGTTTTAGCCAAAGGAAAAGCATTTGAAAAAGGGGGAGAAAATTTCAAATCTTGAAAGATGCTTCGCAAAATCTTATTCATTTACCTTTGACTATTTTGCAAAAGACCTTTGAAAAGGATTTACAAAAGAATTTGCAAAAACAAAACAAGTGGTGCAAGCGTGGTCCAAAATGTTAAAAATAAAGAAACAATCCATGCAAGAATTTATATTGGCGCAATTCTAAGTAACCTTTACACTGACATTATGCAAACTAGTTCATTTTTGCACTTCTCTACTTGCTTTGGTTTGTGTTGGCATCAATCACCAAAAAGGGGGAGATTGTAAGGGAATTAGGCTTACACCTACTTCCTAATTGATTTTGGTGGTTGAATTGCCCAACACAAATAATTGGACTAACTAGTTTGCTCTAGATTATATGTTCTACAGGTGTCAAAGGTTCATCTACAACTATACTAAATCGACTGTCCGGAATACCGTAGATTATTCCGGACAGGAGAAGCTTTTTGGAAAAACAGGCCAAGCGCGGACCGTCCGGGCCCTTGCAGCGGACCGTCCGCGACACAAGGATGACCCTCGGACAGAACCAATGCAAAAATCCGAGTCTGCATTATGGACCGTCCGGAGGATAAGCGCGGACCGTCTGAGACCTCGCTCGGACCGTCCGACCTCAGGCGCGGACCGTTCGGTAGGCAAGGTTCCGAAAAACCCGAAGGTGACAGGTTTGGAAGAATGAATTATAGCGGGCTCGCGGACCGTCCGGGGTGCACGACCGGACCGTCCGCGACTGGGTCTGTCTGACATCTGATGACGCATTAAATGCAATATAGCCGTTGATATAGCCGTTACTGCTGACCGTTGCATTTTCAGCCGTTGATCTACAGGGGCGGACCGTCCGGACCTTGCGGGCGGACCGTCCGCGCTCAGCAGAATGGAGTAACGGCTAGGAAGTGGTTGGTGGCTATAAATACAACCCCAACCACCTTCATTCCAACATCCAAGCATTCCAACCTTCAACATTCAATACAAGAGCTAGCAATCCATTCCAAGACACATTCAAAGCCTCCTTCTCTCCAAGTTTCACAATTGAGAAAAGAGATCATTAGTGATTAGTGGCTTGAGAGAGAAAGTGATCCGTGTGTTATTTGTCGCTCTTATCGCTTGGCTTTTGCAATCGTGCTTTCTTTCAATCTTTCTTGCGATCAAAACTCACTTGTAATTGAGGCAAGAGACACCAATTTTGTGGTGGTCCTTGTAGGAACTTTGTGTTCCAAGTGATTGAGAAAAGAAAGCTCACTCGGTCCGAGGGACCGTTTGAGAGAGGGTAAGGGTTGAAAGAGACCCGGCCTTTGTGGCCTCCTCAACGGGGAGTAGGTTTGAGAGAACCGAACCTCGGTAAAACAAATCCGCGTGTCTCACTTGATTATTCGCTTGTGATTTGTTTTGCACCCTCTCTCGTGGAGTCTATTATATTTCTAACGCTAACCCGGCTTGTAGTTGTGATCATTTTTGAGAATTTCAGTTTCGCCCTATTCACCCCCCTCTAGGCGAATTTCAGTTTCCACCACCAGAAGCTGGAAGAAGAGGTGGCCAACTGACCCGCGCGGGAGGTAGAGCCCCGGCTCGCCTCGCTCTCCGCCCCAGCTAGGATGATGAACATCCTTGAAGCTGAGGGCGGGACCAAGGTTGCAGCCCGACTTGCTTCTCCCCATCCAGGGGCTGGTGGTCACCATCTCGGGTGACCACCGGCGAGGGGAGGTAGCCGGGCCGCGTGATGAAAATCCTTGAAGCCGAACGATGGCTGAAAGGTACCAACTCCCACGGAGTTGCGTTCCTCCAACGACAAGGCGGAAGGACTGCGGGTGTCCCCCATCCGGGGGCTCGGAAGGTGAAAAGACACGATGCACAAGGGAGCGCGAAGACATGGTCGCCTTTCAAGGGGGTCACCCTCCTTTTAAAGGCGACTCTCCCTACCTGCGTCCCCAGCCGTCGTGGGCTGAGTCTTCTCCAACACGCTCCAAGGTCCTCCCCCTACGGCGCGGGGGCTGAGTCCCACGTGTCATGCAAGCTGGCCTAGGGCAGAAGAAGCCAAACCGCCGCGCGCGGTGCATGCAACCGCCCAGCGGTTACGAGCATTCCTCCACCTTCGCCCAGACTAGCGGGCAAAAGGGCGGGCAGCCATGCAGGCAGCATGCAACCGCGCCAAGTGGGCGCGCCCCTCCGACTTCCAACGCACCCAGCATGGGGGCCCACGCCCACGCGTCATGCAACCGGCGCGCCGGTCGCTACGTGCAAGCAACTGCACCGCCACTCGCACCACTGCCACGCCTCCTCGACTGCGGAACCAGTACCGCGACTCGAGGCAACCCTGCTGTCGGCGTTTCGAGACCGGGGGGTCCCTGGGCCGACGAGTGAATGTCGTCGCGTGCCCCAGCCCAGATGGGTCGGCGCGAGGCCGAGCGCGAAGGGGGGAAGTGAGGTGGCCGGAGACGGGCGTGAGAGAGGTGGAAATCCCGCGACCTTCGTGTTCGTCCCGCGCCCAGGTCGGGTGCGCTTGCAGTAGGGGGTTACAAGCGTCCACACGGGAGAGGGAGCGAGCGGCCTCACGCGAGCGCCTGTCCCGTCCTCGTCCCCGCGCGGCCAACCCTCTCTAAGAGGGCCCTGGTCCTTCCTTTTATAGGCGTAAGGAGAGGATCCAGGTGTACAATGGGGGGTGTAGCAGAGTGCTACGTGTCTAGCGGAGGAGAGCTAGCGCCCTAAGTACACGCCATCGTGGCGGCCGGAGAGGTTTTGGCGCCCGGTTCGTGTGATGTCGTGGCCGTCGGAGGAGCGCTGGAGCCTGGCGGAGGGACAGCTGTCGGGGCTGTCGAGTCCTTGCTGACGTCCTCTTGCTTCCGTAAGGGGGCGGAGAGCTGCCGTCGTCAGGGAGCATGCGGGGCGCCATCATTGCCTATCTGGCGGAGCGAGCCAGACGGGACACCGGTCTCGTTCCCCGTAGCCTAAGTCAGCTTGGGGTAGGGTAATGATGGCGCCTCCTGTTGACGTGGCCGGCTCGCGCCCGAGGTTGGGCGATGTGGAGGCTCCTCCGAGGTCGAGGTCGAGTCTGTCTTCCATGGCTGTGGTCGAGTCCGAGCCTCTGGGTCGGGCGAGGCGGAGACCGTCGGCTGAGGCCAGGGCCGAGTCCGAGCCCTGGGGTCGGGCGAAGCGGAGTTCGTCGTCTTCTGGGGCGGAGCCCAAGTCCGAGCCCTGGGTCGGGCGGAGCGGAGTTCATCGTCTTCAGGGGCTTAGCCCGAGTCCGAGCCCTGGGTCGGGCGGAGCGGAGTTCGCCGTCTTCCGGGGCTTAGCCCAAGTCCGAGCCCTGGGTCGGACGGAGCGGAGTTCGCCGTCTTCCGGGGCTTAGCCCGAGTCCGAGCCCTAGGTCGGGCGGAGCGGAGTTCGCCGTCTTCAGGGGCTGAGCCCGAGTCCGAGCCCTGGGTCGGGCGAACCTATGGCGCCTGAGGTCGAGCCTGACTGCCTGTCAGCCTCACTCTGTCAGATGGCACTGCAGTCGGTGCGGCGCAGGCGGCGCTGTCCTTATGTCAGGTCGGTCAGTGGAGCGGCAAAGTGACTGCAGTCACTTCGGCTCTGTCGACTGAAGGGCGCGCGTCAGGATAAAGGTGTCAGGCCACCTTTGCATTAAATGCTCCTGCGATTTGGTCGGTCGGCGCGGCGATTTGGTCAGGGTTGCTTCTTGGCGAAGACAGGGCCTCGGGCAAGCCGGAAGTGTGTTTGTCGCTGGAAGGGGGCCTCGAGCGAGACGGAGATCCTCCGGGGTCGGCTGCCCTTGCCCGAGGCTAGGCTCGGGCGAGGCGTGATCGAGTCCCTCGAACGGACCGATCCCTGTCTTAATCGCACCCATCAGGCCTTTGCAGCTTTGTGCTGATGGGGGTTACCAGCTGAGAATTAGGAGCCTTGAGGGTACCCCTAATTATGGTCCCCGACAGTAGCTCCCGAGCCTCGAAGGGAGTGTTAGCACTCGCTTGGAGGCTTTTGTCGCAATTTTTTGCAAGGGGACCAGCCTTTCTCGGTTGCATTTTGTTCCGGTGGGTGCGCGCGAGCGCACCCGCCAGGTGTAGCCCCCGAGGCCTCGGAGGAGTGGTTTGACTCCTCCGAGGTCTTAATGCCTCGCGTAATGCTTCGGCTGGTCTGGTCGTTCCCTCATGCGAGCTGGCCGTAGCCCGGGTGCACGGTCGGGTTCCAAGTTCTCGGGCTGGTATGTTGACGCTGTCAACGGTTTGGCCGGAGCCGGGTTTGCGAGAGCAGCCCCCGAGCCTCTGCACAGGGCGAGAGGACGGTCAGGGACAGACTCGACTTTTTTACATACGCCTCTGCATCGCCTTTCCGCAAGGAGGAGGGGGGGAAAGCGCCATGTTGCCCTCGGTGGGCGCCGAACATGGTGTCTCCGGTGAGCTGCTAGCGGGTAATCCGAGCGGACGTCCGTGCCCCATTTGTTAGGGGTCGGCTAGAGGCCCATAGGCGCGCCCAAAAGTACCTGCGGGTGATCTGCCGGACCCAGTCCCCTGTCGACGGGGTCCGAGGGCTCGATGCCTCCCTCTGATGGGATTCCGTTACAAGATCGTTCCCGCTGGTCTCGGAAATGTCCTAGGGTTAGGGGTGGTAACGGGCTATTTAATTTAGCCTAACAAATTTAAGGATCGGATCAAGTTAGGGTCGGATCATAAAACAATATAATTTTGAACTAACAAAATTAAGGGCTTTGGTGGTTTGTGAAACAAGTATTAGGGCCGTGATCCATTACCACCCCTACCTAGGGTACCTCGGGAGCGCAGCCGGAGCCTTGGTTATGTATCGAACGTACCCATGGTCATCCCTCGCTCTGTGTCTGAGGCGGCTGTGAACCCTTCGAGGGCCAGCCTTCGAACCCCTGATCAGTAGTGGGCGTGGAGCCCGAGTAGCCTGAGGCGGTCGTTGAACCCTTCCGAGGGGCCGGCCTTCGAACCTCTGACCAGTAGTGGGTGTGGAGCCCACGCGCTCTGAGGCGGCTATTGAACCCTTCCGAGGGGCCAGCCTTCGAACCTCTGATCAGTAGGGAGGCTCGAAGCCTGGTTCCTTCACGGAGAAGGATCCTTTTCGGGGTATCCCCCTTTCCCGGTCCCTGTTGTAAGAGAGAGAAAGAGGAAAAAAGGAAAAGGATTCGAAATCAAATGACGTGGCATACCTTTTTTGACGCGGTTATTATGGCGAAGGCGAAGCGCCGCTCGCTTCCCCTGCCAGAGGTGTCGCCTTTCCCGCCGCGGAGTTAATGCGACGGGGCGTGCGGTTCGCGGGGCGGCCGTTGCGCGTGCGCGAGCCGTTCGAGGAACGGAACACGGGCGCGTCGTCTTCACGCCGTGAGAGAGGGTTCTCTCGCTGCCCCCGGATGAGACGTAAGCCTGGCTGACGACGCGACCGCTGCTCCTGCCCGCCTGCCACCGCCATTACTGTCGGCCCATTTTTGGCCGCATTGACTGTCGCGCCAGGCTGGCGCTGCTGGGTCGTGCGTAGGGTTGCCTCGAGTCGCGGTACTGGTGCCGCAGTCGAGGAGGCGTGGCAGTGGCGCGGGTGGCGGTGCAGTTGCTCGCACGCAGCATCCGGTGCGCCGGTTGCATGACACGTGGGCCTGGGCCTCCATGCTGGGCGTGTTGGAAGTCGGAGAAGTGCGCCCACTTGGCGTGGTTTGCATGCCGCCTGCATGGCTGCCCGCCCTCTCGCCCGTTGGTCTGGGCAAAAGTGGAGGGCCGCTTGTAACCGCTGGGCGGTTGCATGCACCGCGCGCGGCGGTTTGGCTTCTTCTGCTCTGGGCCAGCTTGCATGACGTGTGGGACCCAGCCCCCGCGCCGCAGGGGGAGGACCTTGGAGCGTGTTGGAGAAGACTCAGCCTGCGACGGCTAGGGACACAAGTAGGGAGAGTCGCCTTTAAAAGGAGGGTGACCTCCTTGAAAGGCGTCCATGTCTTCGTGCTCCCTTATGCATCATGTCTTTCCACCTTCCGAGCCCCCGGATGGGGGATGCCCGCAGTCCTTCCGCCTTGTCGTTGGGGGAATGCAACTCCGTGGGAGTTGGTACCTTTCAACCATCGTTCGACTTCAAGGATTTTCATCATGCAGCCCGGCTGCACCCCTCCGCCGGCGGTCACCCAAGACGGTGACCTCCAGCTCCTGGATGGGGAGAGGCAAGTCGGGCTGTGATCTTGGTCCCGCCCTCAGCTTCAAGGATGTTCATCATCCTTGCTGGGGCGGAAAGCGAGGCGAGCCCGGGCTCTACCTCCCGCGCGGGCCGGCTGGCCACCTCTTCTTCCAGCTTCTGGTGGTGGCAACCATCCTCCAGCTCTGCGGAGGAGGCGTCCTCCAGCCATGCCGGGGAAGGCGAACTGTTGCTGCCCAGCTAGGATGCAACATTCCGCCCTCTTCCTCGCTTTCGTGGCGAGGACGGGAACGAGGACCTGCTGGTGCGCTTCGGAGCGGCCCGCTCTTTGGCTTTGATGGCTGGTTCGCGTCCCTTGAGCGGGAACGCGAACGAGAGCCTTCCGGCGGCCGCGTCCGTCCTGGGACCATGGCTGCTGCTGCAGAGGTCGCTGGCGAGTCACCCAGAACTCATCGCCTCGCAGGCTCCCCAGTGTGGAGGTTGTTCATACCCGCGGGGACGGAACCGGAGTTCCGTTTGTAATGGCACTTTGAATGCCAGTCTTATGTTCATAGTGGCTGTCGGGGCCTGAACATGTATGTATTTTTGGCACGGAGCCGTGTTTTTTCCTCATTTTCGAGCACTAAGACTCGCATGTTGGTTGTCTGAACCGCTTCACCAAGCGTGAGTCGCCCCGTGTAAAGGTGACGAGTGAGGTATCCGTATCCCAGAGGCGTAGGAGTCCCTCGGCTCGGTCAGCCTTGTTGTCCGAGGCTTCTCTTGCTTAGTTAAAGGAACCCCTCGGCCACTCTTTGATGAGCCGAGGCCAGGGGTAGCGGTGTCAGCACGGACAGAGGCAGAGTTGGCTTCGAAAAGAAGACTTGGTCGGCCGGAGCCTGGCCTGGTCGTCCGTTAGCGGGACCGACGCCGGAGTTGATCTTCCGAGGCCTCGGGCCGGGCTGATGTCTTCGGGGGACAGCTGGCCGAGGCCTCGGGGTGACCAGCCGAGCCGCCTGCTCGGGCCGGATTCTCGGAGAAGACCCTGGCGGCGATGGCCCGGGCGTGGTGATGATGTCGTCCTTTAGAGTGGAGATCCTTGGACCGCGTCGCTGTCCGAGGCTAGGTTGGACCTCGCCGAAGGTGTAGTTGACGCTGAGGGTGCTGCGGCTCCCTTCAACCGTCAAGATCCGAGCCTGCGGGATCGGATCATCTTGTAGCGTGTGTTTTCTGCAGCCGCCGAGGCCCAAACACACCCTTGCCGTGTTGTAAAGCTGCGTCTCTTTTCCTCTTGTTTCGAGTATTTGGACTTTTTCGTCGGTAACAGAATTGTCTGTGTGAGCGAGAGTTGCTTCTCGCGGAAGGTGATGAGTGAGGTATCCGTATCCCAGTGGCGTAGGAGTCCCCCGGCTCGGTCGGCCTTGCCGCTTACGCGCACTCTTACCCGTCCATAGGGTTCTGTCACCGACGCAGTCGAGAAGGCTCGAAGAATCGCTTCGGCAGAGGAGCTTTCGAACGTGAAGACTTGTTCGGTCCGCGGAATCACTTATCCGAACGTGAGTTACTTATCGCAGAAGGTGATGAGTGAGGTATCCGTATCCCGGAGGCGTAGGAGTCCCTCGGCTCGGTCAGCCTTAGCTGCTTACGTGTACTCCGTCGTTTTCAGGATCCACTCTCAAAGTAGTCGAAAAGCACGAAAGACATTCTGGCAGAAAAGATCTTTTTTCGAGGAAAATTTCGACGCAGAGGGGGTTCCCCCCTTTTAGCCCCCGAGGGAGGGTCGGGCCTTGTCGAGGCAAGGCTGACCCTTCCTTGATGACTAAACTTTGCGTGGGAGCGAGGTATATGAACAACTTGAAAACATCTTAAGGGTAGAAGCGATATAGCTGTTGGATGTTCCAAGCGTTGCTGTAGACCTCGCCTTGACTGTTGGCCAGCTTGTACGTTCCGGGCTTCAGAACTTTGGCGATGACGAACGGCCCCTCCCACGGGGGCGTGAGCTTGTGCCGCCCTCGGGCGTCTTGTCGCAGCCGAAGCACCAGGTCGCCCACCTGGAGGTCTCGGGACCGGACCCCTCGGGCGTGGTAGCGTCGCATGGACTACTGGTACCGCGCCGAGTGTAGTAAGGCCTTGTCCCGAGCCTCTTCCAGCTGGTCCAGCGAGTCTTCTCGATTAACTTGGTTGCTTTGGTCAGCATAGGCCCTCGTCCTCGGGGAACCGTATTCTAAGTCTGTGGGCAAGATGGCCTCGGCCCCATAGACTAGAAAGAATGGCGTGAAGCCCGTGGCTCGGCTCGGCGTTGTCCTCAGGCTCCAGACCACCGAGGGGAGTTCCTTCATCCATCGCTTGCCGAACTTGTTGAGGTCGTCGTAGATCCGAGGCTTGAGTCCTTGTAGAATCATGCCGTTGGCACGCTCTACTTGCCCATTCGTCATGGGGTGAGCCACGACGGCCCAGTCCACCCGGATGTGGTGATCCTCGCAGAAGTCCAGGAACTTTCTGCCGGTGAACTGGGTGCCGTTGTCGGTGATGATGGAGTTCGGGACCCCAAAACGATGGATGATGTTGGTGAAGAACGCCACCGCCTGCTCGGACCTGATGCTGTTTAGGGGTCGGACCTCGATCCACTTGGAGAATTTGTCGATGGCGACCAACAGGTGCGTGTAGCCCCGGGTGCCTTCTGCAAGGGGCCAATGAGGTCCAGACCCCACACAGCAAAAGGCCAAGTGATGGGTATCGTCTGTAGAGCCTGAGCAGGCAGGTGGGTCTGCCTTGCGTAGAACTGACACCCTTCACAGGTGCGGACAATTCTAGTGGCGTCGGCCACCGCCGTCGGCCAGTATAATCCTTGCCGGAAAGCGTTTCTGACAAGGGCTCGAGACACTGCGTGATGGCCGCAAGCCCCCGAGTGTATCTCTTGTAGGAGTTCCTGACCTTCGGCGATGGAGATGCATCGCTGGAGGATGCCCGAGGGGCTGCGGTGGTAGAGCTCCTTCCCATCTCCCAGCAAGACGAACGACTTGGAGCGTCGCGCCAACCGCCGAACCTCGGCTCGGTCGAGGGGTAGCTCTCCTCGGTGGAGATATTGCAGGTACGGGGTCTGCCAGTTTTGATTAGGCGTGACCCCGCTTAGCTCCTCCTCGACGCGCAGTGCCTCACCCTCAGGGACCGAGGGTACCTCGGGCCGAACCGAGGATGCCTCGGGCCGAGCCGAGGGTGTCTCGGACTGAGCCGAGGGTACCTCAGGCTGGGCCGAGGGCGCCTCGGGCTCGGGCGTGTCGTCGATCTTGATGGAGGGTTGATGCAGGTCTCGGGAGAAGACGTCCGGGGGAACCGTTGTTCGCCCCGAGGCTATTTTAGCCAGCTCATCCGCAGTCTCGTTGTAGCACCGGGCGATGTGGTTGAGCTCGAGCCCGTAGAACTTGTCTTCCAGGCGCCAAACCTCATCGCAGTAGGCCTCCATCTTCGGGTCGCGGCAGTGGGAGTTCTTCATGACTTGGTCGATGACGAGCTGTGAGTCACCACGAGCGTCGAGGCGTCGGACCCCTAGCTCGATGGCGATCCGCAACCCGTTGACCAGAGCCTCGTACTCAGCCACATTGTTGGACACCGGGAAATGGAGGCGTAGCACGTAGCGTAGGTGCTTCCCGAGGGGCGAGATGAAGAGTAGGCCTGCGCCGGCTCCTGTCTTCATCAGCGACCCGTCGAAGAACATGGTCCAGAGCTCCGGTTGGATCAGAGCTATTGGGAGCTGGGTGTCGACCCATTCAGCCACGAAGTCCGCCAGGACCTGGGACTTGATGGCCTTCCGAGGGGCGAACGAGATTGCTTCGCCCATGATTTCCACCACCCACTTTGCGATTCTACCCGAGGCCTCTTGGCACTGGATGATCTCCCCCAGGGGGAAGGATGACACCACAGTTACCGGATGAGACTCGAAGTAGTGTCGCAGCTTCCGCCGCGTCAGGATCACCGCGTACAGCAGCTTCTGAACTTGTGGGTAGCGGATCTTGGTTTCGGACAGTACCTCGCTGACGAAGTAGACTGGCCTCTAAACAGGCAATGCATGCCCCTCTTCTTGCCTCTCGACCACAATCGCAGCACTAACCACCAGAGTGGTCGTGGCGACGTAGATCAAGAGGGCTTCTCCGGCAGCTGGGGGCACCAAGATAGGCGCATTCGTGAGGAGCGCCTTCAGGTTCCCGAGGGCTTCCTCGGCCTCAGGGGTCCAAGTGAAGCACTCGGCCTTCCTTAAGAGGCGGTACAGAGGCAGACCTCTTTCGCCGAGGCGTGAGATGAAGCGGCTCAGAGCCGCGAGACATCCCATGACCCTCTGTACGCCCTTCAAGTCCTTGATGGGCCCCATGCTGGTGATGGCTGCGATCTTCTCCGGGTTGGCTTCAATGCCCCGCTTGGAGACGATGAACCCCAAGAGCATGCCTCGGGGTACCCCGAAGACACACTTTTCGGGATTGAGCTTCACGCCTTTCGCCTTGAGACATCGGAATGTCACTTCAAGGTCGGAAAGGAGGTCGGAGGCTTTCCTCGTCTTGACTACGATGTCATCGACGTAGGCCTCGACCGTCCGGCCAATGTGTTCGCCGAACACATGGTTCATGCACCGCTGGTACGTCGCGCCCACATTCCTCAAGCCAAACGGCATGGTGACATAGCAGTACATGCCGAAGGGTGTGATGAAAGAAGTCGCGAGCTGGTCGGACTCTTTCATCCTAATTTGGTGATACCCGGAGTAGGCATCGAGTAAAGACAGGGTTTCGCACCCAGCAGTGGAATCCACGATTTGATCGATGCGAGGCAGAGGGTAGGGAACCTTCGAACATGCTTTGTTTAGACCAGTGTAGTCTACACACATCCGCCATTTCCCTCCTTTCTTTCTCACAAGCACAGGGTTGGCAAGCCATTCGGGATGGAATACCTCTTTGATGAACCCTGCCTCCATTAGCTTGTGGATCTCCACGCCTATGGCTCTGCGCTTTTCTTCGTCGAATCGGTGCAGAGGCTGCTTGACGGGTCGGGCTCCAGCTCGGATGTCCAGCGAGTGCTCGGCGACATCCCTCGGTATGCCGGGCATGTCCGAGGGACTCCACGCGAAGACGTCGGCGTTCGCGCGGAGAAAGTCGGCGAGCACTGCTTCCTATTTGGGATCGAGCTCGGAGCCGATCCGGACTTGCTTGGAGGCGTCGCTGCTGGGGTCGAGGGGGACGGACTTAACCGTCTCCACTGGCTCGAAGTTGCCGGCATGACGCTTCACGTCTGGCACCTCCTTAGAGAGGCTCTCCAGGTCGGCGATGAGGGCCTCGGACTCGGCGAGGGCCTCGGCATACTCCACGCCCTCCATGTCGCATTCGAACGCGTGTTTGTATGTGGGGCCGACGGTGATGACCCCGTTGGGGCCCGACATCTTGAGCTTGAGGTAGGTGTAGTAGGGGACGGCCATGAACTTCGCGTAGCATGGCCTTCCCAGTACCGCGTGGTAGGTTCCTCGGAACCCGACCATCTCGAACGTCAGGGTCTCCCTTCGGAAGTTGGAGGGTGTTCCGAAGCAGACGGGAAGGTCGAGTTGTCCGAGGGGCTGGACGCGCTTCCCGGGGATGATCCCATGGAAAGGCACAGTGCCTGCCCGGACCGAGGACCGATCGACACGCAGGAGCCCGAGGGTCTCGGCGTAGATGATGTTGAGGCTGCTGCCTCTATCCATGAGGACCTTGGTGATCCTGACGTCGTCGATGACGGGGTCGACAACGAGCGGGTATTTCCCCGGGCTCGGCACGTGGTCGGGGTGGTCGGCTTCGTCGAAGGTGATGGGCTTGTTGGACCAGTCTAGGTAGACTGGCGCCGCCACCTTCACCGAACAGACCTCCCGACGCTCTTGCTTGCGGTGCCGAGCCGAGGCGTTCGCCGCTTGCCCACCGTAGATCATGAAGCAGTCGCGGACCTCGGGGAACTCTCCTGCCTGGTGATCTTCCTTCTTGTCGTCGTCGCGGGCCTTGCCACCCTCCGCAGGTGGCCCGGCCCTGTGGAAGTGGCGCCAAAGCATGGCGCACTCCTCAAGGGTGTGCTTGACGGGCCCCTGGTGATAGGGGCATGGCTCCTTGAGCATCTTGTCGAAGAGGTTGGCACCTCCGGGGGGTTTCCGAGGGTTCTTGTACTCGGCGGCGGCGACAAGGTCCGCGTCGGCGGCATCGCGTTTCGCTTGCGACTTCTTCTTGCCCTTCTTCTTGGCGCCGCGCTGAGTTGACGCCTCGGGGGCATCTTCCGGTGGGCGGCCCTTGGGCTGCTTGTCCTTCCGGAAGATGGCCTCGACCGCCTCCTGGCCAGAGGCGAACTTCGTGGCGATGTCGATCAGCTCGCTCGCCCTGGTGGGGGTCTTGCGACCCAGCTTGCTCACCAGGTCGCGGCAGGTGGTGCCGTCGAGGAACGCGCCGATGACATCCGAGTCGGTGATGTTGGGCAGCTCGGTGCGCTGCTTCGAGAATCGCCGGATGTAGTCCCGGAGAGACTCTCCCGGATGCTATCGGCAGCTTCGGAGGTCCCAGGAATTCCCAGGGCGCACGTACGTGCCCTGGAAATTGCCGACGAAGGCTTGGACCAGGTCGTCCCAGTTGGAGATCTACCCCGGAGGCAGGTGCTCCAACCAGGCGCGAGCGGTGTCGGAGAGGAACAGGGGGAGGTTGCGGATGATGAGGTTGTCATCGTCCATTCCACCCAGTTGGCAGGCCAGCCGGTAGTCCGCGAGCCATAGCTCCGGTCTCGTCTCCCCCGAGTACTTTGTGATGGTAGGCGGGGGTCAGAACCGGGTCGGGAACGGCGCCCGTCGTATGGCCCGGCTGAAAGCCTGCGGACCGAGTGGTTCGGGCGAGGGACTCTGATCCTCCCCGCTGTCGTAGCATCCCCCACGCCTAGGGTGGTAGCCTTGGCGCACCCTCTCGTCGAGGTGGGCCCGACGGTCGCGGTGATGGTGCTCATTGCTGAGGCGACCCGGGGCCGCAGGCGCTGTGTTGCACGTGCGCCCGGTGTGGACCGAGGCTTCCCGCATGAATCGGGAAGTCGCGACATGATGTTCCGAGGGGTGCCCCTGCCTTCGGGAGGCGGAGCTCTCGGCCCGTCGGACCGCGGCGCCTTCCAGGAGATTCTTGAGTTCTCCCTGGATTCGCCGCCCCTCGGTGGTTGATGGCTCTGGCATCGCACGGAGAAGCATTGTTGCTGCAGCCAGGTTCTGGCCGACCCCACTGGATGCGGGTGGCGGCCTGACCCTGACATCATCGGCGATGCAGTGCTGGAAGCCCTGGGGTAGATGACGCATTTCTCCGGCCGGAGGTTGGCCCGCCCATCCCTGCCCGACGTCCCGGCGGATCGGCTCAAGCGCTCCTGCTCCCTCGTCGAGCCTGGCTGGCACCCCACGGATTTGCTCGAGCTGTGGGTCATGACCCCCCGCCTGAACGGGGACCACTGCTAGCTCCCGTGGGATGTCAACGCGAGGCACCGGCCCAGGGAGATCACCGTCCTCCGGCATGCCGAGATGGTTGCCTTCGGAGGGACCCCCTAGATCGACGTGGAAACATTCGCGGCTTGGGCCACAGTCCTCGTCGTTGAGGCTGCGGCTACCATTGGAACAGTCGGAAAGGCAGTAGTCGCATGCGGTCATAAAGTCCCGCATGGCACTGGGGTTGCCAAGTCCAGAGAAATCCCAACAGAAGTCGGGTGCGTCGTTTTCCTCGGACCCAGAGGGTCCGTAGGTCGAGACGTCCGTCAGCCGGTCCCAGGGTGACCGCATATGATACCCCATAGGGTTTTGACTTGCCTCTACGAGAGCGTCCGCCGAAGCGAAGCCGCTTGGCGGGTCGAGGCTGAATCCGAAAGGCGTGAGATGGGAATCGGTCGGTACCTCTTGGTCGACGGGCGGTGATGAAGTCACGTCGGGGACTGATTGCACCGTCGTCTCAGGTACGAGGGTGACGTCCAGCAAGCCTTTCGCGAGCGTGCTGGCGTCGTCCGTTTGCTCGGAATTGGCGTGTCGCGGGGAGACGGCGCTCGTCTTCGTCTCAAACGCGAGGTCGATGCCCGACGCGCCCCCCGTTGGGGCGCTGGTGCCGTCGACTCGCTCGACAGCCGACGAGGCGCTGCCTCCCGCTTGGCCTTGGTTGCCCCGCCTCCTCCTCCGTCGGCGGGGGAGAGGACGGGGTGAGCTCAAACGTTGTTCTTCCAAAACGCGGGGAAGACGTCGTCGATTCCGCCGCCGGCGGGCAGGCCGTCGGCCGCCATTGTCGCTGTCGCACGGCGGTGGAAGGAGTATCATGTCGTAGCTGCCGTCGAGGGACATGAACTCAAGACTCCTGAAACGGAGCACCGTCCAGGGTTGGGGAGGTTGCTGGAGACTGACCATCTAGAGCTTGACGGGAAGTTGTTCGTCAACACGCAGCAGGCCCCTACCTGGCGCGCCAACTGTCGGCGTTTCGAGACCGGGGGGTCCCTGGGCCGACGAGTGAATGTCGCCGCGTGCCCCAGCCCAGATGGGTCGGCGCGAGGCCGAGCGCGAAGGGGGGAAGTCAGGTGGCCGGAGACGGGCGTGAGAGAGGTGGAAATCCCGCGGCCTTCGTGTTCGTCCCGCGCCCAGGTCGGGTGCGCTTGCAGTAGGGGGTTACAAGCGTCCACGCGGGAGAGGGAGCGAGCGGCCTCACGCGAGCGCCTGTCCCGTCCTCGTCCCCGCGTGGCCAACCCTCTCTAAGAGGGCCCTGGTCCTTCCTTTTATAGGCGTAAGGAGAGGATCCAGGTGTACAATGGGGGTGTAGCAGAGTGCTACGTGTCTAGCGGAGGAGAGCTAGCGCCCTAAGTACACGCCATCGTGGCGGCCGGAGAGGTTTTGGCGCCCGGTTCGTGTGATGTCGTGGCCGTCGGAGGAGCGTTGGAGCCTGGCGGAGGGACAGCTGTTGGGGCTGTCGAGTCCTTGCTGACGTCCTCTTGCTTCCGTAAGGGGGCGGAGAGCTGCCGTCGTCAGGAAGCGTGCGGGGCGCCATCATTGCCTATCTGGCGGAGCGAGCCAGACAGGACGCCGGTCTCGTTCCCCGTAGCCTGAGTCAGCTTGGGGTAGGGTAATGATGGCGCCTCCTGTTGACGTGGTCGGCTCGCGCCCGAGGTTGGGTGATGTGGAGGCTCCTCTGAGGTCGAGGTCGAGTCTGTCTTCCGTGGCCGTGGTCGAGTCCGAGCCTCTGGGTCGGGCGAGGCGGAGACCGTCGGCTGAGGCCAGGGCCGAGTCCGAGCCCTGGGGTCGGGCGAAGCGGAGTTCGTCGTCTTCTGGGGCGGAGCCCAAGTCCGAGCCCTGGGTCGGGCGGAGCGGAGTTCGTCGTCTTCAGGGGCTTAGCCCGAGTCCGAGCCCTGGGTCGGGCGGAGCGGAGTTCGCCGTCTTCCGGGGCTTAGCCCAAGTCCGAGCCCTAGGTCGGGCGGAGCGGAGTTCGCCGTCTTCCGGGGCTTAGCCCGAGTCCGAGCCCTGGGTCGGGTGGAGCGGAGTTCGCCGTCTTCAGGGGCTGAGCCCGAGTCCGAGCCCTGGGTCGGGCGAAGCGGAGCTTCCTATGGCGCCTGAGGTCGGGCCTGACTGCCTGTCAGGCTCACTCTGTCAGATGGCACTGCAGTCGGTGCGGCGCAGGCGGCGCTGTCCTTCTGTCAGGTCGGTCAGTGGAGCGGCGAAGTGACTGCGGTCACTTCGGCTCTGTCGACTGAAGGGCGCGCGTCAGGATAAAGGTGTCAAGCCACCTTTGCATTAAATGCTCCTGCGATCCGGTCGGTCGGCGCGGCGATTTGGTCAGGGTTGCTTCTTGGCGAAGACAGGGCCTCGGGCAAGCCGGAAGTGTGTTCGTCGCTGGAAGGGGGCCTCGGGCGAGACGGAGATCCTCCGGGGTCGGCTGCCCTTGCCCGAGGCTAGGCTCGGGCGAGGCGTGATCGAGTCCCTCGAACGGACCGATCCCTGACTTAATCGCACCCATCAGGCCTTTGCAGCTTTGTGCTGATCGCACCCTCAAGGCTCTTAATTCTCAGCTGGTAACCCCCATCAGCACAAAGCTGGAAAGGCCTGATGGGTGCGACTAAGTCAGGGATCGGTCCATTCGAGGGACTCGATCACGCCTCGCCCGAGCCTAGCCTCGGGCAAGGGCAGCCGACCCCGGAGGATCTCCGTCTCGCCCGAGGCCCCCCTCCAGCGACGAACATACTTCCGGCTCGCCCGAGGCCCAGCCTTCGCCAAGAAGCAACCCTGGCCAAATCGCCACGCCAACCGACCAAATCGCAGGGGCGTTTAATGCAAAGGTGGTCTGACACCTTTATCCTGACGCGCGTCCTCCAGTCGACAAAGCCGAAGTGACCACAATCACTTCGCCGCTCCACTGACCGGCCTGACAGAAGGACAGCGTCGCCTGCGCCGCTCCGACTGCTATGCCACTCGACAGAGTGAGGCTGACAGGCAGTCAGGCCCGGCCTCAGGCACCATAGGAAACTCCGCTCCGCCCGACCCAGGGCTCGGACTCGGGCTCAGCCCCGGAAGACGGCGAACTCCGCTCCGCCCGACCCAGGGCTCGGACTTGGGCTCAGCCCCGGAAGACGGCGAACTCCGCTCCACCCGACCCCAGGGCTCGGACTCGGGCTCAGCCACGGAAGACGGCGAACTCCGCTCCGCCCGACCCAGGGCTCGGACTCGGGCTCAGTCCCAGAAGACGGCGAACTCTGTTTCGCCCGACCCCAGGGCTCGGACTCAGCCCTGACCTCAGCCAACGGTCTCCGCCTCGCTCGACCCAGGGGCTCGGACTCGACCTCAGCCTCGGAAGACAGACTCGACCTCGACCTCGGAGGAGCCTCCACATCGCCCAACCTAGGGCGCGGACCGACCACGTCAACGGGAGGCGCCATCATTACCCTACCCCAAGCTGACTCAGGCTACGGGGAACAAGACCGGCATCCCATCTGGCTCGCTCCGCCAGACAAGTAATGATGGCGCCCCGCACGCTCTATGATGACGGCGGCTCTCAGCCCCCTTACGGAAGCAAGAGGACGTCAGCAAGGACTCGACAGCCCCGATAGCTGTCCTTCCGCTAGGCTCCAGCGCTCCTCCGAAGGCCACGACACCACACGAACCGGGTGCCAAAACCTCTCCGGCTGCCACGATGGCATGTACATAGGGCGCAAGCTCTCCTCCGCTAGACACGTTAGCACCCTGCTACACCCCCCATTGTACACCTAGATCCTCTCCTTACGCCTATAAAAGGAAGGACCAGGGCCCTCTTATAGGGGGTTGGCCGCGCGGGGAAGAGGACGGGACAGGCGCTCGCGTGAGGCCGCTCGCTCCCCCTCCCGCGTGGACGCTTGTAACCCCCTACTGCAAGCGCACCCAACCTAGGCGCGGGACAAACACGAAGGCCGCGGGATTTCCACCTCTCTCTCTCTCTCTCGCTCCGGCTGCCTTTTTCCCCCCTTCGCGCTCTGTCTCGCGCCGACCCATCTGGGCTGGGGCACACGACGACATTTCACTCGTCGGCCCAGGGACCCCCCGGTCTCGAAACGCCGACAATTAGTGTACTCACTTCCAAGTTCATACTTATGCTCTCATTGCCTTTTTGCTCTTAATTGACATTTTTGGTGAGGCAATGGGGTTAAAGGGCCAAAAATGATCCCGTTTTGGTGCTTAATGCCAAAGGGGGAGAAATTAAAGCCAAAGCAAATGGATCAGCTACCACTTGTGAATTTTGAAAACAATAGAGTTAGAACTTTTGATTTGTCCAAAATACTCTTATTGCAAAATTTGGTCTCTTGTGGGAGAGAATTTTGATTATGGGAAAAGGGGGAGTTTTGGGCACTTGAACAATTTTCTCTTGGAATATCTCTCGTTTTGCCCAAACAAGTGTGTTTGACCTAGAGATAGGAAAAAGAATTTGATTTGCAAAAACAAACCAAGTGGTGGCAAAGAGTGATCCAAATATGCCAAATTATAGTAAAAAACAATTGGATCTTCAAATTGAATTGATGTTGCATGTTTTTTTGTTTCTTTTTGATGTGTTGGCATAAATCACCAAAAAAGAGGAGATTGAAAGGGAAATATGCTCTTGGGCAATTTCTACAAGTATTTTGGTGATTAGATGCCCAACACATATTCTTTAAGTCCTAATGTGCCAAAGGTTGAAAAGTGCAAATCAAGGCATGAGGTATGTTTCTAGACTTAGTACATTTGTTTTTGAATACTAATGAGGTTATCTAAGTGCTAGAAACAGTGCTGAGAAGAAGAGAATCGAATTGCAAAAGACTTGGCTGTGTGCAGCCAAATTCCAATTCGGCCTAGCACACCGGACTGTTCGGTGGTGCACCGAACAGTGTCCGGTGCGCCAGGCTGGTCCACGTGAACTCATCGCTCTCGGGATTCGACGGCGGCGTACGACTAAAAATCACCGGACCGTCCGGTGGTGCACCGAACTGTCCGGTGAGTCATCCGCGGCGAACTCATCGCTCTCGGGAAAAGCATCAGGGCGACGTGGCTATAATTCACCGGACTGTCCGGTGAGCCAACGGTCGCCAGCGCCAACGGTTGGCCGCGAAATCTGCGGGCGACACGTGGCAGCTCCAACGGTCAGCAGGGGGCACCAGACTGTCCGGTGTGCACCGGACAGTGTCCGGTGCGCCAATGGGCCCGGAGTTGCAACAATCGGCTGTGCTTGATTTGGAAGGCAATCGCGCACCGGACAGGCTACAGTAGCTGTCCGGTGGCGCACCAGACTGTCCGGTGCGCCGCTCGACAGAAGGCAAGGATGGCCTTCCAAGTTTGCCTCCAACGACTCCTAGCTGCCTTCGGGCTATAAAAGGGACCCCTAGGCGCATGGAGGAGTTACCCCAAGCATTCACTAAGCATTCTAAGACTCTCACATTCCGACTCCGCGCATTTGATCGATAGTGTTAGTGATTTGAGCTCCGTTCTAGTTGTGAACTCTCTGTGCTACGTTTCGAGCTCAAGTCTTGGCTTGTGTGTGTGTGTGTGTGCTGCGGATTTGTGTGTTGTGTGTGTTGCTCTCCTAGCCTTACTCTTGTACCTTCTTTGTGATCTTTATTGTAAGGGCCAGAGGCTCCAACTTGTGGAGATTCCTCGCAAACGGGAGAAAGACTATAAGGAAGAAAGTCGTGGTATTCAAGTTGATCATTGGATCACTTGAAAGGGGTTGAGTGCAACCCTCGTCCATTGGGACGCCACAACGTGGAAGTAGGCAAGTGTCACTTGGTCGAACCACGGGATAAAAAATTGTGTGTCTTTTGTGTTGCCTTCTCCGTGATTGTTTTATCCACAAGAACTCGCTTCAAAACTACTTAGTCGCGCTAACACTTTAATAATTAAGTTTTGTGGCTATTTAGTGTTTGATTTTACAGGATCACCTATTCACCCCCTCTAGGTCTCTCAACTTCTTCACATAATTGCTCTTCACTAAGTGAGTATTAAACTTAGAGCAATATTGTAAGTGAAGTGAATATAGAGAAAATCACAGTAGGATAAAGACACGTGACATAACGATTTTTATCCCGTGGTTCGGTCAAGTAGAATACTTGCCTACTCCACGTTGTGGCATCCCAACGGACGAGGGTTGCACTCAACCCCTTTCAAGTTGCCACACCCGGTTTTGGAAGGCAAACCAAATGCGAACCATGTACGTGCCAGGATAAGAAACTCACGTACACAACGATTACATAGTTGGACATCATCACACATTGCTCAAAATAATAGCGGAAATAGTACTTTATTACATCAAGATGTCCAAGACATCCATAGAGTCATTAACTTAACAAAGTCATTATCATAATCAAAGTGTGGATACGAAACGTAGAAAGATAAGGCCTTCACAGGCATCTGACTGGGGGTTTGCCACTAATCATGACTAGAACTCATCGAAGTCTTGAAACTCCTGAAAGTCCTCCATGTTGCCTTCATCTTCACTTGAGCACTGATGGCAATGTGGACAACCTAGGGTTGGGTGGTTTTTAAAGCAAGAGTGAGTACACATCAACGTACTCAGCAAATGTCCCGTTCGGTTAAAGTGGACTAGTTGTATGTGGGGTTAAGCTTAAAGCAGTTGATTTTAGTTGGTCCGGTATTTATTACTAGTAGAAAAGCCAAGTTTTAGTAATAAACCCAAGTTATTACCCAAAAGTACTCCCTCCAATAGGAAATACTCGAAATCAGAGTTATAATCATCACCATTTACCATCATCATAAAAGTATCCAAAGTTATCCTAATCAAAGAGGATCACAAGGCTGCTCTTAACCGTGAGCACGACTGATATATCAGTTTCTAACACTCTATAGAGGTTGCACACTTTACCTACGAGTCATGATCCCTTCCCAGCCTGGGTTGTACAGACCCGATCTTCACTATCGAGGTGAATGGCTAGGGATTCACTACGTATCCTTTACAAAGATTCCCCTGGTGTGCAGTTGCTCGTTAGGTTTCACCAGTCGTACAAACACAGTACTCCTCCCTAAGGTGGGTGACTAACAAAACCAAAATGAATGAACCTCGACACCCACCCTTAGCAGAGCAAGCACTATGCCCCGTCTCCCATTGACGGCCCTACGGCAAAGCCAACTACACCCCTAAGTTCATCTAATTAATCAGCTAAGGGCGTCCCATTCCACCCTCATGGTTGTACCTTTATCCTGGGTGGTCTCTCAATGAGCAGGTCCTTACGGAGAGGTACTCAGGAAACAACCTGAGTCCCCTAAAGTATCATAAGTTTATCATCATAAACAAGATAACATCATCGTATCATAAATGTTCTCATCATGTTCGTTGATTAAAGTAAAGCAATAGCATGAAGCTAACCATAATAACCCAAAATGTAATCAAGGATAAGGTAAATACAAAGCTAGTTTATCCTTAGGTTTAATTATGTAATGTGGGGCAGTGAATTATAAAGTAAATAGGACATAATGGGTCAAAGGACACTTGCCTTCACTAGGTTGCTGCTCAGGTAAATCTCCTGCAACACACTCGAAAACCTCGGACTGCTCGTTGTCTACGCAAAGCAATCATTCATTCAACACATTTGGGAAATGATAAATAAACAGTACACCAAACATGTGCAACCAAGTGAACACAAGTTCAATAGAAAAGTATAAACACAAAAGTGAAACCTAGGTTCTAGGGTAGGCTAATACACGTAGAGGTTTGTGGTTCTCTAAGCACTGCCTATCTTAGTGGATTATATTACTTAACTTCATTCATCTTAATGAATTAATTAATTACCTAATTAAAGTTATTCCAGAGATGGGATCATACATTACATGAGATTAATTTCACAAAGTTAACCATTTAACTATTCATTAGGGTTTTCCTTTTTATTTTCCTTTTAATAAATAATCCATTACTTCAAATGAACCTATTGTCTAGTCATAAAATTCATATATGCAGAAAGTGAAATATAATAATTTAAAGAAATAAAGAATAATTTTATGAACCTTTTGCAAGTTGAACCACCCAATTTGGAGTTCATATGCAAAATATATGAAATAAACAAGTTTTGGAATTCAAAATACTAAATTAGACCTATTTCTGTGATAAAAATAAAGGCTTGGGGCTTCTCTACAAGAATTCAGGGGCCTGCGTGCAAGAGCACAGGACTGCGGGTTATTTCCTAAAAAGCTAAGGGTTCTTTTAATAAGTTTTCCAAATGAACGGATATCAGGTGATCTCGACCGCACGATCACAAATGAACGACTAGGATTAGATATGAGCGCGAGCGCGCGGGCGAGCCAGCGCTAACAGGCGGGCCAGGGGGGTCAACGACTGAGAAGGGGAGGGGTCTAACCGATCGTGCCCAACGCTAGGGGGCGCAGGCGGCCGACGGATGGGGCCTAAGGTGTGGCAAAACCTCCCAAGTTATTGGGCCCACATGCACCTGTCCTTGTCTCGAAGACCTCAAACGACTATGCATGTGTACCAAATAACTTAACATGATCTGTCTGAGTGCCCCAAGGACCTCGAATAAACAACTTACAACCAGAACCGCGAGATTAAGTAAACACAAATCACACACCAACAATCTTGCAGCGGAAATCTTATTACCAAATTTTACATGTTACATCAAGTTTTACAATGTACATGATCAGAGTGATTACAAAAGTGATTCAAAGAAATAACTTTGAATTGTTATAAATTGTTTATAAGTTTAAAATATATGCTAGCTTAAGTGGTCATCCTCAATAAGAAGTATAGAAGAAGTACTTAGACTTATAGAAGGTCGTGCCCACCGGCGCTTAACACCAATCACAATCAAGTGACTTGTAACCTGCAGCAACAATGGGTATAACCCTAAGTACGCAAGTACTCAGCAAGACTTACCCGACTAAAGAAAAGACTCTCAAGGATATGCTGGTTTTAAAAGGATTCAAGGAAAGGCTTATCAAGAATCAAGGACTCTGTTTGCAGAAAAGCTTACTATGAGTGGATCCTTACTTTCAACATTTTAATGCTAGATTAAGTATTAATAGACCTTGTTTGCATCCAGTCTAATTTCATCATCACATTAATCCATACAACACAATTTTTGCTCATTATGATTCCATCCATGACTTAGATTGCAAGTCAGTGACCAAGTCTTCATATTCGAGAAGTAACGGCGATCCTGAATCGATTAATACCCTGAGGATCTCCAATCACACGACATATGTAGCACTTAACCCTTGCATATGTCAACTCGCCACCGGGGTTCTTAAGACCAAATCAGGTTCACGCTAACCGAGAGCACAGATACACCATCGTCCAGCCTCTTGCCACGGAGGGTACACACTACTCTCATCATCTCTCCACTCCCATTGCGTGTTATCTTATTCTGGTATTAGTCTGCCCGAGGCAAAGCTTACCTATGATGAGGCATGTGACCAGTTAAAGGGTCCTCGGTCAGCAGGCCTACATTCTCTATAATCCTTAATCAACCTGGGTAGAACATCACCCGTTCCTAGCCCAAGTCTCGATTTAAGTACTTCCACCCTTAGGATTGTTTGTGTTCCTTAGGATGAAAAGAGCATTATAGGGAACTTTACAGTAAGATCCCACCACTGCTCCCAATGAAAATATTCTTGTAGGCAGAAGTCATCCTTCCTCAGGATAACCCCTGAGCTAGGCATTAACGCAAAGGACAACCTCTATCCGCAAGATTTACCTCTAGGCAAGGCTAAGGGTCTGTTTGGTTGGGCTGTGGCTGTGAAAAAAGTTGCTGTGGGCTGTGAGCTGTGGAAAAAGCTGTTGTAGGCTGTAAGCTGTTAAAAAGCTAAAATCCGTTTGTTGGAAACCACTAAAAGTCATTAAAAATTCTTCGATATATGTTTTCACAGTTCCATCCAAAAAGCCACTAAAAGCAGGTCCAGGGGTGCTTTCAGATTTGCACTACGAGAAAGTTGGCTTTTAGAAAAAGCTGCTTCCTGGATCCAGCCCTTTGGTTGGCTTTTGGCTTTTAGAGGGGCAAAAGCCAAAGCCAAAAGTCAAACCAAACACACCCTAAGCATTTTTGTAAATCATATTTTGATACTTCATCAGAAGTATCTATAAAGGGATGGACTTCAAGGTAGGCAATGCATCAAAGGGTTTCCAAGCAACTCCTATAAACCTAATGCACATTTCGCTAGACTTAAAGTGTGTAAAAATTATTTAAAAATATAAGGAAGGGGTTGCATGCACCGGGGCTTGCCTGGATAACACTAGGTTAGTGTTGTTAGACGTCGATCACTTGACGATCAGCCTTTGTTCCAGCATTCGTCAGATTATCCATCTTCAGGTTCGTTCATCAGCATCATCTCTCGGAGAAGCTCACGCTTTCCAGCATCTTGTGGTTGACTCAGCTCTGATTCTCCGCATCACGTGGTTAATTCATGTACCTGAATGAAATGCATTATGCACATGAATGCATATTGATAGGAATAGTACGAGACTAAATATTATTACATGTCCGCGAATTAAATACCTAGCAGCGAGGCGTCGCACCATTTTATATGAAAACACTAGTTATCGACATACGACTACGCCCAATTATCATATTTTTTTAGCGTAATCGCATCTACTTCAAACATCAAGCAATAATAAGTTAAGCACAAGTCTTTTGTCAAAACACCCAATATTAAATTACTCGTCACATTTTTATTCACTATTTTTGAATACCAACAATTTAGAGTAAGGGAGCATATTAACTAACTTTCTAAATTGTGTTTCTCAATTATCTTGAATTCCATGCTAATTAAATAGGTCGATGTCATTCACTGCTAATTACTCGAGGTAATGTGTATATCCCTCATGACATCGAACTAAACACCAAACCTAGAATAAGTCGATTTAATTAAGCATGGCATCGACTACATCAATTAACTAAATCGACATAATAACACTAGGAAATCTATTAACTAGCCGATAGAAATACTAAATCTATCTTTTACGTCATCAGCTCGCCCGAATATTATATAAATTAATCTATCTTTCGCATTACTAACTCCATCGTACTTCACATATATTTAACCCTACCACAACGCGACTACTCCAAAATCATGAAAATAATCACATCACATTCATCGACTAATTCAATAATTAAGTTAACGGAAATATGAATTGGCTTACCATACTAAATCTGACGCGCTATCCGCGAATACGGCAAGAATTCTGGTTCAGCCCTTGCGTCGAGCACTTGGTGAATATCACGCTGCTAACTTCGTCTTCACCCGACGCTTGGGATTTCTTGACGACGCACGGAACGACGACGAGATCGAGTCTGGAGCAAGCTGGCGAGGACACGAATCCAGTGAGGGAGAGGGCGACGCGAGCTGACACCAAGTGAACTGCTGCAGATGACCGAGCACGAGCATCAAGCATTCAGCTGACGGTCAGAGCCCACGCCAGGTTGACAAAAGGGAGACGCATGACGTGCGACACCGCGGACAAGAGCTGGACGCAGAGAGCGCACCCGACACGTGGAGAATGACGGCAAGCGGAGCGCACACAAGGAACTAGGAAGCAGGATGGCCGGCGAGGCCCCCACGCGCTTTGCGAGTAGCGCAACGGATCCGGATTTGCCTGCCCCCATCCAGCCGTCCATCCACAACGAGGCAATTCATGAGACCGGACAGCCGGCCCCCAATCCTCGTCACGACGCGGAGCAGGGAGGGCCCCGAGCACCATAGGGATGGAGGCGAGGTCCGACGACTGGACGCGAGCGAGTAGAGGGAACTAGGCGAGCTCCAGGGAGCACGACACGAAGGAGCACATGGCTGCGCGTAGAGGCGAACAGAGAGATGGGCACCATGGGCGAGCTGCACAGCCGGCGAGCACGCGCGCGCAGCAACGAACGGACACCAGGGCGCGCGCACAGGGAACTTCGGCTGGGCGCGAGCACAGGGAGCGAGCAGAGCCGAGCGCGCAGGACTCCACGGCGCGGTGGTCATGGCAAATGCCAGGGCGCGCGGCCGAGCTGGAGCCAAGCGCCAGCCATGGAAGAGCGCCAGAGAGCTTCGTGGTCCGAGCTGGGTGAGTTCCACGGCCAGACAGAGAGCGAGGTATCAGGGAGATCCGACCGGCGCGGTTGGGGAAGAAGCAGAGGAACTCGAGCTTGGGAAGAGGCTGGGCGTGCGTCGCGAGCAGATGGAGCTGGGAACCGCGACTTCCATGGCCGAGCAGAGAACCGGCAGGGCGCGACGGGCTGAGGGAGAGGCAGAGCGCGCGCGGGAGGAAGGGATCGAGCCGCGGCGCAGGGAGCTTCGCGCGCGCATGGGCACAGAGAAGCAAGCGCGCGGTCGGCCGAAGGAGCAGAGGAGAAGTACCGCGCGCAGGGGATTGGCGCGCGTCGGCGAGGAAAGCAGGAGCTAGGGCACGCGCGTCCATGGGAGACGGGAAGGAGAAGCAGGGGAAGCAAGCAGCGGACGCAGGGAGGAAGACGCCAAGCGAGCAGGGGAGCTGCGCGCGACACAGGGAGGAGAGGAGATGGGCACACGACGCTGGAAGCCTGGAAAGAAGGATCGGCTGGGGAAGAAAGAGCAGCGCGCAGAGAGAAGGAGACGCGCGCGCAGCCAGGGAGATAAGTACCATGCGCGCATAAAAAATCAATAGGGCGGCAGATTTTTCAACCACGTACAGCGGCCGGATGGATAGGATTGGCTGGATAAAAATAAAAGGGAAGAAAAGGATAACGACGGCTGTAGATTTTTTTTATTTCTTCTCTTTTTTACCGAAAAATCACAGATATTTTGGTTCCAGATTTTTAGCGATAAAGTGGGTCAGATCAAAACAATATGGGTCGACGGTACTTGCGACATGGTTTGAGTTAGTGAACACTTTGAAATCAAATGAATCTGTATCACTAATTTACTTTTTGAAGATTTAGATCGAGGTGAAAAATAACGGACTGAATTAAACGGATTTCGACTTCGGTATTTCAATCTGCATTTGATTCAGTTGATTTTAGATGAATTCTGTTCGCTATTCGAACACTCGGTTAGAGAACAATTAATTAAAAATCCGTAGACGCGATGTCACGGATGACAAAAAGGGAATTAAATTATGTTACACTGAAAGCTTAGTCATCGAGTTCTTCTTCATCTGTTTGGGATAAAATCATCGAAGTGGGTCGGGCTTCCAAATTCGTATTCGCGCGAGCGATGAATTTTAAATAATCACCGGACGCACCGATTTTCGGAACAACTATGTTCCGAACATCACGAAAATTTAGGAAGAGCCCATATAAATAAAAATAAAAACGATGTCGCACTCGCGACAGATGAAACAGATGCGATATTGAAATCGCAATAGGCGAAGATGATTAGATCTTAGTGTTCGTTTTATTTACTGATATCACGTGCTTAAATCCATACTCGTTGTCGAGCGAAACATAAACACCTGTGGTGTTACAGCCCTCCCCCTTAAAAGAATCTTGTCCCAAGATTCGAAGCGAAAGACTTCTAAGGGTAGAGAAGTATGTAACCCATGTTCATATCAGCGATAATCGTGAGACATTTCCAAATAAAGGTGGGTGTCTCAGGATGTTGTTTTCTCTAGTGGACATAACATGCATCGCCTTAGGCTAATTTAGAGATGTCCAACAATAGAGACGATGTTTGCCAGAAGAACACATAAGGTTCCATGTGTGCAGTTTGCTTTTTCTGGTGACACTGTACTATTTGAGTTTGTTGAGCGAGCGACAGATACGCGACTTTACCCAAACAGAACCAGATGCAACCTCTTGGGTAAAACACACAAAAAGAGGTTTACCAACAAGTGGTTATGGTAAGTTCATAGCACATGAGATGAGTGTGGATGTCAAACAACATCACAGTTAACTCGTGTTAGCCAGAGAATCCAAGTCAAATGATGCTAATGGAGACTCGAGGGAACATCGGTGAAGGTTATTAACAAATGTTGACTTCACGATGAACCGATTTCATCCCGCACTAGCCTGACTTCGACTAATCACATGTGTTGGAAAAAACACATGTGAGGCGATCGAGGCATGACTAGAGCGATAATTGGGTGGTTACTGGCTGACTTAATCTCGATTCTTATAAATACTTCCTTAAGATGGGTTGTACAAAAGTGAGTTTAGACAACTCGAGAAAACGATCTCTAAACTCAACCTTTGTTCACAAAGCAGTTACAAGTTAGTAAAACCAACTTGTTGAACTACTTTTGACATTGAGCAAGTCCTCTCAGTACCATCGGTAAGCCAAGGGTTGAGAGTTCTCATTCGCTAGCAAAAGGTCATGCATTCGGGTAGAAACCCATTTGGTCAGGTTACTCATCTATTTCTTCATGCGAGATGAACAGACTTGGTTAGGGAATACATAGATTAAATAAGGGAGCGAATGAACAAACTCCTGCATCTCAACAGCAGGGAAAACCAATCTCCATTTTGAGAGCTAATCAACTGTCTCTCAACGCTAAAAAGCTTCAAGGCTTCACCTTTACACAAAGGATGCAAAGGGAACTTGTATGCGTAATCACTACCAAGATCAAAAGAAAAGAAACCACACATGAAAGTGGTATGCCCTTTTGATCCAACAGAGATGATAGATGTTGCTTAATCATTTCGACAAACAACATCGAAATCGTTTTCAAGGAAGAGATCTACGGGAGATAATACATTAGTGTAGTTCCATAATGGATCATGACTAGAGACCTTGATACCAGCATGCGCCAAGCAGCATAACCTTGCGTGTACATTCACAAGGGGCTCTCAGTTTCGCAGCGACACCATAAGTCATTAATCATGACACCATCACCGAACTGGCACCAATAATGAATCTCACGTAGCAAAAACAGATTGTGCCAAGATAACACATTGATATAGTCTCATAATGGATTACAACTACTAACCGTGATACCAGCGCATGCCAAGCAACACAACCATGTGTGTACATTCACAGGAGGCCCTCAGTTTCGTCGCGACATCATCGGTTTTAGTCATAACACCATTACCAAACGTAACCAATAAGAAATCTTGTGCCACACCAATGGATTGAGCAAGGGTAACAATATACAAAGAGATACTCCACCTGTAAGAATGGTTACAAGTAGAGAGCCAAATAGATTATGGTCCAAGGAAATGAACAAGACATGGCCATAACCTAAACTTGATGAAAGGAGTACGATGGGAGACTGTTATTTCAACCCAAGAATATTTCTATGCCCATCGTAGAGATTACAAGGTCAAGAATTAATATCTGATTAGATACGGAGGGAAAACAACATAAGATTGAGTTTGTATGCCTTCAATAGATATGAGGAAACCAAAGGCATCAAATTCAAGAAAATGGTCGGACATGCCTTTCCTAGGTTGGGTTGATAAAGCAACAATGCAATCATCCAAGAGAGGCAAAATAGAATAGAGACATCAACTTGCACCAACCAAATAAGGGAATGGTTTTGGAAGGAGATATGACTCGAGATTCTTGTTTTAAGTCCGGGTACACTTTATGTCCAACAGGGAAATTATCTAAGCATTTATTTGTATAAGTTTGGTCATGGAGTGATAATAGAGAATTCAACTTTGGGGTCATGGTTCACTAATTAAGAACATGGCCTAGTTTTCGGTTCATACAAACAAGTTATCAACCTTCTATCGGCACATCAAGTACAAGGGCAACACATATAACACCTAAACATATTACCTAAAGAACGGAGGATAACTATTTCATCGAAGTTCATAATACAACATTACACCACATTATCTACAATCATCGGTTACTGGAATAAAGGCGAGAGAAGCATTTTGGATGTATAGGTGACAAACATGATGCAACAATCAGGATGCATGCTCGTCCTATGCGTCCTCACAAGTTTTGCCAACATAAGGTGGCAATAGTGTTCTATATCGGTGGCATACGACTCTCTCGGTATTTTGCTAGTCGTCAGCTACACATACGTTTTCGAGGTTAGTGTACCTGCAGAAAAATCCATCACGGCCCAATGTCCCATGATGTAATTCACACATGACAGTTTATCACAGTTTATACTCCATATATTGCTATATGGAGGCCAACTCATCATTAAGCGCTGAGCCACGCATAGGCGTCGTTGCTACACTTTAACCATAGGGCAACTCATTATGGTAACTTACCTTCTTACCTGAGCGTGGGTGCGTCGTTACAAGTACATTACGCTTCTCAGTATTCCCATGTCTGTATACCCATACACACCCATGGGGTACTGAATTCCCAAAAAAAATAAATACTCCACATCGCAACCTTCATATATACATATGTGGAACATGTATATAATCAAGCGCTTTTTACACTCTTTCCAGACCAACGTTTGTTCGGTCATGCTCTCACATCTCACCTTACCTGAGCGTCGATCCATTCAAGACTGAATGGTTTCAAAAATAACAATACACATGTATGCAATACCCACCCGGTTGTGGCTTAGTGTTTTGAACTAGGCCACCTGACAGTCCTTAGTTTTAGGGCTTAACAGAGGATGTCGCTAGCATTATAGTTTTTCAAAACTGTTTTTCAAAGCCAAACAATGTGTTTAGTTGAAAATAGGTTTTTCGAAACCAAAACTTTTGTTTTGAAAATACGTATGTGACTGTATATACTTAATCCTGCTCCAATACCAGCTGTGGCAGAACCTCCCAAGTTATTGGGCCCACATGCACCTGTCCTTATCTCAAAGACCTCAGACGGCTATGCATGTGCACCAAATAACTTAACAGGATCTGTCCGAGTGCCCCAAGGACCTCGGATAAACCACTTACAACCAGAACCGCGGGATTAAGTAAACACAAATCACACACCAACAATTTTGCAGCGGAAATCTTATTACCAAATTTTACATGTTACATCAAGTTTTACAATGTACATGATCGGAGTGATTACAAAAGTGATTCAAAGAAATAACTTTGAATTGTTATAAATTTTTTATAAGTTTGAAATATATGATAGCTTAAGTGACCATCCTCAATAAAAAGTATAGAAGAAGTACTTAGACTTATAGAAGGCCGTGCCCACCGGCGCTTAACACCAATCACAATCAAGTGACTTATAACCTACAGCAACAATGGGTATTGTGGCGGAACTGCCCGAATTATTCCAACTTAAGTGTCTAAGTCCCGCCTTAGAGGCTAGACCACACTT
The DNA here is from genome assembly GCF_902167145.1 of Zea mays. NCBI lineage: Eukaryota > Viridiplantae > Streptophyta > Magnoliopsida > Poales > Poaceae > Zea > Zea mays. Next base: position 192,691,531 of record NC_050096.1, on the reverse strand, counting down.
AAATGGGAATAACCCGTCAATCCCTCGGATCTAGTCCGACAAGGCCACTGACAGGATCAAGTACCACAATCTCACTCGATGGTGAGTCACAGAGCAAATACAATAAAGCATAAAACCATGCATATAAGAGTATTAAATTATGACATCACCATCGGAGTTTTTCAAAAGTAGTCATCATTGTTCGAGTGCAGCGGAATAAAACTAACGATAAATAAATAGAGAGATGGGGAAGCCTGTCCCATCACTCCTCATGCTCCTCCTCAGCCGAGGCGGGGTCCCACTCGACAGTCCAACCCGGTGGCAAGATGGACGGCCAAGTCACTCCAGCAACCATGTCCTCCAGAGAACCTGTAAAAATTATGCCACAAGCAAGGCTGAGTATACTAATACTCAGCTAGACTTACCCGGTGTGAGGAGTCTACTCCTCTACCTCTAGACATGCAGCTGTTTGGCTGTGGGGTTTGGTTGCCAAAAGCACTAGCTGAGTTTCTAAATCAAGTTTTTAACTTTGTCAAATTTAAGTGTGACTCCCTTAAGGCTAAACATGTACTATCTACTCATACATAGTAGCAAACATTTTTAGCAATCAACATCTTGTATCAACTTATCATATTTCCACTTGTTACTCAATGCAGTACAATGGATCAAGCAGTCTCATTAGCTGCGAGAAGCAGACGATTCGAATCGAGTTTTTATCTTTGCAAGGTAAACCTAAACACACGACATGCAGGGGCACTCCGTCCCCACACACATCAACCGTCCCCATCGATTCCCCGTCAGCAGAGAGGGGCTCACTGCCTTGGCGTACAATGCCTCACTGACCCCGACTGCCGTCGTGCAGTGACCGCACTTGTACCCACCATAACCGAAATGGGAGACCACGTCTCAGGTCGCGTGAGGAGGGCAATCTACTGCCAGGTTCAATCAGGTACTAGGCTTACCGATTTACCATATTTCTCGGTATGTGTTTAGTACGTTCAAACGCTTGACACAGGTATCCGCACGTTAATCCTTATTCCAATTTTTCCCATCTCGTAGACAACCAATCCTCATGGATTGTTGTCCATAGACTAGTATCATGATGATATGAAAGTGGGTACAATCAATTCCTGATCTCGCGCGAGTGCTAGAAAAATCACTCGTCTTCTACCGAGATCATAATTAAATAAAGCAGCTACTCGACCTAGCATACTAGTATTCATCTCAATAGGATTCCTGAGATCATGCAACTAGGGTTTCAAACAACTCCTAAACCTAAGTGCACATTCAATCTTACAATCATTAAGTATAGTAAAATAACATAATTAACTGGTTATGCATAAACCGGGGCTTGCCTTCCAAAGCAGTGGCAGGCAGATCCTCTGGTGCAGGTGAGAGCACCTAGAGGGGGGTGAATAGGTGATCCTGTGAAACTTAAACTTATAGCCACAAAAACTTGTTAAGTGTTAGCACAATAATCGCCAAGTGGCTAGAGAGGAGTCTCAACAAAACACAATACCACAAGAGATCAAACATAGAGATGACACAGTGGTTTATCCCGTGGTTCGGCCAAGACCAACGCTTGCCTACTCCACGTTGTGGCGTCCCAACGGACGAGGGTTGCAATCAACCCTTCTCAAGCGGTCCAAAGACCAACTTGAATACCACGGTGTTTTGCTTTGCCTTTCAATATCCCGTTCGCGAGGAATCTCCACAACTTGGAGCCTCTCGCCCTTACACTTGAGATTCACAAAGAAATACGGAGTAAGGGAGGAACTAGCAACGCACACAAGACTCAAAATCAGAGCAACAGCACGCACACAAGTCGCAACAAGAGCTCGCAACACAACTCAATGAGTTCACAACTCAACAAGAGCTCTAGATGCTATCACAATGAACCAAATGCGCGGAATCGATGTCTTGGTGCTTAGGAATGTTGTAGGAATGCTTGGTGTCCTCCTCCATGCGCCTAGGGGTCCCTTTTATAGCCCCAAGGCAGCTAGGAGCCGTTGAGAGCAAATCTGGAAGGCTGATCTTGCCTTCTGTCGACTGGTGCACCGGACAGTCCGGTGCACACCGGACACTGTCCGGTTCCCGATTTCCTTCCTAAAATGGCGCAGCCGACCGTTGCAGATCTGGGAGCCGTTGGCGCACCGGACATGTCCGGTGCACACCGGACAGTCCGGTGCCCCCTTCCGACCGTTGGCCCGGCCACGTGTCACGCGCAGATTCCGCGGCCGACCGTTGGCCCGGCCGACCGTTGGCTCACCGGACAGTCCGGTGCACACCGGACAGTCCAGTGAATTTTAGTCGTACGCCGTCGGCGAATTCCCGAGAGCGGCCACTTCGCTCGAGGCAGCCTGGCGCACCGGACACTGTCCAGTGCACCACCGGACAGTCCGGTGCCCCAGACCGAAACAGCCTTTTGGCTGTACACAGCCAACTCTTCTCTTTTCTTCTTCTTTCTGTTTCTAATACTTAGACAAGTATATTAGTACACAAAACCAATGTACTAAGACTTAGAAACATACCTTTGCTCTTGTTTTGCACTTTGTACATCCATAAGCATGAATTCACATTTAAGCACTTGTGTTGGCACTCAATCACCAAAATACTTAGAAATGGCCCAAGGGCACATTTCCCTTTCAATCTCCCCCTTTTTGGTGATTTATGCCAACACAACATAAAGCAACTAGAATAAGTGCAAAATCACTTCAAATAAAACTCAAATCTCTATCTCTAAGTCAAACATACATGTTGAAGCATAAAGAGAGTCATTCCAAAAGAGATTGATCAAAGATTTCAAAAAAAAACTCCCCCTATTTCCCATACTCAACACTTCTCCCCACAGGAGGCCAACTTTTGACAAAAGAGACAATGCAAGAGTTTTGACAAACCAAAAGCTCTATTCTACTATTTTCAAAATTTCTCAAGTGGTAGCTGATCCATCTATTGCTTTGGCCTTTATTTTCTCCCCCTTTGGCATCAAGCACCAAAACGGGATCAATCTTGGCCCAGTAACCCCATTGCCTCACCAAATTCTTCAATTAAGACCAAAATAGGCAATAAGAGTTTAAAGATGAACTTGGAAAAGTTACTCTTTTCATCGGAGTGCAGTGGAAGTCTTGCGTGGTCCAAGTCCACCTTTTCCCTTTCAATCCTCCTTGGAGACTAAAACAACCAAACTCAAGCATATGGTTAGTCTCAAAGGGTCAAATTGTAGCACAACTCCCCCTAAATATGTGCATCACTTACACAAGGACTTGTGAGGTCCGGGGAATGTTTGTACAACTTGAGCACCACAATAAGCAACAAAATGCAGAATGAACATGATCAAAAGCATAAATACATGTATGCTACAATTCAATCCAAGTTCCGCGAATCTAGGACATTTAGCTCACTACGCAGCCTGCAAAAGGTCTTTTCATCTAAAGGCTTAGTGAAGATATCGGCTAGCTGGTTCTCGGTGCTAACATGAAACACTTCGATATCTCCCTTTTGCTGGTGGTCTCTCAAAAAGTGATGCCGGATGTCAATGTGCTTTGTGCGGCTGTGTTCAACAGGATTTTCCACCATGCGGATAACACTCTCATTGTCACATAGGAGTGGGACTTTGCTCAGATTGTAGCCAAAGTCCCGGAGGGTTTGCCTCATCCAAAGTAGTTGCGCGCAACACTGTCCTGCGGCAACATACTCGGCCTCAGCGGTGGATAGGGCAACGGAGGTTTGTTTCTTAGAGTTCCACGACACCAGGGACCTTCCTAAGAATTGGCACGTCCCTGATGTACTCTTCCTATCGACCTTACATCCAGCATAGTCGGAATCTGAGTATCCAACCAAGTCAAAGGTAGACCCCTTTGGATACCAGAGCCCGAAGCAAGGCGTAGCAACCAAATATCTAAGAATTCGCTTCACCGCCACTAAGTGACACTCCTTAGGATCGGATTGAAATCTAGCACACATGCATACACTAAGCATAATATCCGGTCTACTAGCACATAAATAAAGTAAAGACCCTATCATTGACCGGTATGTTTTTTGATCAACGGACTTACCTCCTTTGTTGAGGTCGGTGTGTCCGTCGGTTCCCATCGGAGTCTTTGCGGGCTTGGCATCCTTCATCCCAAACCGTTTCAGCAAGTCTTGTGTGTACTTTGTTTGGGAGATGAAGGTGCCGTCCTTGAGTTGCTTCACTTGGAACCCAAGGAAGTAGTTCAACTCGCCCATCATCGACATCTCAAATTTCTGCGTCATCACCCTGCTAAACTCTTCACAAGACTTTTGATTAGTAGAACCAAATATTATGTCATCGACATAAATTTGGCACACAAAAAGATCACCATTGCAAGTCTTAGTAAAAAGAGTTGGATCGGCTTTCCCAACCTTGAAAGCATTGGCAATTAAAAAGTCTCTAAGGCATTCATACCATGCTCTTGGGGCTTGCTTAAGTCCATAGAGCGCCTTAGAGAGCTTACACACATGGTCGGGGTACCGTTCATCCTCGAAGCCAGGGTGTTGCTCTACGTACACCTCCTCCTTGATCGGCCCGTTGAGGAACGCGCTCTTCACATCCATTTGGTACAACCTGAAAGAATGGTGAGCGGCATATGCTAGCAAGATACGGATTGATTCTAGCCTAGCCACAGGAGCAAAAGTCTCCTCAAAGTCCAAACCTGCGACTTGGGCATAACCTTTTGCCACAAGTCGAGCCTTGTTCCTCGTCACCACTCCGTGCTCGTCCTGTTTGTTGCGGAACACCCACTTGGTTCCCACAACGTTTTGCTTGGGACGAGGCACCAGTGTCCAAACTTCATTGCGCTTGAAGTTGTTGAGTTCCTCCTGCATGGCCAATACCCAATCCGGATCTAGCAAGGCCTCCTCTACCCTGAAAGGCTCAATAGAAGAGACAAAGGAGTAATGCTCACAAAAATTAACTAATCGAGATCGAGTAGTTACTCCCTTACTAATGTCACCCAAAATTTGGTCGACGGGATGATCCCTTTGAATCACCGCTCGAACTTGGGTTGGAGGTGCCGGTCGCGCTTCTTCCTCCATCACGTGATCATCTTGTGCTCCCCCTTGATCACACGCCTCCTTTTGATGAACCTGTTCATCGTCTTGAGTTGGGGGATGCACCGTTGTTGAGGAAGAAGGTTGATCTCGTTCATCTTGTTCCTGTGGCCGCACTTCTCCAATCGCCATGGTTCGTATAGCGGCCGTCGGAACATCTTCTTCATCTACATCATCATAATCAACAACTTGATCTCTTGGAGAGCCATTAGTCTCATCAAATACAACGTCGCTAGAGACTTCAACCAAACCCGATGATTTGTTGAAAACTCTATACGCCTTTGTATTTGAGTCATAACCTAACAAAAACCCTTCTATAGCTTTGGGAGCAAATTTTGAATTTCTACCCTTCTTTACCAGAATGTAGCACCTGCTCCCAAATACACGAAAGTAAGATACATTGGGTTTGTTACCAGTTAGTAGCTCATACGAAGTCTTCTTGAGGAGGCGATGAAGGTAGACCCTGTTGATGGCGTGGCAAGCCGTGTTCACGGCTTCCGACCAAAAACGCTCGGGGGTCTTGAATTCTCCAAGCATCGTCCTCGCCATATCGATTAGTGTCCTGTTCTTCCTCTCTACCACACCATTTTGCTATGGTGTGTAGGGAGCGGAGAACTCGTGCTTGATCCCTTCCTCCTCAAGGAACTCCTCCACTTGAAGGTTCTTGAACTCGGACCCGTTGTCGCTCCTTATCTTCTTCACCTTGAGCTCAAACTCATTTTGAGCTCTCCTGAGGAAGCGCTTGAGGGTCCCTTGGGTTTCAGACTTATCCTGCAAAAAGAACACCCAAGTGAAGCGGGAAAAGTCATCAACAACAACTAAACCATACTTACTTCCTCCTATGCTTAGATAGGCGACGGGTCCGAAGAGGTCCATATGTAGCAGCTCCAGGGGTCTTGATGTGGTCATCACATTCTTGCTGTGATGCGCTCCTCCCACCTGTTTACCTGCCTGACAAGCTGCACAGGGTCTATCTTTTTCGAATTGTACGTTAGTCAAACCTATCACGTGTTCTCCCTTTAGAAGCTTGTGAAGGTTCTTCATCCCCACATGTGCTAAGCGGCGATGCCACAGCCAGCCCATGCTAGTCTTAGCAATTAAGCATGCATCTAGACCGGCCTCTTCTTTTGCAAAATCAACTAAGTAAAGCTTGCCGTCTAATACACCCTTAAAGGCTAGTGAACCATCACTCCTTCTAAAGACAGATACATCTACATTTGTAAAAAGACAATTATATCCCATATTGCATAGTTGACTAACAGATAGCAAATTGTAACCAAGAGACTCAACTAAAAACACATTGGAGATAGAGTGCTCATTAGAAATTGCAATTTTACCTAACCCTTTTACCTTGCCTTGATTCCCATCACCGAATATGATTGAATCTTGGGAATCCTTATTTTTGACGTAGGAGGTGAACATCTTCTTCTCCCCCGTCATATGGTTTGTGCATCCGCTGTCGATAATCCAGCTTGAACCCCCGGATGCATAAACCTGCAAGGCAAATTTAGGCTTGGGTCTTAGGTACCCAACTCATGTTGGGTCCTGCAAGGTTAGCACAAATATCCTTAGGGACCCAAATGCAAGTTTTGTCTCCCTTGCATCTTGCCCCTAATTTTCTAGCAACTATCTTCCTATCCTTTCTACAAATAGCAAAAGAAGCATTTAAAGCATGATATATTGTAGAAGGTTTATTTACTTTCCTAGGAACATTAACAACATTTCTCCTAGGCATATTATGAACAATATTTCTCCTACCAACATTTCTCTCATGCACATAAGAAGAACTAGAAGCAAACATGGCATGAGAATCAAAGGCATTATATGCATTACAACTCCTATAAGCATTTCTAGATTGTCTCCTATCATGGTACATAAAAGCATGATTCTTTTGCACACTACTAGCCATAGGAGCCTTCCCTTTCTCCTTGGCGGAGATAGGAGCCTTATGGCTTGTCAAGTCCTTGGCTTCCCTCTTGTAGCCAAGTCCATCCTTAATTGAGGGGTGTCTACCAATCGTGTAGGCATCCCTTGCAAATTTCAGCTTATCAAATTCATTCTTGCTAGTCTTAAGTTGGGCATTAAGACTAGCCAATTCCTCATTTAATTTGGAAATTGAAACTAAATGATCACTACAAGCATCAATGTCAAAATCTTTACACCTATTGCAAGTTTCAACAATTTCTACACAAGATGTTGATTTACTAGCTACTTCTAGTTTAGCATTTAAATCATCATTAAAACTTTTTAACTTAGCAATAGTTTCATGACAAGAAGATAATTCACTAGAGAGCATTTCATTCCTCTTAATTTCTAGAGCAAGAGATTTCTGTGCTTCTACAAATTTATCATGTTCTTCATACAACAAATCCTCTTGCTTTTCTAAAAGTATATTCCTATCATTCAAGGCATCAATTAATTCATTAATTTTGTCTACCTTGGTTCTATCTAATCCCTTGAATAAGCATGAGTAATCTATCTCATCATTATCACTAGACTCATCCTCACTTGAAGAAGCATAAGTACTAGTATTATGAGTGCTTACTTTCTTCTCCCTTGCCATGAGGCAAGTGTGACGCTCGTTGGGGAAGAGGGATGACTTGTTGAAGGCGGTGGCGGCGAGTCCTTCATTGTCGGAGTCGGACGAAGAGCAGTCCGAATCCCACTCCTTGCCAAGATGAGCCTCGCCTTTTTCCTTCTTATAGTTCTTCTTTTTCTCCCTCTTGTTTCCTTGATCCTGATCACTATCATTGTCGGGACAGTTAGCAATAAAATGACCAAGCTTACCGCATTTGAAGCATGAGCGCTTCCCCTTGGCTTTGGTCTTGCTTGGCTGTCCCTTGCGACCTTTAAGCACCGTCTTGAATCTTTTGATGATGAGAGCCATCTCTTCATCATTAAGTCCGGCCGCCTCAATTTGTGCCACCTTGCTAGGTAGCGCCTCCTTGCTTCGTGTTGCCTTGAGAGCAAGGGGTTGCGGCTCGTTGATCGGACCATTCAAGGCGTCGTCCACGTACCTTGCCTCCTTGATCATCATTCGCCCGCTAACGAATTTCCCAAGAACTTCTTCGGGCGACATCTTGGTGTACCTGGGATTTTCACGAATATTGTTCACCAAATGAGGATCAAGAACGGTAAATGACCTTAGCATTAGGCGGACGACGTCGTGGTCCGTCCATCGCGTGCTCCCGTAGCTCCTTATTTTGTTGATAAGGGTCTTGAGCCGGTTGTATGTTTGGGTTGGCTCCTCGCCCCTTATCATCGCGAACCGTCCAAGTTCGCCTTCCACCAACTCCATTTTGGTGAGCAAGGTAACGTCATTTCCCTCATGAGAAATCTTGAGGGTGTCCCAGATCTGCTTGGCGTTATCCAAGCCCCTCACTTTGTTATATTCATCCCTGCACAATGAAGCTAGAAGAACAGTAGTAGCTTGTGCATTCTTATGGATTTGCTCATTAATGAATATAGGACTATCCGAACTATCAAAGTGCATTCCACTATCTACAATCTCCCATATACTAGGATGGAGAGAGAATAGGTGACTACGCATTTTGTGGCTCCAAAATCCGTAGTCCTCTCCATCAAAGTGTGGGGGCTTGCCGAGTGGAATGGAGAGCAAATGTGAATTTGAACTTTGCGGAATACGAGAGTAGTCAAAGGAAAAATTCGAATTAACCGGTTTCCTTCTCTCGTAGTCGTTGTGGTCGTCGTCCTTTTGGGAAGAAGTAGACTCATCGCTGTCGTCGTAGTAGACGATCTCCTTGATGCGCCTTGTCTTCTTCTTCTTCCCTTCCTTTCGTCTATGACCCGAGCCGGAGTCGGTAGGCTTGTCATCTTTGGGCTCGTTGACGAAAGACTCCTTCTCCTTATCGTTGATCACTATCCCCTTGCCCTTAGGATCCATCTCTTCGGGCGGTTAGTCCCTCTTCTTGAAGAGAACGACTCCGATACCAATTGAGAGCACCTAGAGGGGGGGGGTGAATAGGTGATCCTGTGAAACTTAAACTTATAGCCACAAAAACTTGTTAAGTGTTAGCACAATAATCACCAAGTGGCTAGAGAGGAGTCTCAACAAAACACAATACCACAAGAGATCAAACACAGAGATGACACAGTGGTTTATCCCGTGGTTCGGCCAAGACCAACGCTTGCCTACTCCACGTTGTGGCGTCCCAACGGACGAGGGTTGCAATCAACCCTTCTCAAGCGGTCCAAAGACCAACTTGAATACCACGGTGTTTTGCTTTGCCTTTCAATATCCCGTTCGCGAGGAATCTCCACAACTTGGAGCCTCTCGCCCTTACACTTGAGATTCACAAAGAAATACGGAGTAAGGGAGAAACTAGCAACGCACACAAGACTCAAAATCAGAGCAACAGCACGCACACAAGTCGCAACAAGAGCTCGCAACACAACTCAATGAGTTCACAACTCAACAAGAGCTCTAGATGCTATCACAATGAACCAAATGCGCGAAATCGATGTCTTGGTGCTTAGGAATGTTGTAGGAATGCTTGGTGTCCTCCTCCATGCGCCTAGGGGTCCCTTTTATAGCCCCAAGGCAGCTAGGAGCCGTTGAGAGCAAATCTGGAAGGCTGATCTTGCCTTCTGTCGACTGGTGCACCGGACACTGTCCGGTGCCCGATTTCCTTCCTAAAATGGCGCAGCCGACCGTTGCAGATCTGGGAGCCGTTGGCGCACCGGACATGTCCGGTGCACACCGGACAGTCCGGTGCCCCCTTCCGACCGTTGGCCCGGCCACGTGTCGCGCGCAGATTCCGCGGCCGACCGTTGGCTCACCGGACAGTCCGGTGCACACCGGACAGTCCGGTGAATTTTATCCGTACGCCGTCGGCGAATTCCCGAGAGCGGCCACTTCGCTCGAGGCAGCCTGGCGCACCGGACATTGTCCGGTGCACCACCGGACAGTCTGGTGCCCCAGACCGAAACAGCCTTTTGGCTGTACACAGCCAACTCTTCTCTTTTCTTCTTCTTTCTGTTTCTAATACTTAGACAAGTATATTAGTACACAAAACCAATGTACTAAGACTTAGAAACATACCTTTGCTCTTGTTTTGCACTTTGTCCATCCATAAGCATGAATTCACATTTAAGCACTTGTGTTGGCACTCAATCACCAAAATACTTAGAAATGGCCCAAGGGCACATTTCCCTTTCAGCAGGCTCCGGTGCTGGATCCAGGGCTACCTCCTGAGCAGCACCTTGCTCCGGCACGAGGACGTACTCTCCGTCAGCGAGGTTACAGTCTATCGAAATGCAAGGAATATGTATGTCATGATTATGCAGGATTTAATAACATTATGCTAAAGGAAGAAAAACCAAGTTAATGAGTAACTTAGGGTTTCTTGGTGAAAGGGAATTAGGCTTACACCTAGTTCCTAAATAATTTTGGTGGTTGAATTGCCCAACACAAATAATTGGACTAACTAGTTTGCTCCAGTGTATAAGTTATACAGGTGTCAAAGGTTCACAACAAGCCAATTAAAAAGACCAAAGTTGGGTTCAAAATAGAGAGCTAAAGGCATCCCGAAAGGCTCCCTGGTCTGGCGCACCGGACTGTCCGGTGGCGCACCGGACAGTGTCCGGTGCACCAGGGGACTTCGCGCAGAACTTCTCAGCCTCGGGATTTTCCTGGAGCCGGCGCGCTATAATTCACCGGACTGTCCGGTGCTCCAAGAGGACGCGGCTTCGGAACTTGGCAGCTTCGGGAATTTGTAGCAGTTGCTCCGCTATAATTCACCGGACATGTCCGGTGCAACTACGGGGCAACGGCTATTTCGCGCCAACGGTCGCCTGCAACAGCAATTAATGCGCGCCAGAGCGCGCAGGCGTCAGGCACGCCCATACTGGCGCACCGGACACTCTACAGTACATGTCCGGTGCGCCGCCGGACACCCAGGCGGGCCCAGAAGTCAGAACTCCAACGGTCGGAATCCAACGGCTTTGGTGACGTGGCTGGCGCACCGGACATGTCCGGTGTGCACCGGACTGTCCGGTGCACCATACGACAGACAGCCTCCACCAACGGTCATGTTTGGTGGTTGGGGCTATAAATACCCCAACCACCCCACCATTCATTGCATCCAAGTTTTCCACTTCTCAACCACTTACAAGAGCTAGGCATTCAATTCTAGACACACCAAAGAGATCAAATCCTCTCCAATTCCACATAAGGCTTTAGTGATTAGCGAGAGAGATTTGTCGTGTTCTTTTGAGCTCTTGCGTTTGGATTGCTTCTTTTCTTTCTCACTTGTTCTTGTGATCAAAACTCCATTGTAATCAAGGCAAGAGGCACCAATTGTGTGGTGGCCCTTGCGGGGAAGTTTTGTTCCCGGTTTTGATTTGAGAAGAGAAGCTCACTCGGTCCGAGGGACCGTTTGAGAGAGGGTAAGGGTTGAAAGAGACCCGGCCTTTGTGGCCTCCTCAACGGGGAGTAGGTTTGCAAGAACCGAACCTCGGTAAAACAAATCCGCGTGTCACACTCTTCATTTGCTTGCAATTTGTTTTGCGCCCTCTCTCTCGGACTTGTTATCATTTCTAACGCTAACTCGGCTTGTAGTTGTGTTTATATTTGTAAATTTCAGTTTCGCCCTATTCACCCCCCTCTAGGCGACTATCAATTGGTATCAAAGCCTGGTGCTTCATTAGAGCCTAACCGCTCGAAGTGATGTCGGGAGATCACGCCAAGAAGGAGATGGAGACCGGCGAAAAGCCCACTACAAGCCACGGGAGCACTTCATCGGAAGAGTCCTGCACCAAGAGGAAAGAGAAGAAGAAGGACTCCTCCAAAGGGAAGGAGAAGAAATCTTCTTCACACCACAAAGAGAAGAAGGAGAAATCCTCTTCCCACAAGTCGCATCGGAGTGGGGACAAGAAAAAGAGGATGAGGAAGGTGGTCTACTACGAGACCGATTCTTCATCGGCATCCACCTCCGGCTCCGACGCGGCGTCCGTCACTTCTAAACGCCAAGAGCGTAAGAAGTATAGTAAGATTCCCCTACGCTACCCTCGCATTTCTAAACATACACCTTTACTTTCCATCCCATTAGGCAAACCACCAACTTTTGATGGTGAAGATTACGCTAGGTGGAGTGATTTAATGCGATTTCATCTAACCTCACTCCACAAAAGTATATGGGATGTTGTTGAGTTTGGTGCACAGGTACCATCCGTAGGGGATGAAAACTATGATGAGGATGAAGTAGCCCAAATCGAGCACTTCAACTCCCAAGCCACAACCATACTCCTCGCCTCTCTAAGTAGAGAGGAATATAACAAGGTGCAAGGGTTGAAGAATGCGAAAGAGATTTGGGATCTACTCAAGACCACGCACGAGGGTGATGAACTCACCAAGATCACCAAGCGGGAAACGATCGAGGGGGAGCTCGGTCGCTTCCGTCTTCGCCAAGGGGAGGAGCCACAAGATATGTACAACCGGCTCAAAACCTTGGTGAACCAAGTGCGCAACCTCGGGAGCAAGAAATGGGATGACCACGAGGTGGTTAAGGTTATTCTTAGATCACTCATCTTCCTTAACCCCACTCAAGTTCAATTAATTTGTGGTAATCCTAGATACACACTAATGACTCCCGAGGAAGTTATCGGGAATTTTGTGAGCTTTGAATGTATGATCAAGGGCTCAAAGAAGATCAACGAGCTTGATGATCCCTCCACATCCGAAGCACAACCGGTGGCGTTCAAGGCGACAGAGGAGAAGGAGGAGGAGTCTACACCAAGTAGACAACCAATCGACGCTTCAAAGCTCGACAACGAGGAGATGGCTTTAATCATCAAAAGCTTTCGCCAAATCCTCAAGCAACGGAAGGGGAAGGATTACAAATCCCGTTCCAAGAAGGTCTGCTACAAGTGTGGTAAGCCCGGTCACTTTATTGCTAAATGTCCATTATCAAGTGACAGTTACAGGGATAACGACAAGAAGGGCAAGAGGAGAGAAAAGAAGAGGTACCACAAGAAGAGGGGCGGTGATGCCCACGTGTGCCGTGAATGGGACTCCGACGAGAGCTCCACCGACTCCTCCGACGACGAGGACGCCGCCAACATCGCCGTCACCAAGGGACTCCTCTTCCCCAACATCGGGCACAAGTGCCTCATGGCAAAGGACGGCAAGAGGAAGAAGGTTAAATCCAAATCATCCACTAAATATGAGTCATCTAGTGATGATAATGCCAGTGATGAGGAGGATAACTTGCGTACCCTTTTTGCCAACCTTAACATGGAACAAAAGGAAAAATTAAATGAATTAATTAGTGCTATTCATGAAAAGGATGACCTTTTGGATTCCCAAGAGGACTTCCTAATTAAGGAAAATAAGAAACATGTTAAGGTTAAAAATGCTTATGCTCTAGAAATAGAAAAATGTGAGAAATTAACTAGTGAGCTAAGCACATGCCATGATACTATTGCCAACCTTAGAAATGAGAATGCGAATTTATTAGCTAAGGTTGATTCTCATGTTTGTAATGTTTCAACTTCCAATTCTAGAGATGATAATGATGATTTACTTGCTAGAATTGAAGAATTGAACATTTCTCTTGCTAGCCTTAGGTTTGAAAATGAGAAATTGATTGCTAGGGCTAAAGATTTTGATGTTTGCAATGCTACTATTTCCAACCTTAGAGCTAAGAATGATATATTGCATGCTAAGGTTGTAGAATTAAAATCTTGCAAACCCTCTACATCTACTATTGAGCACACTTCTATTTGTACTAGATGTAGAGATATTGATGTCAATGCTATTCATGATCCCATGTCTTTAATTAAACAACAAAATGATCATATAGCAAAATTAGATGCTAAAATTGCCGAGCATAACTTAGAGAATGAAAAATTTAAATTTGCTAGAAGTATGCTCTATAATGGGAGACACCCTGGCATCAAGGATGGCATTGGCTTCCAAAGGGGAGACAATGTCAAAATTAGTGCCCCTCCTAAGAAATTATCCAACTTTGTTAAGGGCAAGGCTCCCATGCCTCAGGATAACGAGGGTTACATTTTATACCCTGCCGGTTATCCCGAGGACAAAATTAGGAGAATTCACTCTAGGAAGTCTCACTCTGGGCCTAATCATGCTTTTATGTATAAGGGTGAGACATCTAGCTCTAGGCAACCAACCCATGCTAAGTTGCCTAAGAAGAAAACTCCTAGTGCATCAAATGAACATAGTATTTCATTCAAAACTTTTGATGCATCATATGTTTTAACTAACAAATCCGGCAAGGTAGTTGCCAAGTTTGTTGGGGGCAAACACAAGGGCTCCAAGACTTGTGTTTGGGTACCCAAAGTTCTTGTTTCTAATGCCAAAGGACCCAAAACCGTTTGGGTACCTAAAGTCAAGAACTAAACTTGTTTTGTAGGTTTATGCATCCGGGGGCTCAAGTTGGATCATCGATAGCGGGTGCACAAACCACATGACAGGGGAGAAGAAGATGTTCTCCTCCTATGAGAAAAATCAAGATCCCCAACGAGCTATCACATTCGGGGATGGAAACCAAGGTTTGGTCAAAGGATTGGGTAAAATTGCTATATCTCCTGACCATTCTATTTCCAATGTTTTTCTTGTAGATTCATTGGATTACAATTTGCTTTCTGTATCTCAATTATGCAAAATGGGCTACAACTGTCTTTTCACAGATGTAGGTGTCACTGTCTTTAGAAGAAGTGATGATTCAATAGCATTTAAGGGTGTGTTAGAGGGTCAGCTATACTTAGTAGATTTTGATAGAACTGAACTCGACACATGCTTAATTGCTAAGACTAACATGGGTTGGCTCTGGCACCGCCGACTAGCCCATGTTGGGATGAAGAATCTTCATAAGCTTCTAAAGGGAGAGCACATTTTAGGACTAACCAATGTTCATTTTGAGAAAGACAGGGTTTGTAGCGCATGCCAAGCAGGAAAGCAAGTTGGTGCCCATCATCCACACAAGAACATCATGACGACCGACAGGTCGCTTGAGCTACTCCACATGGATCTATTCGGCTCGATTGCTTACATAAGCATCGGCGGGAGTAGGTATTGTCTTGTAATAGTGGATGATTATTCTCGCTTCACTTGGGTATTCTTTTTGCAGGAAAAATCTCAAACCCAAGAGACCTTAAAGGGATTCTTGAGACGGGCTCAAAATGAGTTCGGCTTAAGGATCAAGAAAATAAGAAGCGACAATGGGACGGAGTTCAAGAACTCTCAAATTGAAGGCTTCCTTGAGGAGGAGGGCATCAAGCATGAGTTCTCCTCTCCCTACACGCCACAACAAAATGGTGTAGTGGAAAGGAAGAATAGAACTCTATTGGACATGGCAAGAACCATGCTTGATGAATACAAGACTCCGGATCGGTTTTGGGCCGAGGCGGTCAACACCGCTTGCTACGCCATCAACCGGTTATATCTTCACCGAATCCTCAAGAAAACATCCTATGAACTCCTAACCGGTAAAAAGCCCAATATTTCATATTTTAGAGTCTTTGGTAGCAAATGTTTTATTCTTCTTAAAAGAGGTAGAAAATCTAAATTTGCTCCTAAGACTGTAGAAGGCTTTTTACTAGGATATGATTCAAACACAAGGGCATATAGAGTCTTTAACAAGTCCACTGGACAAGTTGAAGTTTCTTGTGACATTGTGTTTGATGAGACTAACGGCTCTCAAGTAGAGCAAGTTGATCTTGATGAGATAGGTAATGAAGAGGCTCCATGCATCGCGCTAAGGAACATGTCCATTGGGGATGTGTGTCCTAAGGAATCCGAAGAGCCTCCAAATACACAAGATCAACCATCCTCCTCCACGCAAGCATCTCCACCAACTCAAAATGAGGATGAAGCTCAAGTTGATGAAGTAGAAGATCGAGCAAAAGAGCCACCTCAAGATGATGGCAATGATCAAGGGGGAGATACAAATGATCAAGACAAGGAGGATGAAGAGCAAAGGCTGCCACACCCAAGAGTCCACCAAGCAATCCAACGAGATCACCCCGTCGACACCATCCTCGGCGACATTCATAAGGGGGTAACTACTAGATCTCGTGTTGCACATTTCTGTGAGCATTACTCTTTTGTTTCCTCTATTGAGCCACACAGGGTAGAGGAAGCACTCCAAGATTCGGATTGGGTGGTGGCGATGCAAGAGGAGCTCAACAACTTCACTAGGAATGATGTATGGCATTTAGTTCCACGTCCTAATCAAAATGTTGTAGGAACCAAATGGGTCTTCCGCAACAAGCAAGATGAGCATGGTGTGGTGACAAGGAACAAAGCTCGACTTGTGGCCAAAGGATACTCTCAAGTCGAAGGTTTGGATTTTGGTGAAACCTATGCACCCGTAGCTAGGCTTGAGTCAATTCGCATATTATTGGCCTATGCTACTTACCATGGCTTTAAGCTTTATCAAATGGACGTGAAAAGTACCTTCCTCAATGGACCAATCAAGGAAGAGGTCTATGTTGAGCAACCTCCCGGCTTTGAAGATAGTGAGTATCCTAACCATGTCTATAAACTCTCTAAGGCGCTTTATGGGCTTAAGCAAGCCCCAAGAGCATGGTATGAATGCCTTAGGGATTTCCTTATCACTAATGGATTCAAAGTCGGAAAGGCCGATCCTACTCTATTCACTAAAACTCTTGAAAATGACTTGTTTGTATGCCAAATTTATGTTGATGATATTATATTTGGGTCTACTAACGAGTCCACATGTGAAGAATTTAGTAGGATCATGACACAAAAGTTCGAGATGTCTATGATGGGGGAGTTGAAGTATTTCTTAGGATTTCAAGTGAAGCAACTCCAAGAAGGCACCTTCCTAAGCCAAACGAAGTATACTCAAGATATTCTAAGCAAGTTTGGAATGAAGGATGCCAAACCCATCAAGACTCCCATGGGAACAAATGGGCATCTCGACCTCGACACGGGAGGTAAGTCCGTGGATCAAAAGGTATACCGGTCGATGATAGGTTCATTACTCTATTTATGTGCATCCCGACTGGACATTATGCTTTCCGTTTGCATGTGTGCAAGATTCCAATTCGACCCTAAGGAATCTCACCTTACGGCCGTAAAACGAATCTTGAGATATTTGGCTTACACTCCTAAGTTTGGGCTTTGGTATCCTAGGGGATCCATATTTGATTTGATTGGTTATTCGGATGCCGATTGGGCGGGGTGTAAAATCAATAGAAAGAGCACATCGGGGACTTGCCAGTTCTTGGGAAGATCCTTGGTGTCTTGGGCTTCAAAGAAGCAAAATTCAGTCGCTCTTTCCACCGCCGAAGCCGAGTACATTGTCGCAGGCCATTGTTGCGCGCAATTGCTTTGGATGAGGCAAACCCTGCGGGACTACGGTTACAAATTAACCAAAGTCCCTTTGCTATGTGATTATGAGAGTGCAATCAAGATGGCGGATAATCCCGTCGAACATAGCCGCACTAAACACATAGCCATTCGGTATCATTTTCTTAGGGATCACCAACAAAAGGGAGATATCGAGATTTCATACATTAATACTAAAGATCAATTAGCCGATATCTTTACCAAGCCTCTTGATGAACAAACTTTTAACAGACTTAGGCATGAGCTAAATATTCTTGATTCTAGGAACTTCTTTTGTTAAATTGCACACATAGCTCTTTTATATACCTTTGATCATGTCTCTTTCATATGCTATGACTAATGTGTTTTCAAGTCTATTTCAAACCAAGTCATAGGTATATTGAAAGGGAATTGGAGTCTTCGGCGAAGACAAAGGCTTCCACTCTGCAACTCATTCTTCGCCATCACTCCGAGCAACTCTCCATTTTTGGGAGAGAGTATGAGCTCAAAGCAAAAGGACTTCGTCTTTGGTATAATCTTCACTCATTTATTTATGACCAAAGGGGGAGAACGTATTCAAAGGGCTCTAATGATTCCGTTTTTGGCGATTCATGCCAAAGGGGGAGAAAGTATGAGCCCAAAGCAAAAGGACCACACCACCACCAATCTCAAAAACCTTTTTTTTCAAAGAGTATTTTCACTTGGTATCTTATTGTGTTCAAAAGGGGGAGAAAGTAGTATTTCAAAAATGATATATCAAAACCCTCTTGAACACTAAGAGGAGGATCTCATTTAGGGGGAGTTTTTTTGTTTAGTCAAAGGAAAAGCTTTTGAAGTAGGGGGAGAAAATTTCAAATCTTGAAAATGCTTTGCTAAATCCTATTCATTTACCTTTGACTATTTACAAAAGAATTTGCAAAAACAAAACATGTGGTGCAAGCGTGGTCCAAAATGTTAAAAATGAAGAAACAATCCATGCATATCTTGTAAGTATTTATATTGGCTCAATTCCAAGCAACCTTTGCACTTACATTATGCAAACTAGTTCAAATATGCACTTCTATATTTGCTTTGGTTTGTGTTGGCATCAATCACCAAAAAAGGGGAGATTGAAAGGGAATTAGGCTTACACCTAGTTCCTAAATAACTTTGGTGGTTGAATTGCCCAACACAAATAATTGGACTAACTAGTTTGCTCCAGTGTATAAGTTATACAGGTGTCAAAGGTTCACAACAAGCCAATTAAAAAGACCAAAGTTGGGTTCAAAATAGAGAGCTAAAGGCATCCCGAAAGGCTCCCTGGTCTGGCGCACCGGACTGTTCGGTGGCGCACCGGACACAGGGGACTTCGCACAGAACTTCTCAGCCTCGGGATTTTCCTGGAGCCGGCGCGCTATAATTCACCGGACTGTCCGGTGCTCCAAGAGGACGCGGCTTCGGAACTTGGCAGCTTCGGGAATTTGCAGCAGTTGCTCCGCTATAATTCACCGGACATGTCCGGTGTACACCGGACTGTCCGGTGCAACTACGGGGCAACGGCTATTTCGCGCCAACGGTCGCCTGCAACAGCAATTAATGCGCGCCAGAGCGCGCAGGCGTCAGGCACGCCCATACTGGCGCACCGGACACTCTACAGTACATGTCCGCTGCGCCACCGGACACCCAGGTGGGCCCAGAAGTCAGAACTCCAACGGTCGGAATCCAACGGCTTTGGTGACGTGGCTGGCGCACCGGACATATCCGGTGTGCACCGGACTGTCCGGTGCACCATACGACAGACAGCCTCCACCAACGGTCATGTTTGGTGGTTGGGGCTATAAATACCCCAACCACCCCACCATTCATTGCATCCAAGTTTTCCACTTCTCAACCACTTACAAGAGCTAGGCATTCAATTCTAGACACACCAAAGAGATCAAATCCTCTCCAATTCCACGTAAGGCTTTAGTGATTAGCGAGAGAGATTTGCCGTGTTCTTTTGAGCTCTTGCGCTTGGATTGCTTCTTTTCTTTCTCACTTGTTCTTGTGATCAAAACTCCATTGTAATCAAGGCAAGAGGCACCAATTGCGTGGTGGCCCTTGCGGGGAAGTTTTGTTCCCGGTTTTGATTTGAGAAGAGAAGCTCACTCGGTCTGAGGGACCGTTTGAGAGAGGGTAAGGGTTGAAAGAGACCCGGCCTTTGTGGCCTCCTCAACGGGGAGTAGGTTTGCAAGAACCGAACCTCGGTAAAACAAATCCGCGTGTCACACTCTTCATTTGCTTGCAATTTGTTTTGCGCTCTCTCTCTCGGACTTGTTATCATTTCTAACGCTAACTCGGCTTGTAGTTGTGTTTATATTTGTAAATTTCAGTTTTGCCCTATTCACCCCCCTCTAGGCGACTATCACTTGGTCATACGTGGCTTTTAGTGGTTTATGCTTATCACTCTAGGTTTAGGTTTTTGTTAAGGATAAGCATAGAGGATTGGTATTTCCTTATTATAATTTAGTGGACAATTTACAAAGGGTTTTAAGATGACACTAATTTCCATTATTCATTTTTTTCCTTTCTTTATTTTCTATTTATGGTTTCTAGTGTAGGTTTGAACTACAACAGTGGTTTAACTTTTTCCAAAAATTCTGTAAAAATTACAGTGGGTTGCCATTGGTTATTATAGCCCATTCTAGGAATCTGAGGTTCAAAAATAAAAAGGCTATGCTTTAGACCAAAAATAACAAAAATTGTGTAAATGGGCCACTTTGCACTACAACTCTTAATTAGGGGTGGGTTCTGTCCTCAGGGTTATTTTTGTTGGCATCTAACAGTAATAATAAGCTTCTGTGCCAAAAATCACAGAAAGTTAAGGGATGGTTATTTAGTTGTGATTTTCCAAAGTTTAATGCCAAAAGGCACTTTCTACTACCTTGTCATTTGAAAAATGTCAAACAGCAGATTTCATATTTTTCCTAAGTTCTTAATAACAAAACATTAGCTATCCCAAGGGTTAGGGTGTTTTCACCTTGGGGTTATTTTTGTAGGATTTTTCTAAGTTTTCCTTGTTTTCTTAAAATAAAAGGTATCCTATTTATTTTATACTAAACCAGAGTATAATAGATTTTTCTAGTGAACTACACTGAATAAGTACCCTAACAAAAATAGGAGTGCCCCCTGGTTCATTATTTAATTCACCTTTTCTATTTTTCTTAACCTTAAGCATATTATAAAATAAATAGCAAAAGCTACCTTAATGGGGTGGACAGAGAGGTTTAGCATTTTTAAACAGGTCAGTAGGTGGACATAAACTTCTCCAAATTTTCCTAACCTTAGTCAAATAGTGCAACTATTTTTCTTCCTATTATTTAGCTTATGGCCAAAACAATAATTAAATCAGAACCCTAAAGTTTTCTGTAGTACATAAGAGTTTTATATTTTTCCTAAGTAGTTTATATTATTTAAGATCTGAAAAAATTGGTTTGACAAAATTTGGATGAATCAAACAGAAGTTATGAATTATTCAAGTTCTGTTCAAATTTTAAATCAGATTTAATAAAAGGTTTCCTGGAAAACCACTTTGCACCGAGGTCCTTGGGTTATTTCTAAACTAACTCTCTCAGTTATACCCCCGCGCTACTATTCATCCGAGTCACTGACATTGCGCAAAACCCCCTGGCTTCCTCTTCTTCTCCCCCGCGGTCCCTCCCTAGGTTTAAACAGTACCCGCGAGAAAGAAAAGGGTGGCGCGGCTTACCGGCGGCGAGAGAGGTCCGGCGAGGGGCGGGGTTGGCTCCGGGAGGTCCTAGCGGTCACAACGAAGTACGGCTCGACGGCGGGGATGGCCGGAATCGCCCGGTCCACGTGCGCAGGCGGGTGCTCTCGTCGGCGGCGGGTGTGCCGGCCAAACCATGGCGACCTAGTCCAATCCAATGGCACGGTGAGCTCCACAAAGTGATGTAGAGGCTATCTGTGCATTGAATCGAAAAATGGTGCAGTGGCTTACCCGGTCCACGTGCGCCGGCGGGATTCTGAACTCCGGCGAGCACGATTTTGCTATTCCGGTGGTGCGGGTCCTCGGTTTAAGCCTTGGCAAGCTTTACGGCCTCCCAGGGAAGCTATCCGAAGGCTTGGATCGAGCGGAGGATGGCGGGAAAGGGGCTGGCCACGGTGGTTGCCCTCGGGCGGCTCTAGCGGGTCGCGGGGAGGTTGCCGGAGCTAAGGGCGAGCTCGGGGGAGTTAGGCGTGGTACGGAGGAGGCAACGGGGGAGGCAGCCGAGCACTGGGATGGGCTTTATAGCCGTGGCGCGGGCGTGGTCACGGGCGGCCGCGGGCGCGCGGGGGTTCGCGCACGGGCGTGCTCTGAGCGCGCCCCCGAGTGTCAGCCCGCGTCGAACACGTGGGAGCTCGCTTCTGCCATGGTTCAACGGCAGATTTGAGCACCTTACCGTGCGTATCTTGGCAAAACCACTGTGTACCGTCTCTTCCCTGCTCCATATCCTACCTTTTTGCTGTGAGTTTCAAGTCAAGATATGGTCGGGGTAGGGAGATAGAGGGGTGAGAAGTTGCTTATGTCATAGCTGTCCAAACCGGGACAAAAGCTATGCCAAGTCGTGTCAAACGACTTAGGGTAGGTGTCAACTTCCTCCAGGGCATTCTAGGGGTAATTTGGCACCACTTTGTCAATTGGGTCGAAGTGTTTTGAATTTTGGATGAGGATGAACATGGGTGATCTTTGTCCAAAGGTTAGTTTTGGACTTAGGCATTTTCTGATTTTTCTTTTGTGTTCAAACCTTTGGTGGGCTTTTTGGGGATTTTTCTGAAATCTTTTTGGGGTTACTTTCTTACTATTATTTGTAGGTTATTAAGTGTACTACAACTTTTATATTTGGCCCAAGTCATGATCATAAGGTTTTCATGACCTTTTGATCCTACTTACATCTAGGGTTCCTATTGTCCAAAGGGGTTTGCTTTTGGGTTTTGGGGCAATTCTCCCCTTTAGATGTGCATGACAAGCTAGGGCATGATATCCAAGATGAGTTGCACTTGCTTAGGACCTTGAATTCCAAGTTTGATGTACTTTGCTCAAACTAACCCACATGTGATAGTAGCTTAAATGGTATAGCCCTGGGTGCGCACCCTCAGTAACACCTGGGGTGTTACAACCCTCCCCCCTTAAAGGAATCTCGTCCCGAGATTTCAGGTATAGTCCCTTGGAGGGGTGCTTGAAGGTGTGTTGGTGTGCTACCCTTTCTTTTATCCAAATTTCTCTTGTTAACTGCTCTTCGAATGTCATTCTCTTTGCAACTTCAGAAGAAAGTCCTTTTTAAGTTAAAACCACAACTTAGACTATCCTCGTTATCTAAGTTTTCCTTATAATTGTATTCAAAGCGCAGGTGGGGTTTTTTTGGTTACGTACCGACTCCTTTGGGCAGAAAGTCGGGGAAGCGAGAGCGTAGAAAATCCTCAGTTTCCCATGTAGCTTCTTCTACTGAATGGTGACTCCACTGAACCTTATACATTTTGATTGACTTTGCCCGCGTTGACCTTTCTTTCTGATCCAATACCTTGACGGGGTACTCTTGATAGGACAAGTCTGGTTCTATCTCGATGTCTGGTTCAGGTAGCACTTTCGTGGGTACGCGGACACATTTCCGCAGCTGAGATACATGGAACACATCATGAATAGATGACATGTGAGGTGGCAATTCCAATTGATAGGCCACGAGTCCACAACTTGCCTTGATCCTATAGGGTCCAATGTAGCGAGGAGCTAACTTGCCCTTGATCCTGAATCTCTGGACACCCCTGGTGGGTGACACCTTGAGATAAACATGATCTCCCACTTCAAACTGTAGAGGCTTCCGCCTCTTGTCATGATAGCTCTTTTGCCTGGCCTGAGCAGCTTCTAAGTTCTTTGTAATAACTCTAACCTTTTCCTCTGCTTCAAGTACCAAATCTGGCCCAAATATTTCCCTTTCTCCTGCTTGAGACCAATTCAGCGGGGTTCTACATCTTCTCCCATATAAGGCTTCAAAAGGTTCCATCTTTAGACTGGACTGATAGCTGTTATTATAAGAAAACTCTGCCAAAGAAAGACACTTGTCCCAATCCTTTCCGTAGTGTAGTGCACATGCCCGCAACATGTCTTCCAAAATCTGGTTTACCCTTTCTGTCTGGCCATCGGTTTGAGGATGGTATGCTGAGCTTCGTATTACCTGGGTCCTAAGTGATTCTTGCAGCTGCTCCCAAAAGCGTGCCACAAACAGTGCTCCTCTGTCAGATACAATGGTCTTTGGAATACCATGCAACCGCACTATTTGATCAACATAAATTTCTGCATACTTCTCTGTC
Organism: Zea mays; assembly: GCF_902167145.1. Taxonomy (NCBI): domain Eukaryota; kingdom Viridiplantae; phylum Streptophyta; class Magnoliopsida; order Poales; family Poaceae; genus Zea; species Zea mays. The sequence continues at coordinate 192,667,821 of NC_050096.1, read as the reverse complement.
TTGTGGGTGGTATGCACTGGTAAGAAATGAGCGGTCTTGGTCAATCTGTCCACAATAACCCAAATGGAATCATGGTGCCTGGAGGTATTGGGCAATCCCATGATAAAGTCCATGCAAATGTCCTCCCATTTCCACGATGGTATGTGAAGGGGTTGCAAAGGGCCTGCTGCCTTCAAATGACTAGCTTTGATTCTCTGGCAGGTATCGCACTCGGATATGTACTTGGCAATTTCCCTCTTCATCCTGGTCCACCAGTATAAGGATCTGAGATCATGGTACATCTTGTTGCTACCAGGGTGCATGTAGAATTTTGAAAGGTGAGCTTCATCCAGTATCTTCCTTCTGAGCTCAGGGTCCTTGGGAACAACCAATCGATCTCCAAACCATAAAATTCCCTTGCTGTCCTGACGGAAGCACATGTATTTCTCTGCCTTTTGCTTGATCATGTCTTTGATAACCTGAACACCCTTATCTTCAATCTGTGCCCTGACTATTTGCTCTTGCAATGTGGGCTCCACCGAGATATAGTTTAAGTCACCAGAAGAAACAACTTCCAGGTTCAATTTGCACAACTCATCACACAGGGTGGTAACTCTCGCATCCATGCTCATACAATTGCACTGGGCCTTTCTGCTTAAGGCATCTGCCACAACATTGGCCTTGCCCAGGTGGTAATGCACCTCCAAATCATAATCCTTGATTAACTCCAACCATCTCCTCTGCCTCATGTTCAGATCTGCCTGGGTGAAAATGTATTTGAGGCTCTTGTGATCCGTGTAAATGTTACAGTGAGCTCCCATCAAGTAGTGTCTCCATATCTTGAGAGCATGAACCACGACTACCAACTCCAGATCATGTGTCAGGTAGTTCTGCTCATGGGGTCTGAGTGCTCGGGAGGCATAAGCAATTACTCTGTTATCTTGCATTAAGACACATCCCAATCCTGTACCGGAAGCATCACAATAAACTTCAAATGGCTTGGTGTTGTCAGGTTGAGCCAGCACTGGGGCTATTGTCAAATGCTGCCTCAAAGTATGAAAGGCATCTTCGCACTTTTGGCTCCAATCATACTTGACTCCCTTCTTTAACAGTTTAGTCATTGGTTTGGCAATTTTGGAGAAATCCGGAATAAATCGTCGATAATACCCTGCCAAACCCAGAAAACTCCGAATCTGCCTCACTGTAGCCGGGGGTTTCCAATCCATTACCTCTTGCACCTTCTCAGGATCAACTGATATCCCATCCTGAGAAATTGTGTGACCCAAGAACTTAATTTCCTTTAACCAGAATTCACATTTAGACAACTTAGCATAAAGACGATGATCGCGCAGTCGCTGAAGCACGATGTGCAGATGCTCAGCATGTTCGTCTTCATTCTTGGAATAGACCAGAATATCATCAATGAAAACAACCACGAACTTGTCCAATTCTGGCATGAATACAGAGTTCATCAAGTATATAAAATAAGCCGGGGCATTGGTCAGCCCAAAGGACATCACCAAAAACTCATAAAGCCCATATCTGGTTGAGAAGGCCGTCTTGGGAATATCGCTGGCACGGATCTTGATCTGATGGTAACCCGAACGAAGATCTATCTTGGATAACACTTTGGCTCCCACTAACTGATCAAACAGAACATCAATGCGGGGCAGTGGGTATTTGTTCTTGATAGTCACCGCATTGAGAGGGCGGTAATCAACACACATTCTCAAACTCTCATCTTTTTTTTTCACAAATAAAGCAGGACATCCCCATGGTGAAGTGCTTGGGCGAATAAACCCCTTGTCCAACAATTCCTGCAGTTGCTTTTTCAATTCTGCCAATTCCGCGGGAGGCATCCTATAGGGTCTCTTGGAGATAGGAGCAGTCCCGGGCTGCAATTCAATGGCGAACTCAATGTCTCTGTCAGGTGGCATTCCCGGCAATTCATCCGGAAATACATCCGGGTAGTCACAAACCACTGGGATCTTTTCCACTGGGGATTCTATCATAACGAAAGCACAAGAACGGGTACAACCTTGATCAGGCAAATATAAAACAGTCTCGCCATAAGCAGGGGAGTGAATTTCAATGGCCCTCGCTGCAATATCCAATACTGCCTGATGCCTGGTCAACCAGTCAGTTCCCAATATAATATCCACGCTATCCAATCCTAAGATGAGAAGGGTGGTTCTAATCACAAGACTACCAAATTTTATAGGCACTTGCCTGTTGATTTGGTAGGTGGCAACCCTGCCTCCTGGTGTTGAAATTGTGATACCCCCATTGGTGTGGTGAAAAGGTAACTGGCACTTGGCACTAAATTTGGCACTGATAAAACTATGTGATGCACCAGAATCAAAAAGAATAATAGCAGGATAATTCAAAACTGTAGATACCAGTCATGACGGGTGCTCCCTTTGGAATATCAGCCATGGTGGTGAAGTTCAGCCTGCCCTGCCTCACTTGCACCTTCTGTCTCTTGCCCTGATTCTGATTAACATTCTGCCCCTGCCTCTGCTGGTTCCTGGGGCAATTCTTGGCATAATGTCCGGTGTTACCGCACCTGAAACACCTGTTGTCATTTGCCTGGCGATACTGCTGCTGCTGTTGATTGTTCCTCTGAGCTGGAAACTGGGTGCGGTTGGGTGCCTGCTGCTGCTGCTGCTGTGGTCGGATCACCCATCGCCCTTGCTGCTGCTGAGGTCCCCTGTTCTGAGTGTCAGACACAATCCTGAAGCGCTGTGGCTGAGCTGAAGGTCCTGCCACAGGGGTCTTCCTTTTCTTTTCTGCCTAACGAGCTGTGATACAGTCCTCCTGGGAGATGGCGATGTTGACCAACTCATTATAGCTGTTGGCCCTAACGGTGTTGAGACGGTCACGGAGCTTAGTGCTGAGCCCCCTCCTGATCCTGTCTCTCTTCTTCTCGTCCGTGTCTGCATGATACCCGGCATACTGGCATATGTCATTAAAAGCCTGAGCATAATGCAACACTGTCTTGTTGCCCTGAGTGAGTGCCAGAAACTCGTTGAGCTTTCGGTCCATAATTCCGACTGGTATATGGTGCCCCCTGAAAGCTGTCTTGAACTCTCTCCATTCCACCTCTCGGTCATCTGGCTGCATAGCAAGAAAATGGTCCCACCAAGTCCTTGCGGGTCCGCGAAGCTGCTGGGTGGCGAACCTGACCTTAGTGACCTCTGAGCAAACTCCATGGAGCAGCGGGAATTTGGATTCCACTACTCTCAACCACACATCAGCATCCAGTGGGTCCTCTGCCCTGGTGAATAATGGTGGCTGGGTACTAAGGAACTCCTGGTAGGTAGCTGCCGCGGGGTGACGCTGATGATCTCCACCACCATAGTGCTGAGGTGGTGGCTGACGCTGAGCTAGCTGCCTCAAGATCTCATTCTGCTGAGCCATTAGCTCCTGCAGAGTGGGAGGCGGTGGCGGCGGTGGAGGAACGCGCTCATTCTGACCGCGACGCGCTCTCCCGGCCATTTGAAAAATCACATATATTCTCAATAACACATTTTTAAGATTCAAGGTTCAATCGCGAAGAAGAGTCAAAAGGCGAAGTGATAGATTCTTGCATAAACATAAAGGATTTCACAGGGCATAAACTTTTCTTCCCAAAAACTAACATCATCCGTCAACCATGCTTCCAAAAGAGTTCATCATGATTACATCAACGGCCCAAAAGACTCACTCTATCTAGCCTAGTACCCCAAGGGTGCAAAAGCTAAGCTAGCTGTGAGGAGTCCTACCATCACCGACTTCTAACCCTACTCCTGATACCTAGTGGGCGAACGAGGCAACACTCGACTCGGGGGAAGGTGGTCTCCCTGAGCCAGCAGTGTCCAAGCTGGAGGCAGGCTCCTCTCCTCCCTTAATGTCAACGTCCTCGTTGGCCTCCATGTCCTGAATCTCCTGGTGATGCATATCCAGGTGCTCATTAGCTTCGGCAAGCTGCCGCTGGGTGTTAATAAGTTGATCCTCGAGAACCTCGATGGTGTTTTCCCTTGTTCCCACTAATTCCTCCAGCTCTTGGATCTCATTTGACAGCTGCTCCACCTGCAAGTCCTTTTCCACCATCTCAGTGGACAAATCAACCACAAGCTCCTCTCTGTTGTCCAGGGTGATCTTAGTCGCCTCCAATAGTGCCATCAGATGGGACATTGCCTCACCACGCATCACTTGCAGACGGTACAGGGCATTCATGCACCGTACTGTCAAGTGAGCAGTCTGACCTGGGTAGATAGCCCAGATGTCCTTGGCATGCTCCACCTGATCCTTCCACATTGGGTCGTCCTCCTTCTCCGCGGGGAACAAGCCAATGGGGTGGGTGGACAGCTCCAAGGGGTGGAATCCGCAGAACGTGGTCAACCCGTGCAGAGCAATTGCTTCGATCATGTCCTCAGCCCGGTATCCAAAGGACTCAGAGTCCAGTGAACGCCAGCCTGACTGCAGGGGATGAGGCTCCAAGGTGATCCTCACCCTACAGCGGGGCACTCGATGCTTCTCGAACTGCTACACCGCGTACTGAGGAGGTGTCGTGTATCCGGCCCCCTGAAGTACCTCCCACAAAATGCGGGGAAAGCCCTCTCGTGCAAGCCCGTCAGTGTGGGACAGTGCATTCCCGTCGTCTGAGGATCCGTGGGAAGTCATCTGTGTACGGTTAAGCGTAAGTAAAAGAAAAAGAATTATAAAAAGAAAAAAAGGAAACACAACTCAGTCTCTCTCTAATTAAAAAAATGGTACTGGGGTACTTAGTTGGTCATCATTTTGTATTTAAGTCTACTCAATTATCTATTTGTTTATTTAAGAATGCATGCATGCTCGTCCTGAACGACCTCACAACAATATACAGGGAATAGGGAAGAACTCAAGAACTCCCATCCCTTTTAGTAGCATGTAGGGCTTAATCACTTAGCCACCTAGCTACCCCTCTATCATCCTAAGGCTTCACGTCCTAGGTCTATCCTGATCGTCCTACGATCTATCCAACATTGTTTCTATCAAGTTTTACTTCGGAAAAGGATGGTATTTATATTTTATTGATTCCTCTGTGGTGGTACAAGCTCCGATACCAGCTGTGGCGGAACTGCCCGAATTATTCCAACTTAAGTGCCTAAGTCCCGCCTTAGAGGCTAGACCACACTTAAATGGGAATAACCCGTCAATCCCTCGGATCTAGTCCGACAAGGCTACTGACAGGATCAAGTACCACAATCTCACTCGATGGTGAGTCACAGAGCAAATACAATAAAGCATAAAACCATGCATATAAGAGTATTAAATTATTACATCACCATCGGAGTTTTTCAAAAGTAGTCATCATTGTTCGAGTGCAGCGGAATAAAACTAACGATAAATAAATAGAGAGATGGGGAAGCCTGTCCCATCACTCCTCATGCTCCTCAGCCGAGGCGGGGTCCCACTCGACAGTCCAACCCGGTGGCAAGATGGACGGCCAAGTCACTCCAGCAACCATGTCCTCCAGAGAACCTGTAAAAATTATGCCACAAGCAAGGCTGAGTATACTAATACTAAGCTAGACTTACCCGGTGTGAGGAGTCTACTCCTCTACCTCTAGACATGCAGCTGTTTGGCTGTGGGGTTTGGTTGCCAAAAGCACTAGCTGAGTTTCTAAATCAATTTTTTAACTTTGTCAAATTTAAGTGTGACTCTCTTAAGGCTAAACATGTACTATCTACTCATACATAGTAGCAAACATTTTTAGCAATCAACATCTTGTATCAACTCATCATATTTCCACTTGTTACTCAATGCAGTACAATGGATCAAGCAGTCTCATTAGCTGCGAGAAGCAGACGATTTGAATCGAGTTTTTATCCTTGCAAGGTAAACCTAAACACACGACATGCAGGGGCACTCCGTCCCCACACACATCAACCGTCCCCATCGATTCCCCGTCAACAGAGAGGGGCTCACCGCCTTGGCGTACAATGCCTCACTGACCCCGACTGCCGTCGTGCAGTGACCGCACTTGTATCCACCATAACCGGAATGGGAGACCACGTCTCAGGTCACGTGAGGAGGGCAATCTACTGCCAGGTTCAATCAGGTACTAGGCTTACCGATTTACCATATTTCTCGGTATGTGTTTAGTACGTTCAAACGCTTGACACAGGTATCCACACATTAATCCTTATTCCAATTTTTCCCATCTCGTAGACAACCAATCCTCATGGATTGTTGTCCACAGACCAGTATCATGATGATATGAAAGTGGGTACAATCAATTCCTGATCTCGCGCGAGTGCTAGAAAAATCACTCGTCTTCTACCGAGATCCTAATTAAATAAAGCAGCTACTCGACCTAGCATACTAGTATTCATCTCAATAGGATTCCTGAGATCATGCAACTAGGGTTTCAAACAACTCCTAAACCTAAGTGCACATTCAATCTTACAATCATTAAGTATAGTAAAATAGCATAATTAACATGTTATGCATAAACCGGGGCTTGCCTTCCAAAGCAGTGGCAGGCAGATCCTCTGGTGCAGGCTCCGGTGCTGGATCCGGGGCTACCTCCTGAGCAGCACCTTGCTCCGGCACGAGGACGTGCTCTCCGTCAATGAGGTTACAGTCTATCGAAATGCAAGGAATATGTATGTCATGATTATGCAGGATTTAATAACATTATGCTAAAGGAAGAAAAACCAAGTTAATGAGTAACTTAGGGTTTCTTGGTCATACGTGGCTTTTAGTGGTTTATGCTTATCACTCTAGGTTTAGGTTTTTGTTAAGGATAAGCATAGAGGATTGGTATTTCTTTATTATAATTTAGTGGACAATTTACAAAGGGTTTTAGGATGACACTAATTTCCATTATTCATTTTTTTCCTTTCTTTATTTTCTATTTATGGTTTCTAGTGTAGGTTTGAACTACAACAGTGGTTTAACTTTTTCCAAAAATTCTGTAAAAATTACAGTGGGTTGCCATTGGTCATTATAGCCCATTCTAGGAATCTGAGGTTCAAAAATAAAAAGGCTATGCTTTAGACCAAAAATAACAAAAATTGTGTAAATGGGCCACTTTGCACTATAACTCTTAATTAGGGGTGGGTTCTGTCCTAAGGGTTATTTTTGTTGGCATCTAACAGTAATAATAAGCTTCTGTGCCAAAAATCACAGAAAGCTAAGGGATGGTTATTTAGTTGTGATTTTCCAAAGTTTAATGCCAAAAAGGCACTTTCTACTGCCTTGTCATTTGAAAAATATCAAACAGCAGATTTCATATTTTTCCTAAGTTCTTAATAACAAAACATTAGCTATCCCAAGGGTTGGGGTGTTTTCACCTTGGGGTTATTTTTGTAGGGTTTTTCTAAGTTTTTCTTGTTTTCTTAAAATAAAAGGTATCCTATTTATTTTATACTAAACCAGAGTATAATAGATTTTTCTAGTGAACTACATTGAATAAGTACCCTAACAAAAATAGGAGTGCCCCTGGTTCATTATTTAAATGAACTTTTCTATTTTTCTTAACCTTAAGCATATTGTAAAATAAATGGCAAAAGCTACCTTAATGGGGTGGACAGAGAGGTTTAGCATTTTTAAACAGGTCAGTAGGTGGACATAAACTTCTCCAAATTTTCCTAACCTTAGTCAAATAGTGCAACTATTTTTCTTCCTATTATTTAGCTTTTGGCCAAAACAATAATTAAATCAGAACCCTAAAGTTTTCTGTAGTACATAAGGGTTTTATATTTTTTCTAAGTAGTTTATATTATTTAAGATCTGAAAAAATTGGTTTGACTAAATTTGGATGAATAAAACAGAAGTTATGAATTATTCAAGTTTTGTTCAAATTTTAAATCAGATTTAATAAAAGGTTTCCTGGAAAACCACTTTGCACCGAGGTCCTTGGGTTATTTCTAAACTAACTCTCTCAGTTATACCCCCGCGCTACTATTCATCCGAGTCACTGACATTGCGCAAAACCCCCTGGCTTCCTCTTCTTCTCCCCCGCGGTCCCTCCCTAGGTTTAAACAGTACCCGCGAGAAAGAAAAGGGTGGCGCGGCTTACCGGTGGCGAGAGAGGTCCGGCGAGGGGCGGGGTTAGCTCCGGGAGGTCCTGGCGGTCACAACGATGTACGGCTCGACGGCGGGGATGGCCGGAATCGCCCGATCCACGTGCGCAGGCGGGTGCTCTCGTCGGCGGCGGGTGTGCCGGCCAAACCACGGCGACCTAGTCCAATCCAATGGCACGGTGAGCTCCACGGGGTGATGTAGAGGCTATCTGTGCATTGAATCGAAAAATGGTGCAGTGGCTTACCCGGTCCACGTGCGCCAGCGGGGTTCTGAACTCCAGCGAGCACGATTTCGCTATTCCGGTGGTGCGAGTCCTCGGTTTAAGCCTTGGCAAGCTTTATGGCCTCCCAGGGAAGCTATCTGAAGGCTTGGATCAAGCGGAGGATGGCGGGAAAGGGGCTGGCCATGGTGGTTGCCCTCGGGCGGCTCTGGCGGGTCGCGGGGAGGTCGCCGGAGCTAAGGGCGAGCTCGGGGGAGTTAGGCGTGGTACGGAGGAGGCAACGGGGGAGGCAGCCGAGCACTGGGACGGGCTTTATAGCCATGGCGCGGGCGTGGTCACGGGCGGCCGCGGGCGCGTGGGGGTTCGCGCACGGGCGTGCTCTGAGCGCGCCCCCGAGTGTCAGCCCGCGTCGAACACGTGGGAGCTCGCTTCTGCCATGGTTCAACGGCGGATTTGAGCACCTTAGCGTGCGTATCTTGGCAAAACCATTATGTACGGTCTCTTCCCTGCTCCATATCCTACCTTTTTGCTGTGAGTTCCAAGTCAAGATATGGTCGGGGTAGGGAGATAGAGGGGTGAGAAGTTGCCTATGTCATAGCTATCCAAACCGGGACAAAAGCTATGCCAAGTCATGTCAAACGACTTAGGGTAGGTGTCAACTTCCTCCAGGGCATTCTAGGGGTAATTTGGCGCCACTTTGTCAATTGGGTCGAAGTGTTTTGAATTTTGGATGAGGATGAACATGTGTGATCTTTGTCCAAAGGTTAGTTTTGGATTTAGGCATTTTCTGATTTTTCTTTTGTGTTCAAACCTTTGGTGGGCTTTTGGGGCTTTTCTGAAATCTTTTTGGGGTTACTTTCTTACTATTATTTGTAGGTTATTAAGTGTACTACAACTTTTATATTTGGCCCAAGTCATGATCATAAGGTTTTCATGACCTTTTGATCCTACTTACATCTAGGGTTCCTATTGTCCAAAGGGGTTTGCTTTTGGGTTTTGGGGCAATTCTCCCCTTTAGATGTGCATGACAAGCTAGGACATGATATCTAAGATGGGTTGCACTTGCTTAGGACCTTGAATTCCAAGTTTGATGTACTTTGCTCAAACTAACCCACATGTGATAGTAGCTTAAATGGTATAGCCCTGGGTGGGCACCCTGAGTAACACCTGGGGTGTTACAGGTATAACCCTAAGTACACAAGTACTCAGCAAGACTTACCCGACTAAAGAAAAGACTCTCAAGGATATGCTGGTTTTAAAAGGATTCAAGGAAAGGCTTATCAAGAATCAAGGACTCTGTTTGAAGAAAAGCTTACTACGAGTGGATCCTTACTTTCAACATTTTAATGCTAGATTAAGTATTAATAGACCTTGTTTGCATCTAGTCTAATTTCATCATCACATTTATCCATACAATACGATTTTTGCTCATTATGATTCCATCCATGACTTAGATTGCAAGTCAGTGACCAAGTCTTCATATCCAAGAAGTAACGGCGATCCTGAATCGATTAATACCCAGCTGCGGATCTCCAATCACACGACATATGTAGCACTTAACCCTTGCATATGTTAACTCGCCACCGAGGTTCTTAAGACCAGATCAGGTTCATGCCAATCGAGAGCACAGATACACCACCGTCCAGCCTCTTGCCATGGAGGGTACACCCTACTCTTGCCATCTCTCCACTCCCATTACGTGTTATCTTATTCTGGTATTAGTCTGCCCGAGGCAAAGCTTACCCATGATGAGGCATGTGACCAGTTAAAGGGTCCTCGGTCAGCAGGCCTACATTCTCTATAATCCTTAATCAACCTAGGTAGAACATCACCTGTCCTAGCCCAAGTATCGATTTAAGTACTTCCACCCTTAGGATTGTTTGTGTTCCTTAGGATGAAAAGAGCATTATAGGGAACTTTGCAGTAAGATCCCACCACTGCTCCCAACGAAAATATTCTTGTAGGCAGAAGCCATCCTTCCTCAGGATAACCCCTGAGCTAGGCATTAACGCAAAGGACAACCTCTATCCACAAGATTTACCTCTAGGCAAGGCTAAGCATTTTTGTAAATCATATTTTGATACTTCATCAGAAGTATCTATAAAGGGATGGATTTCAAGGTAGGCAATGCATCAAAGGGTTTCCAAGCAACTCCTATAAACCTAATGCACATTTCGCTAGACTTGAAGTGTGTAAAAATTATTTAAAAACACAAGGAAGGGGTTGCATGCATCAGGGCTTGCCTGGATAACACTAGGTTAGTGTTGTTAGACGTCGATCACTTGACAATCAGCCTTTGTTCCAGCATTCGTTAGATTATCCATCTTCAGGTTCGTTCATCAGCATCATCTCTCAGAGAAGCTCACTCTTTCCAGCATCTTGTGGTCGACTCAGCTCTGATTCTCCGCATCACGTGGTTAATTCACGTACCTGAATGAAATGCATTATGCACATGAATGCATATTGTCAGAGGGTAAATCTCTCCGGCCGGGTGGCGGATTGCACCCGCCCTAATTCCTAAAATGAGGAGTGGCCTAAGCTTCTTGCTTGTTACGAGGTTGGTGGATGAACACACGAGAGCACATGAGGTTTAGAGTGGTTCGGGCCGCCGGGGCGTAACACCCTACTCCACTGTGTAATGTATTGTGAGTCTGAGCTTGGACCTGTCTTGTAACGTCGCATGCCTCCCATTTTATAGCTGAAGGGGGCATGCACAAAGGCACTGAGCCCCGACATGTGGGCCCAGGGACATAGAGAATATAACACTTGAGACTATAAATATTTGCTGCCGGGGCAATCTCCTTGTGTCCTGTCACCCGAGATCTGTGTATCTTCGGCGTGCAGGGGAAGCTTCTTGTAGAAGGGATAACACAGTGCGCTGCTTGGCACGGGCGCACTGTTCGCCAGCAGACCCAGCAGGCGTGCCGCCTGCTGGATGACCTTGACGCCGCCTGCCAGCGGATGGGACGGGACGCAATAAATGCTGAGAGGGCACATCGCCCGTCAGCGCAGTGGTAGGCGGCGCGTCCTCTCCTTAATAAATGCAGGGGCTGCACGACCTTACGTCAGGCTCGGCCCGATGGCTTATGTCATGGGCCATAAGCAGCGGGTCTCCGCCTGAGCGGGAAGTGAAGGGCAAGGCCTGGACACGTGTCAGCACCGGACCCCTACTCACGCCAGAGTCCTCCTTGATCCGGGACCTTGCTGAGGTCCGGACCTTACTCGGAGGCTCCGGACTTATACGTATAGGGGTCCGGTATCCTTCTGTGGAGGTCCAGACCCCCATGATACATACTGGGATGTGTTGTATTTTCTTGCTACGTGGCGTCCTTTGGCCTGCCCATGCGGTGGGGTCAGGCACCGTCCTCCGCGTGGCCTGGAGACGTCGCATGGGTGCGGCGTCTTCATGCTGTAGAAGAGGGTACCCCTGATTTGGGGTACCGACACATATAGACATGAATAGTACGATACTAAATATTATTACATGTCCGCGAATTAAACACCTAGCAGCGAGGCGTCGTACCATTTTATATGAAAACACTAGTTATCGACATACGACTACGCCCAATTATCACATTTTTTAGCGTAATAACATCTACTTCAAACATCAAGCAATAATAAGTTAAGCACAAGTCTTTTGTCAAAACACCCAATATCAAATTACTCGTCACATTTTTATTCACTATTTTTGAATACCGACAATTTAGAGTAAGAGAGCATATTAACTAACTTTCTAAATTGTGTTTCTCAATTATCTTGAATTCCACGCTAATTAAATAGGTCGATGTCATTCACTGCTAATTACTCGAGGTAATGTGTATATCCCTCATGACATCGAACTAAACACCAAACCTAGAATAAGCCGATTAATTAAGCAGGGCATCAACTACATCAATTAACTAAATCGTCATAATAACACTAGGAAATCTATTAACTAGCCGGTAGAAATACTAAATCTATCTTTTACGTCATCAGCTCGCCCGAATATTATATAAATTAATCTATCTTTCGCATTACTAACTCCATCGTACTTCACATATATTTAACCCTACCACAACGCGACTACTCCAAAATCATGAAAATAATTACATCACATTCATCGAACTAATTTAATAATTAAGTTAACGGAAATATGAATCGGCTTACCATACTAAATCTGACGCGCTATCCGCGAATACGGCAAGGATTCTGGTTCAGCCCTTGCGTCGAGCACTTGGTGAATATCATGCTGCTAACTTCGTCTTCACCCGAGAACGAGCAGAATACTATCAGTTATGTCGACTTTTTAACCAGAATACTATCAATTATGTCAACTTTTTAACTATGTGTATGTGTGCATAGTGCTTGTCACTTGTATTTGTGAGGTATTGCTTTAATGTTGTTTGAGATATATTTTAATCCTTCACGAATTTGTGAGTATCTATAAATTATTACTATTTTTATGTGGATGCACGACTCGTGTGATTTTTTGAAGCCAATAGAGGGTACATGTTATAATTTATAGATGTTTTCTATACCAAACTTTTGTTTTCTATGTTTCCATATTATTTATGTTATTTTTATTTATGAAGTTACCGTTTTTAATTTAGTTTCTGAGAGAAAAAACAGAAATGATTTTAATGTTTACCAACCATTTTTATCCTTGGTCTCCATGTCTCTTAAGACTGTCTCCAGCAAGGAACACTAAAGCGTCCGGTACGTTATATATAGCGTTCAACGTCGTCCGCGATGCCTCCAACAACATCCGCTATAGCGTCAGGTAAAATACCGGAGCTCGCCAGAGGCCGCTAAACATGGAGTGCCCTTCGGTGTCCTCTAAATTAGTTCCCGCGCCTGCTTGGAGACTTCAGCCTCGCTCTCGACGTCCTCCTCCTCCCTCCCATGTCGACGAGGCGACAGTGGGCGAAGCCTTGCCCTCCCTCGGCTACCGGCAGTTGAGCGGCCCCTGGGCGCCATCCCGTCGAGCTTCCTCAGTTCCTCTTCGTGGTCGCTAGTAGAAGAAATACGACAGACCAAGGTCTATCCGCTAGAAAAAACAAGGTAAAAGCCACTACAAGATGCAAGTGCATCTTAGCTTCATTTCCTTGAAATTTTAGTAGATTTGAACATGTATATATCAGATTGATGCATATCGGTGGTAAAAAAGGTGTTCTGGTGTCCTTCTTCGTCTACACAGTTCAAGCCCTGATACTGTTTGTTCATATGCCTCTTAGGATATTCTTGTATTATCCTTCACCCTTTCAGAATCATTGTACTGCTAATTGTTTACATTCTAAGCTTTCAATCCAATCATTTAGTTTTCGATGTATTCATTAGAATCTGTGTGCAGTTTACCAATAGTAATCGTCCAACCGCCTCAAATCAAATGATTTTGCTGGTGGCCCACTTCAAATGATCTGTGCGCCCATCTTACAACTATATTTGCCCATTGAGTTTATAATTAAGGAATCAAGTTAAACTTCATAAAGTTTGAGCAACAATTAATCAAAAATATGTACATGTTTGAATTTGTATCACTTCATTCACATCCCCAACATCTGTTAATAAAAATATCTTTTGCAGAAATTGATGACATATTGTAAGAACAATTGGTGGTCAAATACAAGTACACTTATATTCTATAGATTCTCCAATTCGAAATATGCCTTATAAAAATAAACTGAAGTAGTAGAAAGGTTGTTTGATGTACAAAGGATGATTGATTTTTTGGTTAATTACATTGGCTGGTATTTGTTATCTATGAAGGGTTCAAGAATCCTTATCAAGGGAAAGATTTTTACTCCTTGTCCTCACCAAATTTTGCCAGATCCTAACACATCAGTTGCTGATTCAGTTTTCATGAATAAAATAAAGTGTAGGATAGTGCACTGTCAAAAAGGATATGCTGACCCAAGTAAAATCATGATGGTTATACTTTTCAGTTCTAATAAATACTTACAACTCACCACTCTTGTTTTTCATTTTGATGGCTCCTAGTCTTCTCATTGTGCAGGCTCTTTGGTTAGTTCCCTCATCAGAATAATTTTGGGTGCTGAAACATAAGGTTCCAGGTCCAGTATTGATGTTTGCAGTGATCGGCAAGTCCAACTGGTCTTGGAGGTGTGATTGGACATCATAAGTTTGATGTTTTCTCTAGAAGAAGGAACAAATGGTTTTGTACTTAAGGAAATATGGTTCCAGCTAGTAGAAGTATCAATGTCAGTTGTTTACTAAATTCATCGTTGGAATTATGGTTGGAATTATGGTATACTGGTTCACATTGGTGTGTTTAGTTGCAAGCCGAGGTAGTACTTTCTCATGTCAATGTTTTTTATTAGGAATCAATGCAAATAACAGTTCCAACAAAAGATTATGTTGGTATGCCAGTTTGTTTCATTTCTTAATCCTGATGGTGTGTAGTCGATGCATGCTCGAGGTGCTAATTTTACTATTACTTTGAGTATTGATTTTTTGCTATACTATTAAAATAGTGGAATTGTATGCACTGGCAATTTATTTTATCCGATATAAAAATAGGTGAAAATAATTCTGTTAATATGGTTAGGTTGAATGGGGAGGATAGATGACGTAATTTAGAGGACGTTGTTGGAGATGGTGAAAATATAGAGGACAGAATCTTTTAGAGTGTACTGTAAAGGACAGAGAATATTCCTTTAGAGGATAAAATTTAGAGGACGTTGCTGGAGCGTGGTAGCCCCGTGTGATTCCTACAAAGGGCCTCTGCCCTCTGGCTCGACGCGAGTGCCATGGGTCAACAAGGTTCGACTTGGCGGGCAAGATGTTCTTTTTCTCTTGTTGAGTTGTTGTATTTTTTAAAATGGTTTGTTTTTTTCCGATAAACACAATACGTAAAAAATTATCATAAGCATGCACCGAAGAAAAAATAACTTAGCTTAAGAACCATGGCTAGAAAGAAGTCTATAGCGTGGCTGGCAAGACAGTCTTTTGAGTGTCACATTATGCCAACCATTAAAAGTTAAAGTCCAGTTAACAATCAACTTATCACTTTGTCAGACTATTACAAATCTGGTCGAGAAAAACAAAACGATCTGTATGTACTACCCCTGTTTAATGTAACCGCATCCAGCTGGGCCATTTTTACGGGCTCAGGCTGCTAAACTAGCAGCCGTGTATCGCTGGGCCGGTCCAGTTTCTTTGGAAACTGAAAATTCGATGGAATCGCGAATGATAGGTAGGCCCGCCCGGGCAGGAATTATATTTGGAAGAATTCAATTTGGTCCCATTTCGCCCGAAGACCCCACAGTCACAGTGGAGGTACAGAATTGCGCAGAGGTCCATTCACCGGCTCCATTTTCTGGAACGAGACCGAACCAAATAAAGAAAGAGGAAAAGGAAGACGAAGACGAAGAGGGAGAAAAAAGGGACCAGAGGGCCGGAAGCCCGGAACCAAAACCTAGACGAACCACACAGGCAGTCAGGCACAGCGCGGGCCGGGGAGATAGATAGGCAGACAGGCAGGCAGGGGGGCGACGGCACGGGGCGGGGCTAGCCAACCAGACCAACCCAAACCCTAGCTCACCGCTCGTTCCATTCCAATCCATGGAGGTGGCGCTATGAGCCGCCGCCGGGACGGCGGGACGTGGAGCTGGTGCGGCCGGGGAAGACGAGTCGAGGATGACGGCCAGATCGGACGATCCCGGCGTCTCGCCAGGGACGTCGGCGGCGGCTGGCGGCGAGATCTGGGGCACGTGGGAGGAGCTCCTCCTGGCGTGTGCCGTACGGAAGCACGGTACCGCCAGCTGGGACTCCGTGGCCATGGAGATGCTGTCCCGCTGCCCTCCCGCCGCGGCCGACAGCCTCACGCCCGCTGGGTGCCGCCTGCGGTATCGCCTGCTCCACCGCCGGTTCACCGCCGCCGCCGCCGTAAACGGTGACGAGGAGCCCGACGCGGCCTCCGCCGACTGCTGCGTGGAGGAGCTCCGCAAGCTGCGCGTCGCCGAGCTCCGCCGCGAGGTCGAGAGATACGACCTCTCGATCGGGTAAATGGCCGGAAAAAAAACCAGCACGGAGACGGACCGTATAGTTAACGAGAAAAACATAAAATGCGTTCGGGCCTGGCCCGGCCCGGCTTGCTCAGCTCAACCATCCTACGCTGATCGGTCGGCCGCGGTTTTTTTTTTTCGTGTCAGGTCATTGCAATCTAGAGTGGAAAGGCTTAAAGAGGAGAGAGCGAGGAGCATCTCCGGCGAGGCCAATCCAGTACCGGCGGTGAAGGAGGACGGCGAGGAGGAGCCGGCGGAGGGGAGGAAAGAATCTCTGGAGGAGGAGGGCGACGATGCCGGCGGCGGGGAGGAGGATCGTGTCTCCGGCGGCGAGTCCGGGCGGTCGTGCAAGGAGTCCAACTCGTCAGATCTGAAGCGGCCGCGGCCAGCGCGAGACGCCGGGGACGGCGACGCGGCGGCGAGGAGGGAGGACGAGGGGGCAGGAGACGCCGCCCGCGAGTCGTCGGCTGTGAAGCGCGAGCAGGTCTCCGGTGAGTCGGTGGTTGGGTCCAAGGACACGGTGGCGGCGGCTGACACGGAGAAGGAGAGCAGCGACGTGCAGAGCTCGGCCAGCCCGTCCCGTCGCCGCGAGCGGGAGATCGGCGCCGGCGAGGACGCGGATGTGGCCTCAGCGCCGCCGCCGCCAGCGCCCGCAGCGGCGGTCCTCCCCGCTGCGGAGGCCGAGGCGTTGCGCGCGTTCCTCGAGGTGGTGCGAACCAGCAAGCCGGGCTCCGTGTTCGAGCGCCGGCTCGAGAGCCAGGTAAAAAAAAATTATCCTCTACTTGTTTTTTCTATCCCTAAACACATACGGTAACTGTAAAATGAAAATCACCATTCACCCCTCCCCTAATCTCCTTTTTTTCCGGGCATTATAAAAAAATTAAAATATTTGAAATTACGGAACCGTCCAAACACAAAGCGCCCAACCCGGCTGTCAGTGGAGTACGCTTTACGAGAGTTATCTCGCGATACGTACGGCGAGTGCTCGGCAGTCGGCACCCGCCCAAATCGCGTAACGCTCGCGGTTTCCCGGTGGCCTGGACGCTTGCTTCGCTTTGCTTGCACAGAAAACGACCGCCTCGGCTGGTCACCGTCGCCGGTGAGCGCAGGATGTGGGAGTGGAACCGCGCCGATCGTACGGATGGCGGTGGGGTTGTGTACATCGGCCGCCGTCCGGCCCGGGGCGAGGTCGACCTCGGTCGTCCGATCAGAGGGTCCCGGGCTTCGTGGAGATAAGGCTATCTCCGGTAGTCCGTAAACAGCCGTGTAAATTATTTCACTGTTTGATGGAAGTTTAAAATAGAGATTGTGATAAAGACTGGAATAAGTAAGGGCTGTTTGGTTCTTGGTTAAATGTGCCACACTTTATCTAAGGAACTGAAGAAATAAGCTTAGACGGAAAAGTTAGGTAAAATATGGCAAGTTACACATCAAACAAACAGACCTATAGTCTGTTGGCGAAGTCGCGAGACGCGTAGGTGGGTGGCGCCGCGAGAGACGCGTTTCGTGTCCATGCGGTGGTCCGCTGTGGGACCAACCGTGCGCCGCCACGTGGGCATAGAAAACGACGTGTGGGGCCGGCTTGTCGGCCATTGCTACGGGTTGTCGCGGAGGACAGTGTACTGAAGGGCTAAAAATATCTCTACTGTTCTTCACAGAGGAAAAAATCGTGCTCTCACGTGCTGCACAGCATTTCAGCTGTTTTTTTGTGTGTCTCTCTCAGTTTTATTTGGATTATTTGTATCAATTTGATTTTTTGGTAGGATATTTTTTCTTTTCCACTTTGTCGGTTCTTTCGCTGCTCCACTGACCGCTGGGCCCAAAAATGCCGCTCGCAGGACGACGCGAAATACAGGTGCACCATCAGGCGCCACGTGGACCTGGAGACGGTGAGGTCCAGGCTGGACGGTGGGTCCGGCAGCTACGCCTCGGCGACCGAGTTCTACCGCGACCTGCTCCTGCTGTGCGCCAACGCGCTGGTCTTCTACCCGCGCGGCTCGCCCGAGCGTTCCGCCGCGGCGCGGACGCGCGCGCTCGTCGCCAAGCACATGTCCAAGGACCAGCCGGGGCCCTCGGGGAAGGCTGTCGCGGGGCCGGCGGCGTCCAAGAAGGCCAAGGCGGAGGCCGACGTTGGGTCGCTGCTGGAGAAGACGGCGCCCATCATCGTGTGCCGGAAGCGGAGCTCTATCGCCAAGGCCGCCGCGGCGGCCACCGCCAAAGAGGAGAGATCGGAGAAGGCGGAGTCCGACAAGGAGGGCGAGAAGCAGCAGGAGGCGGTGGGCAAGAGGAAGGCGGCGGCCGCCGCCAAGGACAGGGCGGCGTGGGGCCCGAGAACGAACAAGACCCGCGGCGGGCCTGCTGTCCGGAAGGCGTCGGCTCAGAGCCACAAGGGGGCGTCGGCGGCGGCGGACAACGGCTCGGACAGCGACGCACCGCCCGAGGAGGCCAAGAAGCAGCCTGCCGCTGACAAGAAAGGTGGTGGTGGCGGCGGTGTCGCCAAGAAGCGCAACGCCGTCAACTTCCTCAACCGGATGAAGCAAGGTGGCTCGGCGCCGTCGACGGAGCGGGTGTCGCTACTGGAGACGCTGAAGCTCTCGGCCGCGGCGGAGCAGAAGAAGGCCGGGAAAGGCGAGGGCAAGGAGCCCGCGGGCGGGTCCGGTTCCAAGAAGGCCACGCCGGGGAGGAGGAACGTTGGCAGGCCACCGAAACGCGCGGCTGCCCCTCCATCCCCGCCACCGTCCAAGAGGGCAAAGGGCGGCGGCGGCGGCGGGAAACGCGGGGGCAGGAAGTGAAGCCAAGTGGGATGGAGTGGGAAGCATTAGGAAGCTGTAGGCCCAGTCTCAGACCGTCCCAGCTCAACCGTGTGTAAATGACGTAGGGTTGTAGGAGCGTTCGGTCCGAGCTTTTGTACCGTATGCCAGTGGTGTAGGGGTGGTACTGTTTTTTGGGAGGAAAACAGGATGAGTTGACCTGCGCTCGCGGGACTGCATTGATGAAGAGATGGATTGTGGAAGACGATTCGTTTAGAAACTGTCGTCGAGGAATACATTTTTTTGGCTGAAATTTGAAACCTGTAGCGATGGAATAGATACTGTCACTGAAATCTCAACTGTGACTTTTATTACAGCTGTTAAGCAGCAGGAACTGTAGAAATAGAAAAGTACCTCCTCCGTCTATAGTATTCGTTTTAGCTCTTAATTTTTATATCTATATCTAAGGACGTGAATAGTATTCGTTTTAGCTCTTAATTTTTATATCTATATCTAAGGACGTGTTAGCTTTTTAGAGATTAATTTTTAGTCTATTCATTTTATTATCTAAATTGTCAAATATAGAAGTTAACTAGTTGGTTACTCGTGTGAAAGTCGCCTAGAGGGGGGTGAATAAGGCGAAACTGAAATTCTCAAAAATAATCACAATTACAAGTCGGGTTAGCGTTAGAAATATAATCGAGTCCGCGAGAGAGGGTGCAAAACAAATCGCAAGCGAATAAGGAGTCTGACACGTGGATTTGTTTTACCGAGGTTCGGTTCTCGCAAACCTACTCCCCGTTGAGGTGGTCACAAAGACCGGGTCTCTTTCAACCCTTTCCCTCTCTCAAACGGTCCCTCGGATCGAGTGAGATTTTCTTCTCAATCACTTGGAACACAAAGTTCCCACAAGGACCACCACAAGATTGATGTCTCTTGCCTCAATTACAAGTGAGTTTGATCGCAGTGAAGAATCAAAGAAAGAAGAAAGCAATCCAAGCGCAAGAGCTCGAAAGAACACAAGCAAATCTCTCTCACTAATCACTAGGGCGTTGTGTGGAGTTTGGAGAGGATTTGATCACTTGAGTGTGTCTAGAATTGAATGCTAGAGCTCTTGTAAGTGGTTGGAAGGTTGAAAACTTGGATGACTTGAATGTGGGGTGGTTGGGGGTATTTATAGCCCCAACCACCAAACTAGCCGTTTGGTGGTGGCTGACTGTCGTATGGTGCACCGGACATGTCCGGTGCGCCAGCCACGTCACCAGGCCGTTGGGATTCGACTGTTGGAGCTTCTGTCTTCTGGGCCCGCCTGGATGTCCGGTGGCGCACCGGACATGCACTGTAGAGTGTCCGGTGCGCCACTACGCGCGTGCCTGACTTCTGCGCGCTCTGGCGCACATTAATTGCTGTTGCAGGTGACCGTTGGCGCGAATTAGTCGTTGCCCTGCTGGCTCACCGGACAGTCTGGTGTACACCGGACATGTCCGGTGAATTATAGCGGAGTAAATTACCGAGGCTGGCGAGTTCTAGAGCCGCTCTTACTTGGAGCACCGGACACTGGTCCGGTGAATTATAGCGGAGCGCCTCTGGATTTTCCCGAAGGTGAGGAGTTCAGCGTGAAGTCCCCTGGTGCACCGGACACTGTCCGGTGGCCACCGGACAGTCCGGTGCGCCAGACCAGAGGTGCCTTCGGTTATCCCTTGCTCTCTTTGTTGACCCCCATACTTGGTCTTTTATTGGCTAAGTGAACCTTTGGTACCTGTATAACTTGTACACTAGAGCAAACTAGTTAGTCCAATTATTTGTGTTGGGCAATTCAACCACCAAAATCATTTAGGAAATAGGTGTAAGCCTAATTCCCTTTCAATCTCCTCCTTTTTGGTGATTGATGCCAACACAAACCAAAGCAAATATAGAAGTGCATATTTGAACTAGTTTGCATAATGTAAGTGCAAAGATTGCTTGGAATTAAGCCAATATAAATACTTATAAGATATGCATGAATTGTTTCTTCATTTTTAACATTTTGGACCACGCTTGCACCACATGTTTTGTTTTTGCAAATTCTTTTGTAAATCCTCTTCAAAGTTCTTTTGCAAATAGTCAAAGGTAAATGAATAAGATTTTGCGAAGCATTTTCAAGATTTTAAATTTTCTCCCCATGTTTCAAATGCTTTTCCTTTGACTAAACAAAACTCCCCCTAAATAAAATTCTCCTCTTAGAGTTCAAGAGGGTTTTGATATATCAATTTTGAAATGCTATGTTCTCCCCCTTTTGAACACAATAGGATACCAATTTTAAATTTATCAATTGAGAATCATACCATTTGTGTTCTCCCCCTTTTGAACACAATAGGATACCAATTTTAAATTTATCAATTGAGAATCATACCATTTGAAAAACTCTTTTTAAAATTAGGTGGTGGTGCGGTCCTTTTGCTTTGGGCTAATACTTTCTCCCCCTTTGGCATGAATCGCCAAAAACGGAGTCATTAGAGCCCTTAGAAATACTCTCTCCCCCGTTGGTCATAAATAAATGAGTGAAGATTATACCAAAGACGGAGTCCTTTTCTCCCCCAAAGATGGAGAGGTGCTCGGAGTGATGGCGAAGGATGAGTTACGGAGTGGAAGCCTTTGTCTTCGCCGAAGACTCCAATTTCCTTTCAATACACTTATGACTTGGTTTGAGATAGACTTGAAAACACATTAGTCATAGTATATGAAAGAGATATGATCAAAGGTATACTTTATGAGCTATGTGTGCAAATCAAAAGAAGTTCCTAGAATCAAGAATATTTAGCTCATGCCTAAGTTTGTTAAAAGGTTTGTTCATCAAGAGGCTTGGTAAAGATATCGGCTAATTGATCTTTAGTATTGATGTACGAAATCTCGATATCTCCCTTTTGTTGGTGATCCCTTAAAAAGTGACACCGAATGGCTGTGTTTAGTGCGGCTATGCTCGACGGGATTATCCGCCATGCGGATTGCACTCTCATTATCACATAGAAGAGCAACTTTGGTTAGTTTGTAACCATAGTCCCTAAGGGTTTGCCTCATCCAAAGCAATTGCGCGCAACAATGCCCTGCGGCAATGTACTCGGCTTCGGCGGTAGAAAGAGCGACCGAATTTTGCTTCTTTGAAGCCCAAGACACCAAGGGTCTTCCCAAGAACTGGCAAGTCCCTGATGTGCTCTTTCTATTAATTTTACACCTCGCCCAATCGACATCCGAATAACCAATCAAATCAAATGTGGATCCCCTAGGATACCAAAGCCCAAACTTAGGTGTATAAACTAAATATCTCAAGATTCGTTTTACGGCCTTAAGGTGAGCTTCCTTAGGGTCGACTTGGAATCTTGCACACATGCATACGGAAAGCATAATATCCGGTCGAGATGCACATAAATAGAGTAAAGAGCCTATCATCGACCGGTATACCTTTTGATCGACGGATTTACGTCCCTCGTCGAGGTCGAGATGCCCATTGGTTCCCATGGGTGTCTTGATGGGTTTGGCATCCTTCATTCCAAACTTGCTTAGAATATCTTGAGTATACTTCGTTTGGCTTAGGAAGGTGCCCTCTTGGAGTTGCTTTACTTGAAATCCTAAGAAGTACTTCAACTCCCCCATCATAGACATCTCAAACTTTTGTGTCATGATCCTACTAAACTCTTCACATGTAGACTCGTTAGTAGACCCAAATATAATATCATCAACATAAATTTGGCATACAAACAAGTCATTTTCAAGAGTTTTAGTGAACAAAGTAGGATCGGCCTTGCCGACTTTGAATCCATTAGTGATAAGGAAATCCCTAAGGCATTCATACCATGCTCTTGGGGCTTGCTTAAGCCCATAAAGCGCCTTAGAGAGTTTATACACATGGTTAGGGTACTCACTATCTTCAAAGCCGGGAGGTTGCTCAACATAGACCTCTTCCTTGATTGGTCCATTGAGGAAGGCACTTTTCACGTCCATTTGGTAAAGCTTAAAGCCATGGTAAGTAGCATAGGCCAATAATATATGAATTGACTCAAGCCTAGCTACGGGTGCATAGGTTTCACCGAAATCCAAACCTTCAACTTGGGAGTATCCTTTGGCCACAAGTCGGGCTTTGTTCCTTGTCACCACACCATGCTCGTCTTGCTTGTTGCGGAAGACCCATTTGGTTCCTACAACATTTTGATTAGGACGTGGAACCAAATGTCATACCTCATTCCTAGTGAAGTTGTTGAGCTCCTCTTGCATCGCCACCACCCAATCCGGATCTTGAAGAGCTTCCTCTATCCTATGTGGCTCAATAGAGGAAACAAAAGAGTAATGTTCACAAAAATGAGCAACACGAGATCTAGTGGTTACCCCCTTATGGATATCGCCGAGGATGGTGTCGACGGGGTGATCTCGTTGGATTGCTTGGTGGACTCTTGGGTGTGGCAGTTTTTGCTCTTCATCCTCCTTGTCTTGATCATTTGTATCTCCCCCTTGATCATTGCCGTCATCTTGAGGTGGCTCATTTGCTTGATCTTCTCCTTCATCAACTTGAGCCTCATCCTCATTTTGAGTTGGTGGAGATGCTTGCGTGGAGGAGGATGGTTGATCTTGTGCATTTGGAGGCTCTTCGGATTCCTTAGGACACACATCCCTAATGGACATGTTCCTTAGCGCGATGCATGGAGCCTCTTCATCACCTATCTCATCAAGATCAACTTGCTCTACTTGAGAGCCGTTAGTCTCATCAAACACAACGTCACAAGAAACTTCAACTTGTCCAGTGGACTTGTTAAAGACTCCATATGCCCTTGTGTTTGAATCATATCCTAGTAAAAAGCCTTCTACAGTCTTAGGAGCAAATTTAGATTTTCTACCTCTTTTAACAAGAATAAAGCATTTGCTACCAAAGACTCTAAAATATGAAATATTGGGTGTTGGGGACTTGTTCTCAAATGCTTCGAATTAAGAACAAGGCAACACAAAAAATGTTAAGTGTTAAGATCCTTCGTCCTCCATAACGATATATCCCTTCGGGATATAAAGCATCTCGGACGAAGGTTACGAAGGACATACCTTCGTAAGCATAACAACGAAGAATGATGCATTCACATAAATCATAGAATATGAAATAAACATTTAAATATTGTCATAGAATTATCTATACTTGTATTAATGAATGTAAATGACCTTGAATTACAAATGTACCTTCGGTCCTGCGGAAGGCAAAAGTACAAGCGTGATGCGAAAGCAAATGCCAAGTCAGCGTGAACAGTACGGGAGTACTGTTCATCTATTTATAGACGCGGGACGCAGCCCACGTAAAATTACATCCATGTCCATTACATTTGTTAACGGTTTATGGAAATCTTTTGAGGACCCCGAAGTCTTTTCATCTTAAGGTCGGTTCCCCCTTGTGCCATCGCGCCGAAGCTTCCCTGCGTACAGCTTCGGCTGCCCCCGACCTTCGTCTGGCTCAGCCTTCGTCCTGGTCGTGCTCCATATCCATAATTCTGAATCCGAAAATACCTGTTCATATAATTCACTTGGAAAACATTGTCAAATCATGTTTTTGAGGACCTTCGGAGGACGAAGGCCCCCAACAGTAGCCCCTCGCAATATTAATTTGTAAATAATAAATTCAGATTGCGATATGGCCGAAGGCCTTGAGCCGAAGGTCCGAAAAAACACCTTCCCTTTGCTAGAATAGCAACATTTACTGACAAGCGGGGCCTTTTAACTTTCAACGCCCTAGGCGTATAAATAAGAACACATCGTGAATTCATTTGGTACACACGCTTGCCTTTTGCTTCGGCCCACTAAAAATTTTTAGCTCTTGCTCATTGAGATTTGCTGGTCTTTTTGATTTCGAAGCTTCGGCCTCGGGAACAAATTTTTAGTGTTTCCGAAGATGTCTGAAGACAAGAAGATCCCTGCTGAGACGAAGCTGAGTCTCGAGGAGGAGAAGAATCTGGGGTTCCTGATAGCGATGGCAGAGACTAATACAGAGAAAATCACGAAGGAGATTCCCGAAGGTTTGTCCGAAGATACTGATGACAGCGACAGCTATGATGTGGAAAGTGATGGGGAAGAGGCCGAAGATCGACCGTGGCGACCAAGTCACTCAGTTTTTGGGAAAACAACCATCAAGCAGAGTCACATTGATAATATGAGGGGGCGATACTTCCGAGACATATCTATTGTGAGAGCTGATGCCGGGGAAAAGACTTCTCCCACCCCTGAAGAAGATGAAGTCGTGATTTTCCGAAGCCTCCTCAAGGCTGGGCTTCGATTCCCCCTGAGCAATTTTGTTGTTGAAGTACTGAAAACATTCCAAATCTACCTTCATCAACTCACTCCCGAAGCTATTATAAGAATGGGGATTTTTGTCTGGGCTGTGAGAAGCCAAGGTTTGGAACCAAATGCTAAAAGCTTCTGCAACATACACGAGTTATTGTACGAGACGAAGCCCTGGGGAAAGGAGCAATACCACAACAACTTTGGGTGCTACAGCTTCGGCGCCCGCTCCGGGTCAAGCTACCCTGTGCCAACCTTTCGGAAGAGGTGGCCCGGAGCCTGGATGTCTGAATGGTTTTATGTGAAAAATGATCTAACAGCGCAAAATAATGTCAAAAGTATCATTATGTACCCAATTTGGCAACGCTTCGGACTTCGAAGGCCGAAGGTTGAAATGGATGAGGCAGCCGAAGAATGCCAAAGAGCCTTCGGCGCAGTCTGCTCCTTCATTGGGTCAAGGGACTTGGTCCAGGAGCACATTGCCTTCAGGGTATGGCCACTTGCAGAAAAGTGGGAAATGCCGAAAGAAACCATCAAAGAGTCCGACGAAGGCGGACTAGTCAGATTAAAATACACATTCAAATATGCAGATAAATTTATTGAACCTGATGATGACTGGCTGAAAAGCATTGAAACATTAAGTGATGAATTACTTGGGGCATTCTCGAAGGCTGAAAATACTGCACTATCAGCAGCCTTCGGAGGCCGAAAAAAGAAGAGACTGAACCGAGTGTTTGATGCAATCGGGTTCTTCTACCCTGATTATTGTTATCCCATCCGAAAGCAAAAAAGGAAAAACATAACCTCTGAAAAAGAAGAAGCTGGAACCGCTCCTAGCGAGCCAGAACCAAAAGGAAAAAGGTTGAAGGTCTTCACACACCGACCACGCCATATTGAACCAGCTTCGGTGCCTGAGTATACTGGAGGAACTCCTTCGGCCGCTGAAGCTGAACGGCCACTCTTATTGCCAGAAATTGCAGAGATGGCCGAAGCACCATCGACAGAAAAAATGGAAGAAGCGAAAAATGTGACTAAGGAAAAAACCTCAGAAATTTTAAGTCCTGCAATAAATATTGAAGCAGCAAAAATCCAAAAGGCTCCAATGGTGACCCCAAAAAGGAAAAGAATGGTAAATGTACTAGATGTCTTGGAGACAATTAAGTCTTCAAGCACAACTCCAAAAAAGAGTGTTGAAATTGCTGAAGCTTCCTCTGAAGCTCCGACACAACAAACTGAAGCTGAAGCTGGGCCTTCAGAGCCCTTCAAGGAAGAAACTTTGGAAGCCGAAGCGATAAAAATACCAGAACCAATTTTAGTTGAAGAGACTGACACTGCCATCCCCGAAGCGCCTGCCAGCATGCATGATTACATCATACGACATGCTTCGGGGAAAAAGCTATCTGAGGAAGAAACTCATGAGGCCAACCATTATGCAAAGGAGCTGAAATATCCGAAGGGGGCAGTAATATTCAATGGAACAAATGAAGATGACTTCTTATACTGCCTGCCTGATAACAAAGAGCTATCCGTCTGCCGAGAGATGGCGAGAAGCATAGGCTTTCCGAAGCTTGAAGCTGGGTTAAGTGCCATGACGAAAGAGGATCTCGCAGACAGCCTCGCGTACAACAGCCTGAAGGTACGGGAATTAAACACTTGAGAAAAAACCCCCTATTATTTTTTTTATGCAACTCATTCCTTTTTCCTTATATGAATTCTTTTTTCATATAGGGCCTGATCCTAAGCAACGCGTTAAGAGCGCAAAAGAGCGCCGAAGATGAAAGTTATGAAATTGCGTTTAATAATTTACGCTCCGAAGTTATCAAACTGAGAAATGAAGCTTTGGAAAAAGATAAAATTCTACTTACACTGGTAGATAAAGTGAAGAAAGACGAAGCTGCTTCAAAGGCCCAGGCCGAAGCTCAAAAACGCGAGATTAAAGATCTTCAGAAACAGCTGGCTAGGGCTAAAGAGGAGCGCGCGCTTGAGGAAACGAAACGAGAACTTAGTGATTTTATGGTCAACAAATTGGAATCAAAAGTTAAGGAGCTTCGCACATCTCAGGGGAAATGCTATGTTAAATCTGTAGAATGTGTGAATAAAATTAAATCCAGCTTCGCCAGCGTAGGCGCCTTTTCCAGCGAAGAGAATTTCTCTCGAGGCAATCCCGAAGGTCCGCTGGAATGGATTAGCCACGAAGCAGAGGCCTTCGAAGAGATTCTGAACAGTCGTGGCGACATATGTGCTTTTTCGGGCGCCAGAGGAATTGCTTCCGTCTTAGAGAAGAAAGGTTGCGAACATGTAAAATTTTTAGCTCAATCCGAAGCTACCTTATCTACCGAAGACATCAAGGACCCCTCGGCCGAGGCGAGCGTGGTTGGTGGCAAATTTTTTACTGATATCTGGAACGACGGCGGCCGAGGAATGGCGCGAGAGATCATTGAAAGAAGCGAAAAAGGCATTCACGATGCTAGAAGAGTAGCAGACGCTGCCGGAAGGAGTAGGGAGCCCGAAGGACAGTTAGGTACCAAGTAGTCGTTCTTGTTGCGTTGTAATTTTCATTTTAAACTTTGCTCACGATTTGTAAAAGTACTGAAGAAGTGTTCTCTTCGCTCAGAAATTGTTAGACGATCTGCCGACCCCCACACAAAAGGGGATGAAGAAATTAATCAAATGGCCGAAACTATCATGGACAAGGTTGTTGACCAACTTCTGAATGAAGCCGCCGAAGCAGTATTGAGGGAAGATTAAGTGCTATTTGGAAAAAACATTTAAAGTGTAATCTATGCAACACTTTGTACATTCGAATGTAATATACAAGTCTCTTTTCATTATTGAATTCTTTACGATGCATGAAACTTTAAATACATACCTCTTTTGAGCCTTCGGCGAAAAAACACCTTCCCTTCTTTTCATGCGTCGTGAAGAAGATAGCCTTCGTCAAAATTATTCTAATGAATGACATCGATGCCTCGTGAAAACATTTTCCGAAGCTATTTTCCGAAGCTATGCAACTTTGATATTGATCTGATAAAGTTCGCCCATGTTTCGTGAAAATATTCCCCGAAACTGTATTCCGAAGCTATACAATTTCAATGTCACTTTTTCAAAGCATCCCTTCGAAGGTTGAGAGTGTCCCCTTCTCTTGCCAAATGCGATATGATGTATGATGCTTATGCTATGCAAAATGATGTGATGATGTTATGTTATGCATGTGGCATTTGTTCCGAAGACACACATAAAATATATTCGTAAGCTCTGCATTCCCTTAGGAACGTCTTTGGAGCTTCTTCGTCTTTTACTTAGACGGCATCAGCGTTGACTTTTCGCTGTAAGCCTCCCTTAGGAGCTTCTTCGTCTTTTACTTAGACGGTATCAGCGTTGACTTTTCGCTGTAGGCTCTGCATTCCTTTAGGAACGACTTCTGAGCAGAAAACTTACGCTGCGCTCCCTTTGGAACGACTTTTTGTGACCTTATAAACTTACTCTGCGTTCCTTAGAACGACTTTTTGTCACTCCGAAGGATTTTTAGTCCGAAGGTCCTTCTTGGTAACGGAAGAAATTTTAGGCTTCGGCAACTTAGGCCTGTGAAATCAAATAAATTTTTCTCGTGGAAACAACGAAATTATTACATGGAAACTATCAATGTTTTTTGCTTCACAGAAAATAAAACTGAATAGAAAAGACTGCTATCAAAGGTAGGATATGTCAATAAATGTGCTTCGACTCTGGCACAGTGCTGTTGACTGTGCGAGCTTCGGACTGTTCTCTGAAGTCCCTCTGCTGTGGAGCGTATTGACTCCCTTCTGGCTGTTGACCTTGCTGCAATGGAGGTGGAGGCGGAAGCTGCTGCCAGGAAGCTTGAGGTTGACTTGCCGAAGCTACAGAAGCCGCAGGGTGGTTGTCTATGTATTGTGGGACATAAGGCGGATGAAACGAAGCGGTATGCATAACCTGCTTCGACTGAGCTTGTTGAGATGCAGCTTCGGCTAGTTCCTTTTGCTTCTGGATTGTAACATGGCACGTCCTAGTGGTGTGGCCCTTGCCCTCTCCACAGAATAGGCAAAACAGTCTCCTTGGCTGATCTCCGAATCTTCCGCCGAAGCCCCTGGCGCCTCTGCCTCTTGGAGCTGGTGGCCGAAAGGAAGTTTGTTGTTGTCCCGAAGCCTGTGAGGAGCACTGCGGCCTGTTTTGCTGACTCCCCTTATCATCATTCTGAGTGCTGTGAATGGAACGGACATGCCTCGGGTAGTATCTTCCTCCGAAGCCCCTGGTCATCTCAGAAAATCTGAAGGCCTCCTCCCTTCTTTGGCGAAAGTCATTGTCGGCACGAATGTACTCATCCATCTTTTGGAGCAATTTCTCCAAGGTCTGAGGAGGCTTCCGAGCAAAGTATTGAGCTGCAGGTCCAGGACGAAGCCCCTTGATCATGGCTTCGATAACGATTTCATTGGGCACCGTTGGTGCCTGCGCCCTCAATCGTAAGAACCTTCGGACATACGCCTGAAGGTATTCTTCGTGATCCTGAATACACTGGAAGAGGGCTTGAGCTGTAACCGGCTTCGTTTGAAATCCTTGAAAGCTGGTCAGTAACATATCCTTCAGCTTCTGCCATGAAGTGATTGTTCCTGGCCGAAGGGAGGAATACCAGGTCTGAGCAACATTCCTGACGGCCATGACGAAAGACTTCGCCATGACTGCAGCGTTGCCCCCGTACGAAGACACTGTTGCTTCGTAGCTCATCAAGAATTGCTTCGGGTCGGAGTGGCCGTCAAACATGGGGAGCTGGGGTGGCTTATAGGATGGAGGCCAAGGTGTAGCCTGCAGCTCAGCAGACAGGGGAGAAGCATCATCAAAAACAAAATTTCCCTGATGGAAATTATCATACCAGTCGTCTTCGTTGACGAAGCCCTCCTGATGGAGGTCTTTCTGATGAGGCCTTCTGTATTGCTCATCGTGAGTAAGATGTCGAACTTCCTCAGAAGCTTCGTCAATTTGCCTTTGCAACTCAGCTAGGCGGGCCATCTTCTCCTTCTTCCTCTGCACTTGTTGATGTAGCATCTCCATCTCTCTGATTTCTTGGTCTAGCTCTTCTTCCTCAAGCGTCGGGCTAACAGCTTTTCTCTTCTGGCTTCTGGCCTCCCGAAGAGAGACGGTCTCCTGGTTGTGGTCCAGCGGTTGTAGTGCTGCAGCCCCAGCCGCTGAAGCTTTCTTCGGCGCCATAGCGAAGGTCTATAGCTTCCGAAGGTGTTCACGAAGACTCGAAGTGGAAGTGAGTTCACCGGAGGTGGGCGCCAATGTTGGGGACTTGTTCTCAAATGCTTCGAATTAAGAACAAGGCAACACAAAAAATGTTAAGTGTTAAGATCCTTCGTCCTCCATAACGATATATCCCTTCGGGATATAAAGCATCTCGGACGAAGGTTACGAAGGACATACCTTCGTAAGCATAACAACGAAGAATGATGCATTCACATAAATCATAGAATATGAAATAAACATTTAAATATTGTCATAGAATTATCTATACTTGTATTAATGAATGTAAATGACCTTGAATTACAAATGTACCTTCGGTCCTGCGGAAGGCAAAAGTACAAGCGTGATGCGAAAGCAAATGCCAAGTCAGCGTGAACAGTACGGGAGTACTGTTCATCTATTTATAGACGCGGGACGCAGCCCACGTAAAATTACATCCATGTCCATTACATTTGTTAACGGTTTATGGAAATCTTTTGAGGACCCCGAAGTCTTTTCATCTTAAGGTCGGTTCCCCCTTGTGCCATCGCGCCGAAGCTTCCCTGCGTACAGCTTCGGCTGCCCCCGACCTTCGTCTGGCTCAGCCTTCGTCCTGGTCGTGCTCCATATCCATAATTCTGAATCCGAAAATACCTGTTCATATAATTCACTTGGAAAACATTGTCAAATCATGTTTTTGAGGACCTTCGGAGGACGAAGGCCCCCAACATTGGGCTTTTTACCGGTTAGGAGTTCGTATGATGTCTTCTTGAGGATTTGAAAGGGAAATGTGCCCTTGGGCCATTTCTAAGTATTTTGGTGATTGAGTGCCAACACAAGTGCTTAAATGTGAATCTATACCCATGGATGGACAAAGTGCAAATCAAGAGTAAAGGTATGTTTCTAAGCCTTAGTACATTGTTTTGAAGACTAATGTATTGTGTCTAAGTGCTTGAAACAGGAGAAATCGAGTCAGAGAAAAGTTGGCTGTGTACAGCCAAAAGGCTGTTCGGTCTGGAGCACCGGACTGTCCGGTGGTGCACCGGACAGTGTCCGGTGCGCCAGACTGACTCGGGCGAACTGGCCGCTCTCGGGAATTTACCGGCGACGTACGACTATAATTCACCGGACTGTCCGGTGTGCACCGGACTGTCCGGTGTGCACCGGATTGTCCGGTGAGCCAACGGTCGGCCGGGCCAACGGTCGGCCGCACGATCTGCGCGGGACACGTGGCCGAGCCAACGGCTAGAAGGGGGCACCGGACTGTCCGGTGTGCACCGGACATGTCCGGTGCGTCAACGGCTCTCTGGTGGCCAACGGTCGGCTGCGCCGTTTAAGGAAAGAAATCGTGCACCGGACAGTGTCCGGTGCACCAGTCGACAGAAGGCAAGATCAGCCTTCCAGATTTGCTCTCAACGGCTCCTAGCTGCCTTGGGGCTATAAAAGGGACCCCTAGGCGCATGAAGGAGTACACCAAGCATTCCTACAACATTCCTAAGCACCAAGACATCGATTCCGCGCATTTGGTTCATTGTGATAGCATCTAGAGCTCTTGTTGAGTTGTGAACTCATTGAGTTGTGTTGCGAGCTCTTGTTGCGACTTGTGTGCGTGCTGTTGCTCTGATTTTGAGTCTTGTGCGCGTTGCTAGTTCCTCCCTTACTCCATATTTCTTTGTGAATCTCAAGTGTAAGGGCGAGAGGCTCCAAGTTGTGGAGATTCCTAGCAAACGGGATATTGAAAGGCAAAGCAAAACACTGTGGTATTCAAGTTGGTCTTTGGACCGCTTGAGGGGGGTTGATTGCAACCCTCGTCCGTTGGGACGCCACAACGTGGAGTAGGCAAGCGTTGGTCTTGGCCGAACCACGGGATAAACCACTGTGTCATCTCTGTGTTTGATCTCTTGTGGTATTGTGTTTTGTTGAGACTCCTCTCTAGCCACTTGGCAATTATTGTGCTAACACTTAACAAGTTTTTGTGGCTATAAGTTTAAGTTTCACAGGATCACCTATTCACCCCCCCTCTAGGTGCTCTCAATTGGTATCAGAGCCGTTCTCTTCACAAAGGGACTAACCGCCCGAAGAGATGGATCCTAAAGGGAAGGGAATCGTGATCAACGACAAGGAGAAGGAGTCCTTCGTCAACGAGCCAAGGGATGACAAGTCCAACGACTCAGGCTCGGGCCACAGACGCAAAGATGGGAAGAAGAAGAAGACAAGACGCATCAAGGAGATCGTCTACTACGACAGCGATGAGTCTACTTCCTCCCAAAAGGACGACGACCACAACGAATACGAGAGAAAGAAACCGGTCAATTCGAACTTTTCGTTTGATTACTCTCGTATTCCTCAAAGTACTAATGCTCATTTATTATCTATTCCACTTGGTAAACCTCCTCATTTTGATGGAGAGGACTACGGATTTTGGAGTCACAAAATGCGTAGTCACTTGTTCTCTCTCCATCCTAGCATATGGGAGATTGTAGAAAGTGGAATGCACTTTGATAGTACGGATAGTCCCATGTTTATTAATGAACAGATTCATAAAAATGCACAAGCTACTACTGTGTTGCTAGCCTCTTTGTGCAGGGACGAGTACCATAAGGTGAGCGGCTTGGACAATGCCAAGCAGATCTGGGACACCCTCAAGATCTCTCATGAGGGGAATGATGTCACCTTGCTCACCAAGATGGAGTTGGTGGAGGGCGAGCTTGGACGGTTCGCAATGATAAGGGGCGAGGAGCCAACTCAAACATACAACCGGCTCAAGACCCTTATCAACAAAATAAGGAGCTACGGAAGCACGCGATGGACGGATCACGACGTCGTCCGCCTAATGCTAAGGTCCTTTACCGTTCTTGATCCTCATTTGGTGAACAATATTCGTGAAAATCCTAGGTACACCAAGATGTCGCCCGAAGAAGTTCTGGGGAAGTTCGTAAGCGGGCGAATGATGATCAAGGAGGCAAGATATGTGGACGACGCGTTGAACGGTCCTATTCATGAGCCTCAACCCATTGCTCTCAAGGCAACGAGGAGCAAGGAGGCGCTACCGAGCAAGGTGGCGCAAGTTGAGGCGGCCGGGCTAAATAATGAGGAGATGGCCCTCATCATTAAGCGCTTCAAGACGGCGCTTAAAGGTCGCAAGGGACAGCCAAGCAAGACCAAGACAAAGGAGAAGCGCGCGTGCTTCAAATGTGGTAAGATTGGTCATTTCATTGCTAAATGTCCCGATAATGAAAGTGACCAGGAAAAGGGGAACAAAAGGGAGAAGAAGAAGCATTACAAGAAGGCCAAGGGCGAGGCACATATCGGAAAGGAGTGGGATTCGGATTGCTCTTCCTCCGACTCCGACAATGAAGGACTCGCCGCCACCGCCTTCAACAAGTCATCCCTCTTCCCCAACGAGCGTCACACTTGCCTCATGGCAAGGGAGAAGAAAGTAAGCACTCATGATACTAGTACTTATGCTTCTTCAAGTGAGGATGAGTCTAGTGATGATGATGAGATAGATTACTCATGCTTATTCAAGGGATTAGATAGATCTAAAATTAATAAGATTAATGAGTTGATTGATGCTTTGAATGACAAGAATAGATTACTAGAAAAACAAGAGGATCTTTTATATGAGGAGCATGATAAATTTGTTAGTGCATAAAATTCTCTTGCTCTAGAAATTAAAAGGAATGAAATGCTCTCTAGTGAATTATCTACTTGTCATGAATCCATCTCTAAATTAAAAAGTGTTAATGATGATTTGAATGTTAAGTTAGAAATAGCTAGTAAATCAACATCTTGTGTAGAAATTGTTGAAACTTGCAATAGGTGTAAAGATTTTGACATTGATGCTTGTAGTGAACACCTAGTTTCAATTTCCAAACTCAATGATGAATTGGCTAGTCTTAATGCTCAGCTTAAGACTAGCAAGAGTAATTTTGATAAGCTAAAATTTGCAAGGGATGCCTACACAATTGGTAGACACCCCTCAATTAAGGATGGACTTGGCTACAAGAAGGAAGCCAAGAACTTGACAAGCCATAAGGCTCCCATCTCCGCCAAGGAGAAAGGGAAGGCCCCTATGGCTAGTAGTGTGCAAAAGAACCATGCCTTTATGTACCATGATAGGAGACAATCTAGAAATGCTTATAGGAGATGTAACGCATATGATGCTTTTGATTCTCATGACATGTTTGCTTCTAGTTCTTCTTATGTGCATGATAGAAATGTTGGTAGGAGAAATGTTGTTCATAATATGCCTAGGAGAAATGTTGTTAATGTTCCTAGGAAAGTAATGAATGAACCCTCTACAATTTATCATGCTTTAAATGCTTCCTTTGCTATTTGTAGAAAGGATAGGAAAATAGTTGCTAGGAAGTTAGGGGCAAAATGCAAGGGAGACAAAACTTGCATTTGGGTCCCTAAGGATATTTGCACTAACCTTGTAGGACCCAACATGAGTTGGGTACCTAAGACCCAAGCCTAAATTTGCCTTGCAGGTTTATGCATCCG
Organism: Zea mays; assembly: GCF_902167145.1. Lineage (NCBI taxonomy): Eukaryota > Viridiplantae > Streptophyta > Magnoliopsida > Poales > Poaceae > Zea > Zea mays. The sequence continues at coordinate 192,632,788 of NC_050096.1, read as the reverse complement.
GGGGTTCAAGCTGGATTATCGACAGCGGATGCACAAACCATATGACGGGGGAGAAGAAGATGTTCACCTCCTACGTCAAGAATAAGGATTCCCAAGATTCAATTATATTCGGTGATGGGAATCAAGGCAAGGTAAAAGGGTTAGGTAAAATTGCAATTTCTAATGAGCACTCTATCTCCAATGTGTTTTTAGTTGAGTCTCTTGGTTACAATTTGCTATCTGTTAGTCAACTATGCAATATGGGATATAATTGTCTTTTTACAAATGTAGATGTGTCTGTCTTTAGAAGAAGTGATGGTTCACTAGCCTTTAAGGGTGTATTAGACGGCAAGCTTTACTTAGTTGATTTTGCAAAAGAAGAGGCCGGTCTAGATGCATGCTTAATTGCTAAGACTAGCATGGGCTGGCTGTGGCATCGCCGCTTAGCACATGTGGGGATGAAGAACCTTCACAAGCTTCTAAAGGGAGAACACGTGATAGGTTTGACTAACGTACAATTCAAAAAAGATAGACCTTGTGCAGCTTGTCAGGCAGGTAAACAGGTGGGAGGAGCGCATCACAGCAAGAATGTGATGACCACATCAAGACCCCTGGAGCTGCTACATATGGACCTCTTCGGACCCGTCGCCTATCTAAGCATAGGAGGAAGTAAGTATGGTTTAGTTATTGTTGATGACTTTTCCCGCTTCGCTTGGGTGTTCTTTTTGCAGGATAAGTCTGAAAACCAAGGGACCCTCAAGCGCTTCCTCAGGAGAGCTCAAAATGAGTTTGAGCTCAAGGTGAAGAAGATAAGGAGCGACAACGGGTCCGAGTTCAAGAACCTTCAAGTGGAGGAGTTCCTTGAGGAGGAAGGGATCAAGCACGAGTTCTCCGCTCCCTACACACCACAGCAAAATGGTGTGGTAGAGAGGAAGAACATGACGCTAATCGATATGGCGAGGACGATGCTTGGAGAATTCAAGACCCCCGAGCGTTTTTGGTCGGAAGCCGTGAACACGGCTTGCCACGCCATCAACAGGGTCTACCTTCATCACCTCCTCAAGAAGACTTCGTATGAGCTACTAACCGGTAACAAACCCAATGTATCTTACTTTCGTGTATTTGGGAGCAGGTGCTACATTCTAGTGAAGAAGGGTAGAAATTCTAAATTTGCTCCCAAAGTTGTAGAAGGGTTTTTGTTAGGTTATGACTCAAGTACAAAGGCGTATAGAGTCTTCAACAAATCATTGGGTTTGGTTGAAGTCTCTAGCGACGTTGTATTTGATGAGACTAATGGCTCTCCAAGAGAGCAAGTTGTTGATTATGATGATGTAGATGAAGAAGATGTTCCGACGGCCGCTATACGAACCATGGCGATTGGAGAAGTGCGGCCACAGGAACAAGATGAACGAGATCAACCTTCTTCCTCAACAACGGTGCATCCCCCAACTCAAGACGATGAACAGGTTCATCAAAAGGAAGCGTGTGATCAAGGGGGAGCACAAGATGATCACGTGATGGAGGAAGAAGCGCAACCGGCACCTCCAACCCAAGTTCGAGCGGTGATTCAAAGGGATCATCCCGTCGACCAAATTTTGGGTGACATTAGCAAGGGAGTAACTACTCGGTCTCGATTAGTTAATTTTTGTGAGCATTACTCCTTTGTCTCTTCTATTGAGCCTTTCAGGGTAGAGGAGGCCTTGCTAGATCCGGATTGGGTATTGGCCATGCAGGAGGAACTCAACAACTTCAAGCGCAATGAAGTTTGGACACTGGTGCCTCGTCCCAAGCAAAATGTTGTGGGAACCAAGTGGGTGTTCCGCAACAAACAGGACGAGCACAGGGTGGTGACGAGGAACAAGGCTCGACTTGTGGCAAAAGGTTATGCCCAAGTCGCAGGTTTGGACTTTGAGGAGACGTTTGCTCCTGTGGCCAGGCTAGAATCAATTCGTATCTTGCTAGCATATGCCGCTCACCATTCTTTCAGGTTGTACCAAATGGATGTGAAGAGCGCTTTCCTCAATGGGCCAATCAAGGAGGAGGTGTACGTGGAGCAACCCCCTGGCTTCGAGGATGAACGGTACCCCGACCACGTGTGTAAGCTCTTTAAGGCGCTCTATGGACTTAAGCAAGCCCCAAGAGCATGGTATGAATGCCTTAGAGACTTCTTAATTGCTAATGCTTTCAAGGTTGGGAAAGCCGATCCAACTCTTTTTACTAAGACTTGCGACAGTGATCTTTTTGTGTGCCAAATTTATGTCGATGACATAATATTTGGTTCTACTAACCAAAAGTCTTGTGAAGAGTTTAGCAAGGTTATGATGCAGAAATTCGAGATGTCGATGATGGGCAAGTTGAACTACTTCCTTGGGTTTCAAGTGAAGCAACTCAAGGACGGCACCTTCATCTCCCAAACAAAGTACACACAAGACTTGCTGAAGCGGTTTGGGATGAAGGACGCCAAGCCCGCAAAGACTCCGATGGGGACCGACGGACACACCGACCTCAACAAAGGAGGTAAGTCCGTTGATCAAACAACATACCGGTCAATGATAGGGTCTTTACTTTATTTATGTGCTAGTAGACCGGATATTATGCTTAGCATATGCATGTGTGCTAGATTTCAATCCGATCCTAAGGAGTGTCACTTAGTGGCGGTGAAGCGAATTCTTAGATATTTGGTTGCTACGCCTTGCTTCGGGCTCTGGTATCCAAGGGGGTCTACCTTTGACTTGGTTGGATACTCAGATTCCGACTATGCTGGATGTAAGGTCGATAGGAAGAGTACATCAGGGACGTGCCAATTCTTAGGAAGGTCCCTGGTGTCGTGGAACTCTAAGAAACAAACCTCTGTTGCCCTATCCACCGCTGAGGCCGAGTATGTTGCCGCAGGGCAGTGTTGCGCGCAACTACTTTGGATGAGGCAAACCCTTCGGGACTTTGGCTACAATCTGAGCAGAGTCCCACTCCTATGTGACAATGAGAGTGCTATCCGCATGGTGGAAAATCCTGTTGAACACAGCCGCACAAAGCACATTGACATCCGGCATCACTTTTTGAGAGACCACCAGCAAAAGGGAGATATCGAAGTGTTTCATGTTAGCACCGAGAACCAGCTAGCCGATATCTTTACCAAGCCTCTAGATGAGAAGACCTTTTGCAGGCTGCGTAGTGAGCTAAATGTCTTAGATTCGCGGAACTTGGATTGAATTGTAGCATACATGTATTTATGCTTTTGATCATGTTCCTTTTTGCATTTTGTTGTTCAGTATGGTGCTCAAGTTGTACAAACACTCCCTGGACCTCACAAGTCCGTTGCAAAGTGATGCACAGTTTTAGGGGGAGATGTGTTACAACTTGACCCTTTGAGACTAACCATATGCTTGAGTTTGCTTGTTTTAGTCTCGAAGGAGAATTAAAAGGGAAAAGGTGGACTTGGACCATGCAAGACTTCCACTGCACTCCGATGAAAAGAGTAATTTTTCCAAGTTCATCTTTTAACTCTTATTGCCTATTTGCTCTTAATTGAAGATTTTTTTGTGAGGCAATGGGGTTAAAGGGCCAAGATTGATCCCGTTTTGGTGCTTGATGCCAAAGGGGGAGAAAATAAAGGCCAAAGTGATAAATGGATCAGCTACCACTTGAGAGATTTGAAAATAGTAGAATAGAGTTTTTTTCAAAACTCTTTTATTGTCTCTCTTGTCAAAAGTTGGCTTCTTGTGGGGAGAAATGTTGATTATGGGAAAAAGGGGGAGTTTTTGGAATCCTGAATCAAATACTCCTGAAATGACTCTCTTTATGACTTAACATGTGTGTTTGACTTAGAGATAGAAATTTGAGTTTTGATTTGCAAAAACAAACCAAGTGGTGGCAAAGGATGATCCATATATGCCAAAATTGAATCAAAATAAATTTGAGTTTTATTTGAAGTGATATTGCACTTGTTCTAGTTGCTTTATGTTGTGTTGGCATAAATCACCAAAAAGGGGGAGATTGAAAGGGAAATGTGCCCTTGGGCCATTTCTAAGTATTTTGGTGATTGAGTGCCAACACAAGTGCTTAAATGTGAATCTATACCCATGGATGGACAAAGTGCAAATCAAGAGTAAAGGTATGTTTCTAAGCCTTAGTACATTGTTTTGAAGACTAATGTATTGTGTCTAAGTGCTTGAAACAGGAGAAATCGAGTCAGAGAAAAGTTGGCTGTGTACAGCCAAAAGGCTGTTCGGTCTGGAGCACCGGACAGTGTCCGGTGCGCCAGACTGACTCGGGCGAACTGGCCGCTCTCGGGAATTTACCGGCGACGTACGGCTATAATTCACCGGACTGTCCGGTGTGCACCGGACTGTCCGGTGAGCCAATGGTCGGCCGGGCCAACGGTCGGCCGCGCGATCTGCGCGGGACACGTGGCCGAGCCAACGGCTAGAAGGGGGCACCGGACTGTCCGGTGTGCACCGGACATGTCCGGTGCGTCAACGGCTCTCTGGTGGCCAACGGTCGGCTGCGCCGTTTAAGGAAAGAAATCGGGCACCGGACAGTGTCCGGTGTGCACCGGACTGTCCGGTGCACCAGTCGACAGAAGGCAAGATCAGCCTTCCAGATTTGCTCTCAACGGCTCCTAGCTGCCTTGGGGCTATAAAAGGGACCCCTAGGCGCATGAAGGAGTACACCAAGCATTCCTACAACATTCCTAAGCACCAAGACATCGATTCCGCGCATTTGGTTCATTGTGATAGCATCTAGAGCTCTTGTTGAGTTGTGAACTCATTGAGTTGTGTTGCGAGCTCTTGTTGCGACTTGTGTGCGTGCTGTTGCTCTGATTTTGAGTCTTGTGCGCGTTGCTAGTTCCTCCCTTACTCCGTATTTCTTTGTGAATCTCAAGTGTAAGGGCGAGAGGCTCCAAGTTGTGGAGATTCCTCGCAAACGGGATATTGAAAGGCAAAGCAAAACACCGTGGTATTCAAGTTGGTCTTTGGACCGCTTGAGAGGGGTTGATTGCAACCCTCGTCCATTGGGACGCCACAACGTGGAGTAGGCAAGCGTTGGTCTTGGCCGAACCACGGGATAAACCACTGTGTCATCTCTGTGTTTGATCTCTTGTGGTATTGTGTTTTGTTGAGACTCCTCTCTAGCCACTTGGCAATTATTGTGCTAACACTTAACAAGTTTTTGTGGCTATAAGTTTAAGTTTCACAGGATCACCTATTCACCCCCCCCCTCTAGGTGCTCTCAGGATTCGGTGTAGATATAACCCGTTGATGGCGTAGCAGGCGGTGTTGACCGCCTCGGCCCAAAACCGATCCGAAGTCTTATACTCATCAAGCATGGTTCTTGCCATGTCCAATAGAGTTCTATTCTTCCTCTCCACTACACCATTTTGTTGTGGAGTGTAGGGAGAAGAGAACTCATGCTTGATGCCCTCCTCCTCAAGGAAGCCTTCAATTTGAATTTTTGAACTCCGTCCCATTGTCGCTTCTAATTTTCTTGATCCTTAAGCCGAACTTGTTTTGAGCCCGTCTCAAGAATGCCTTTAAGGTATCTTGGGTATGAGATTTTTCCTGAAAAAAGAACACCCAAGTGAAGCGAGAATAATCATCCATAATAACTAGACAGTACTTACTCCCGCCGATGCTTATGTAAGCAATCGGACCGAATAGATCCATGTGTAGGAGCTCCAGTGGCCTGTCAGTCGTCATGATGTTCTTGTGTGGATGATGAGCACCAACTTGCTTCCCTGCTTGGCATGCGCTACAAATCCTGTCTTTCTCAAAATGAACATTTGTTAATCCTAAAATGTGCTCTCCCTTTAGAAGCTTGTGAAGATTCTTCATTCCAACATGGGCTAGTCGGTGGTGCCAGAGCCAACCCATGTTAGTCTTAGCAATTAAGCAAGTGTCGAGTTCAGCTCTATCAAAATCTACCAAGTATAGCTGACCCTCTAACACTCCCTTAAATGCTATTGAATCATCACTTCTTCTAAAGACAGTGACACCTACATCAGTAAATAGACAGTTGTAGCCCATTTGACATAATTGCGAAACGGAAAGCAAATTGTAATCTAATGAATCAACAAGAAAAACATTGGAAATGGAATGGTCAGGAGATATAGCTATTTTACCCAAACCTTTGACCAAACCTTGGTTTCCATCCCCGAATGTGATGGCTCGTTGGGGATCTTGGTTTTTCTCATATGAGGAGAACATCTTCTCCCCTGTCATGTGGTTTATGCACCCGCTGTCGATAATCCAACTTGAGCCCCCGGATGCATAAACCTACAAAACAAGTTTAGTTCTTGACTTTAGGTACCCAAACGGTTTTGGGTCCTTTGGCATTAGAAACAAGAACTTTGGGTACCCAAACACAAGTCTTGGAGCTCTTGTGTTTGCCCCCAACATACTTGGCAACTACCTTGCCGGATTTGTTAGTCAAAACATAAGATGCATCAAAAGAAATATTATGATCATTTGAGGCACTAGGAGTTTTTCTTTTAGGCAACTTAGCACGGGTTGGTTGCCTAGAACTAGACGTCTCACCCTTATACATAAATGCATGATTAGGGCCAGAGTGAGACTTCCTAGAGTGAATTCTCCTAATTTTGCTCTCAGGGTAGCCGGCAGGGTACAAAATGTAACCCTCATTATCCTGAGGCATGGGAGCCTTGCCCTTAACAAAATTAGATAACTTCTTAGGAGGGGCATTAATTTTGACATTGCCTCCCTGTTGGAAGCCAATGTCATCCTTAATGCCAGGGTGTCTCCCTCTATAGAGCATGCTTCTAGCAAATTTAAAATTTTCATTTTCTAAGTCATGCTCGGCAATTTTAGCATCTAATTTTGCTATATGATCATTTTGTTGTTTAATTAAAGCCATGTGATCATGAATAGCATTAATATCAACATCTCTACATCTAGTACAAATAGAAGTGTGCTCAACGGTAGATGTAGAGGGTTTGCAAGATTTTAATTCTACAACCTTAGCATGTAATATATCATTTCTACTACTAAGGTCAGAAATAGTAGCATTGCAAACATCAAAATCTTTAGCCTTAGCAAGCAATTTTTCATTTTCATCTCTAAGGATAGCAAGAGAAATGTTCAACTCTTCAATCTTAGCAAGCAAATCATCATTATCATTTTTAAGATTGGGAATTGAAACATTACAAATATTTGAGTCAACCTTAGCTAACAAATTAGCATTCTCATTTCTAAGGTTGTCTATAGTTTCATGGCATGTGCTTAGCTCACTAGATAGTTTTTCACATTTTTCTACTTCTAGAGCGTAAGCATTTTTAACTTTCACATGCTTTTTGTTTTCCTTGATTAGGAAGTCCTCTTGGGAGTCCAAGAGATCATCCTTCTCATGGATGGCACTAATTAATTCATTTAATTTCTCTTTTTGTTGTATGTTTAAGTTGACAAAAAGAGTACGTAAATTATCTTCCTCATCACTAGCATTTTCATCACTAGAAGACTCATATCTAGTGGAGGATTTAGATTTAACCTTCTTCTTTTTGCCGTCCTTTGCCATGAGGCACTTGTGGCTGACGTTGGGGAAGAGAAGGCCCTTGGTGACGGTGATGTTGGCGGCATCCTCGTCGTCGGAGGAGTCGCTAGAGCTTTCGTCGGAGTCCCACTCCCGACAAATATGGGCATCGCCGCCCTTCTTCTTGTAGTACATCTTCTTCTCCTTTCTTCTCCCCTTCTTGTCATCGCCCCTGTCACTGTCACTAGAAATAGGACATTTTGCAATAAAGTGACCGGGCTTACCACACTTGTAGCAAACCTTCTTGGAGCGGGGCTTGTAATCTTTCCCCCCCTCCTTTGTTTGAGGATTTGGCGGAAGCTCTTGATGACGAGCGCCATTTCCTCATTGTCGAGCTTGGAGGCATCGATTGGTTGTCTACTTGGTGTAGATTCCTCCTTCTTCTCCTCCGTCGCCTTGAATGCAACCGGTTGAGCTTCGGACATGGAGGGACCGTCAAGCTCGTTGATCTTCCATGAGCCCTTGATCATAAATTCAAAGCTCACAAAATTCCCGATTACTTCCTCGGGAGTCATTAGTGTATATCTTGGATTACCACGAATTAAGTGTACTTGAGTAGGGTTAAGGAAAATAAGAGATCTTAGAATAACCTTAACCACCTCGTGGTCATCCCACTTTTTGCTCCCGAGGTTGCGCACTTGATTCACCAAGGTCTTGAGCCGGTTGTACATATCTTGTGGCTCCTCCCCTTGGTGAAGACGGAAGCGACCGAGCTCCCCCTCGATCGTTTCCCGCTTGGTGATCTTGGTGAGTTCATCACCCTCGTGCGCCGTTTTGAGCACGTCCCAAACTTCCTTGGCGCTTTTTAGTCCTTGCACCTTGTTGTACTCCTCCCTACTTAGAGAGGCGAGGAGTATGGTTGTGGCTTGGGAGTTGAAGTGCTCGATTTGGGCCACCTCGTCCTCATCATAATCCTCATCCCCTACGGATGGTACCTGTGCTCCAAACTCAACAACATTCCATATACTTTTGTGGAGTGAGGTTAGATGAAATTTCATTAGATCACTCCACCTAGCATAATCTTCACCGTCAAAGGTTGGCGGTTTGCCTAATGGAACGGAAAGTAATGGAGTATGTCTAGAAGTACGAGGATAATGTAAGGGGATCTTACTAAACTTCTTGCGCTCATGGCGCTTAGAAGTTATGGAGGGCGCGTCGGGGCCGGAGGTAGAAGGTGATGAAGTGTCGGTCTCGTAGTAGACCACCTTCCTCATCTTCTTTATTTTGTTGCCACTCCGATGCGACTTGTGAGAAGAAGTCTTCTTCTCCTTCTTCTTTTCCTTCTTCTTCTCCTTGTTGCGGGACTCTCCCGATAGAGCTTTCTCGTTGCTTGTAGTGGGCTTTTCGCCGGTCTCCATCTCCCTCTTGGCAAGTTCTCCCGACATCACTTCGAGCGGTTAGGCTCTAATGAAGTACCGGGCTCTAATACCAATTGAAAGTCGCCTAGAGGGGGGGTGAATAGGGCGAAACTGAAATTCTCAAAAATAATCACAATTACAAGCCGGGTTAGCGTTAGAAATATAATCGAGTCCGCGAGAGAGGGTGCAAAACAAATCGCAAGCGAATAAGGAGTGTGACACGTGGATTTGTTTTACCGAGGTTCGGTTCTCGCAAACCTACTCCCCGTTGAGGTGGTCACAAAGACCGGGTCTCTTTCAACCCTTTCCCTCTCTCAAACGGTCCCTCGGACCGAGTGAGCTTTTCTTCTCAATCACTTGGAACACAAAGTTCCCACAAGGACCACCACAAGATTGGTGTCTCTTGCCTCAATTACAAGTGAGTTTGATCGCAATGAAGAATCAAAGAAAGAAGAAAGCAATCCAAGCGCAAGAGCTCGAAAGAACACAAGCAAATCTCTCTCACTAATCACTAGGGCGTTGTGTGGAGTTTGGAGAGGATTTGATCACTTGAGTGTGTCTAGAATTGAATGCTAGAGCTCTTGTAAGTGGTTGGAAGGTTGAAAACTTGGATGACTTGAATGTGGGGTGGTTGGGGGTATTTATAGCCCCAACCACCAAACTAGCCGTTTGGTGGTGGCTGACTGTCGTATGGTGCACCGGACAGTCCGGTGCGCCAGCCACGTCACCAGGCCGTTGGGATTCGACCGTTGGAGCTTCTGTCTTCTGGGCCCGCCTGGATGTCCGGTGGCGCACCGGACATGCACTGTAGAGTGTCCGGTGCGCCACTACGCGCGTGCCTGACTTCTGCGCGCTCTGGCGCGCATTAATTGCTGTTGCAGGTGACCGTTGGCGCGAAGTAGCCGTTGCTCTGCTGGCTCACCGGACAGTCCGGTGTACACCGGACATGTCCGGTGAATTATAGCGGAGTAAATTACCGAGGCTGGCGAGTTCTAGAGCCGCTCTTCCTTGGAGCACCGGACGCTGTCCTGTGTACACCGGACAGTCCGGTGAATTATAGCGGAGCACCTCTGGATTTTCCCGAAGGTGAGGAGTTCAGCGTGAAGTCCCCTGGTGCACCGGACACTGTCCGGTGGCCACCGGACAGTCCGGTGCGCCAGACCAGAGGTGCCTTCGGTTATCCCTTGCTCTCTTTGTTGACCCCCATACTTGGTATTTTTATTGGCTAAGTGAATCTTTGGTACCTGTATAACTTGTACACTAGAGCAAACTAGTTAGTCCAATTATTTGTGTTGGACAATTCAACCACCAAAATCATTTAGAAAATAGGTGTAAGCCTAATTCCCTTTCACCGTGCATTGCGACGGCTCACAACAATACCCACGTAAATTATTCACCACTCTTCGCATAATATTTTTTATGAACGCACGGGTACCATAGGCAGTAAATCAGAGACCCCCATCCTTCGTCAACCCCACTTCCAAGTTTTCATAGAGCAGGAGGGGAAGGAAAGAGGCGAGCATATATGTTCGTTGTCGGAGAAGTAGACGACGAAGACCTAGATATCTGAAGGTGACATAGATAGTATACCGCTAGATATATAGGTAGAGAGCACGCAAGCGGAGAAAGAAACCCAGCCGGAGCAGCTCCAAACCAAGAGGCACCCGCATCAGGCGTCAATCCGAGAAGGGCGAGAGAATGCGAGTGTCTTCCCAGCCCTAGACCCACCGAAACGACACAACATCACCACCAACTCCGTAGCATATGCCGACTGTTGCCATGCTACGGGCCTTAGTTGTCCAATATCTCAGACCTGTACTCCTCATCCCTAGGATAATCTAAGCGTGACAGGCGTCACCATGTCCTCCTCGACAACACGCACAGAGAAAGGACAGGAGCATGACCGACTCGCCCCGTACCCGCGTCGACGAGCGTCGGTCGGCTCGCGGCTGCGACCGTGGGCGGGGGTAGCAGGTTGGAGAGGAAGAACAGGGCGAAGGCCGGGAAGACGAACGAGATGTCCGATGACAGCGAAAACAATGGTGCGCGCATGATGTGAAACGTCCTCGTGGACGTGCAATAGCCACTGCGCAAGTCGGTGTCGGGGCTGGTGTCGGACGAATACGGGGAGAAGGCACCTGCTCCTACACCCTCTGCTGAGAATGGGGTGGCGCGGAGGTGGAGTCATGAGGGGAGAGAGAAAAGAAGTAGAATGACGAACGAGGTGGTGGCAACTGAGGCGAGGATCATCATTATCGTGTGCCGGTATAGATGACCAAATGGGTCATGTCTAGCGAGCCGACTCGAGGCATGACCCATTTTAATAGTGACTGGGCCAACCCGGCACGAGCGCCGTACGGTGCTTGGGCCGTAGCATCGGCCCGTAGTGCTGGCCCAGCCCGACACGATTATTTTTTTATTTTACAAAAAAATCATATATACATATGTACAATTTATATTCACTATTCAAAACACCTGAGTATGATGTTCTACTAGTTAGACAACTTCACCCAGTGTCTTTCACCCTTCTTCCATCAGGGTGTTGGTTCAAACCCCACCTGCTGCAGTTCTTTTTTACGCTGAGTTGAAGAAATGTAGGGACTTTTTATAAAAAGATAACGCAGGACGACCGTTGAAACTGGTGCTTTAAGTATAAAATAGAGATACTCTATTTTTAGTTTCCGTATTTAATAATTAGGAACTAAAATAGAATAAAATGAAAAAACTAAAGATTAGTCTATAGAAACCAAACATCTCCTAACTAGATGATGATAAATCTAGATATATATAAAACATATACATAAAGTACTATATGAATTTATTAATTATCTAAAATAAATTTTAATTTTATGTTTATATCTCTACCACATATTAAACTAATAGTGTAAACCACGACACTAACATGACTCCACCCTTCCCTAGGCCCCACTCTGTCACTCGCGCACGCCCCCTCGCCCGGCCAACGACCTCATTCGCCTCTTGAAAGTCGCCTAGAGGGAGGGTGAATAGGCGAAACTTGAAAATTACAAACTTTGAACACGCACTTTATCCGGGGTTAGTGTTAGAAATAAATAATATTAAATTCGGAGTGCGGAAGATAGTTCTTGTTATGAGTTGCTGAATCAATGCGGATAACTTTGGGAGCCAACTCAAAACAATATGAGCAAGAGAACTTTAGAGAGAGAGAAGAGGGGAGAAACAAATCGAGTGATGAAGGTCAACACAAATGAACACGGTGATTTGTTTTCTGAGGTTCGGTTCCAAAGAACCTACTCCCCGTTGAGGAGGCCACAAAGGCCGGGTCTATTCCAACCTTTTCTCTCTCTCAATCGGTCACTTAGACCGGTCGAGTGCTTCTTCTTAATCACATGGGTCGCTAAGACCGCGCAAGGATCACTGCACAATTAGACGTCTCTTGCTAGCTTTACAAATGTAAACCCTAAAAATGAGTTAGGAGTTCATGTATTCCTTCTATGTCTTTTATAGTAAGTAATACTAAGAAATTGAGTAAACATAAGATAAAATAGAAATATCTTCAATCTAGTAGGATAAGTTATTCTTCTCATGAAATTTAAAGAATGCTCTTAAATAAAAATACATTCAAGATTAAGTGACTCTTGGTAAAAGAGAATACATTATTTTCCCCTAAATAAGTGAGGTAATGGATATTAATTTTAGTTAACTTGAAATTTGATCACATACTCAAAAGTAATTTTTTTCCTAAAATGAAATAAAGTATGTGCATGTCATATTTTGAGCTTTTGCCTAAACAAAGGAATAAAATAATCAAAGTAAATATATAAAGATATATATACACTTTGCATTCATACCGATATTTTGGATGGTTGCATTTGAACATAGATTTGGATTTTGGATTTTGAGTGTGTTTTCTGATTAATTTGAAGTTTCAATTTGGACCCAGAATAAAAATTTGAAGTTGGAAAGGTTCAAAATAAATAAAAATAGAAATAGAACATAAAATAAGAAATAGACAAGAGATGGGGCTTCTGCTTAGCTACTTGGGCCGAATTACCCCGGCCCAGCTTATCCCGCGCGGCCCACACCCTTTTCTATTTCGCGCGGCCCAGAAGTCTACCGCGCCGCTACTGCCAACCCATGTGGCCTGCATGCCAGCCTCCCCAAACCTTACTCGATCACTTGTTGGTGGGTCCGCACTGTCATAATCGTCCCTCACACCCGAACTCCGCACCCAACGCGAACGGTGGCGCGTAACAAACCCTGTGGATTCCGCTGATATTGATCTTCAGGTCAGACTCCGCCGCGGTCTATAAACCCATACTCCGTGGCCCTTCCTCCATCCATCTTGCGTCGGCCTGGCACCATCACCGGTGTTGTGTGGAGGAAACCCACCACCAGTGTCGTTCCTCGCATCTATCGGCGGCCGGGGACCATGAAGTAGGTGCGAGGTATCGCCTGGTCATGGGGAAGCTATCTCGACCGCCAATTTGATGAATGGACGGACGGAGCTCGGGAAATGGCTCGTCGAAGCCTGGCGCCGCCGTGGATCCCCGCCACTGCGTGGGCAAAGCCGCTGACGCCCCAATTCAAGGTGAGGTCCTTACCCTCGTAATCGCTAGAACCCGAGCACCGTTTTCACTCTTCGCTTGCGTGTTCGGGCGCTTGGTGGCGGTACCGACCTGCGCCAGCCATGGCCTCCGCCGTGGGGGCACCACCGCCGCTGCCTGGGTTGAACGTCGAGCGAGGGTGAGGTAGGGGATGGGGTGCCGGCCGTCGATCTGTGAATGAATGGTCGTGATTATGACGGGCGATACCAGTTTGGGTGCGTTGCTACGCGCCGTTGGATAGGGATCATGTGCGCCAGAGTTCACCCCACCGTTTAAAATTCTGGGCGTTGACTTTTCATCCGAGGGTTCAGATTAGGGTGGGACGTGGTCATCGGTCGACCGTAGATTCAAAATCAAACTGGTGTGAGCGCTTACCGCTTCATAACACACTCAGATCTAATCGTAACCACTGATTGAAGATCGGACGGTTTAGGATGCTTAGTACCCCTTTGACCACCACTTGTTGCATAAGAGCCCCTCGGTTCATGGGAAATCAACCCGCGGTTCTCTCATGTTCAAAGAACCTCGCCGGTAAGTCCTAAAATTTGTAATCAGAACCCTGTACTTATAGAAAATCATGCCCGCCGTCCACTAGGGATATTATATATAACGAATATGAGAATGATTTTAGGTGTAAGAATAATGCTAGAACATTGATTAACTCACAATTAATTCATTTTAACTCCGAATTGACATCATCACATGTTCCAGTTGCGCTAGTCTCGTAATAAAAGTGCCTACGTTGTAGTAGCCTTATTTTATCATGTAACATGTTTTAAATAATTAATTTATTTACCCTATGCTCATTTGATTAACTTCTTTAATTAAATTTAAAGTAGTGTTTTCAGTCCCTAGTTATAATTTGACTAAAATATGTTTTCTAATCAAGTTATAACTTGGATTAAAATTAAATTAATGGTTTCTTAGGAATATCTTTCTCACATGGTTTATAATAATCAACACAGAACATAGTTTCCCTGTTTGATCACATAAAACTTCGAAGAATCATAACTTTATAACTGTAACTCCGAATTTAGTGGTTCTTGAACCCACGATCTCGTAGCAACGCGTGAAATATTATTACGCAGTTTGTTCTTATATTTGGTGTGATGTTAATTTTACCTATACCATGTTTGTTTGTATTGCTACGTTTAACAGTGAGGTCACGAGTTCGCTGAAGAGCAAGTTGGTACATGGAATCTTGAGTCCCAGGCAAGTTGTGCCCTAGGTCACTTTTATTTACCAATAATGTTCTCTATAATCATTTTGGCATGCATATGCTTAATTTTGATGGGACCCAATAGGTCACCCTCGTTTGGTTATCTTTACACCTTGTTTAACCCTGAGCTTTTGGGTAGTCTTTGCTATTGCTATATATCGTTTTGGGTGTTGAGATAACTATTACACATGGTCATTATTTATTATTATTGTTCTATTTCTGTTCATGATAAGACCATTATGTTAATTGGAACATCGAGCTTAACTTGAGAAACACGTGCCACAACAAGGGTGGAATGGGACGCCATTGGCTGACTAATTAGGAAAGATAGTGGAGAACTACCTTACCCAAAAGAGGCAAGGGCAGTAGGGGAGTAGGCGTGTAGGGAGGTTCCCGAGTTGATTTTGCTGCGATGGCTGTGAAAGGAAATTAGGCTTACACCGTTTTCCTAATTGATTTTGGTGGTTGAATTGCCCAACACAAATAATTGGACTAACTAGTTTGCTCTATATTATGAGTTCTACAGTTGCCAAAGGTTCACAAGAAACCAATAAAAAGACCGAAAAAGGATTCAAATATAGAGAGCAAAAGTCAGCCGAAGTGTGCCCTGGTCTGGCGCACCGGACTTTCCAGTGTGCCACCGGACAGTGTCTGGTGCACCAGGGACTCCAACTCCGAACTGCTCACCTTCGGGAATTCTGGAGGCCGCTCCGCTATAATTCACCGGACTGTCCGGTGGCGCACTGGACTTTCCGGTGTGCCAGCGGAGCAACGGCTACTTCGCGCCAACGATCGTCTGCAGAACACATTGAATGCGCTACAGTGCGCGCTAGAGTCAGAGCAGAGACTGATGGCGCACCGGACAGTGAACAGGCCTGTCCGGTGCACCACCGGACTGTCCGGTGCCCCAGAAGACAGAAGTTCCAATGGTCAGAATCCAACGGCCGGGTGACGTGGCAGGCGCACCGGACTGTCCGGTGCGCCATGCGACAGACAGCCTCCCAACGACCACTTTTGGTGGTTGGGGCTATAAATACCCCAACCACCCCACCATTCATTACATCCAAGTTTTCCAACTTCCCACACCTTACAAGAGCTATAGCATTCAATACAAGACACACCAAAGAGATCAAATCCTCTCCCAAGTCCTTAGTTCATTCCAAATCAAATAGTGACTTGTGAGAGAGTGACTTGTGTTCATTTGAGCTCTTGCGCTTGGATTGCTTCTTTTTCTCATTCTTTCTTGTGATGAACTCAATTGTAACCGAGGCAAGAGACACCAATTGTGTGGTGATCCTTGCGGGGACTTTGTGTCCCGTTTGATTGAGAAGAGAAGCTCATCCGGTCTAAGTGACCGTTTGAGAGAGAGGAAAGGGTTGAAAGAGACCCGGTCTTTGTGACCACCTCAACGGGGAGTAGGTTTGCAAGAACCAAACCTCGGTAAAACAAATCCTTGTGTCTCACTCTTTATTTGCTTGCGATTTGTTTTCACCATCTCTCTCGGACTCCTTCATATTTCTAACGCTAACCCGGCTTGTAGTTGTGCTTAAGTTTATGAATTTTAGATTCGCCCTATTCGCCCCCCTCTAGGCGACTTTCAATTGGTATCGGAGCCTGGTGCTTCATTAGAGCTTAACCGCTCGAAGTGATGTCGGGAGATCACGCCAAGAAGATGGTGATCGACGGTGAGAAGTCCGCTACAAGCCACAGGAAGGCTCCATCAAGGGAGTCCGCCAACAAAAAGAAGGATGGATCCCCTTCACGCATTCGATCGCACAAGAGTGGCGAGAAGAAGAAGAAAATGAAGAAAGTAGTCTACTACGAGACCGATTCTTCCTCGCCCTCTACATCCGGATCCGACTCCGCGTCCGTCACTTCTAAGCGCCAAGAGCGCAAGAAGTATAGTAAGATTCCCCTACGATATCCTCGCATTCCTAAGCATACTCCATTACTTTTCGTCCCATTAGGCAAACCACCGACATTTGACGGTGAAGATTATTCTAGGTGGAGTGATATGATGAGATATCACCTAACCTCACTCCACAAAAGCATATGGGATGTTGTTGAGTTTGGTGTATAGGTACCATCCGTAGGGGATGAAGATTATGATGAGGACGAGGTGGCCTAAATCGTGCACTTCAACTCCCAAGCCACCACTATACTTCTCACCTCTCTAAGTCGAGAGGAGTATAACAAGGTGCAAGGATTGAAGAGTGCCAAGGAGATTTGGGACGTACTCAAGACCGCGCACGAAGGAGACGAGGTGACCAAGATCACCAAGCGGGAGACGGTCGAGGGGGAGCTCGGTCGCTTCCGGCTTTGCCAAGGGGAGGAGCCACAAGAGATGTACAACCGGCTCAAGACCTTGGTGAACCAAGTGCGCAACCTCGGGAGCAAAAAATGGGATGACCATGAAATGGTCAAGGTTATTCTTAGATCACACGTTTTTCTTAACCCTACGTAAGTACAATTAATACGTGGTGATCCTAGATACACACTAATGTCTCCCGAGGAAGTAATAGGAAAATTTGTGAGCTTTGAATTGATGATCAAAGGCTCAAAGAAAATCATCGAGCAAGATGGCCCCTCCACGCCCGAAGCACAACCGGTTGCATTCAAGGCGACAGAGGAGAAGAAGGAAGAGTCTACATCAAATAGACTCCCCATCGACGCCTCCAAGCTCAACAACGAGAAAATGGCGCTCATCATCAAGAGCTTCCGCCAAATCCTCAAGCAAAGGAGAGGGAAGGACTACAAGTCCCGCTCCAAGAAAGTGTGCTACAAGTGTGGTAAGCCCAGTCACTTTATTGCAAAATGTCCAATATCAAGTGACAGTGACAGGGGCGATGACAAGAAGGGAAAGATGAGAGAAAAGAAGAGATACTAAAAGAAGAAGGGCGGCGATGCCCATGTGTGCCGCGAGTGGAACTCCGACGAGAGCTCCTCCGACTCCTCCTCCGACGAGGACGCCGCCAACATCACCGTCACCAAAGGGCTCCTCTTCCCCAACGTCGGCCACAAGTGCCTCATGGCAAAAGACGGCAAAAGGAAGAAGGTAAAATCAAAATCCTCCACTAAATATGAAACCTCTAGTGATGAGGATAACTCTTGTGATGAGGAGGATAATTTGCGCACCCTTTTTGCCAACCTAAACATGCAACAAAAAGTAAAATTAAATGAATTACTTAGTGCTATTCATGAGAAGGATGAACTCTTGGACTCTCAAGAGGACTTCCTAATTAAAGAAAACAAGAAGC
This sequence comes from Zea mays, assembly GCF_902167145.1. NCBI lineage: Eukaryota > Viridiplantae > Streptophyta > Magnoliopsida > Poales > Poaceae > Zea > Zea mays. The sequence continues at coordinate 192,614,847 of NC_050096.1, read as the reverse complement.
TTGTTAAGGTTAAGAATGGTTACGCTCTAGAAGTAGAGAAATGTGAAAAACTATCTAGTGAGCTAAGCACTTGCCATGATATTATTGCCAACCTTATAAATGAAAATGCTAAAATAATTGCTAAGGTTGATTCAAATGTTTGTGATGTTTCAATTCCTAATCTTAGATATGATAATGTTAGTTTACTTGCTAAGATTGAAGAATTGAATGTCTCTCTTGCTAGCCTTAGAAATGAGAATGAAAAATTAATTGCCAAGGCTAAGGACTTAGATGTTTTCAATGTTACCATTTCCAATCTTAGAAATGAAAATGACATTTTACATGCTAAGATTGTTGAACTAAAATCTTGCAAACCCTCTACATCTACCGTTGAGCATGTTTCCATTTGCACTAGATGTAGAGACATTAATGTTGATGCTATTCATGATCACCTAGCTTTAATTAATAAACAAAATGATCACATAGCTCAACTTAATGCCAAAATTAGTGAGCATGACTTAGAAAATGAAAAATTTAAATTTGCTACAAGCATGCTCTATAGTGGGAGACGCCCTGGCATCAAGGATGGCATTGGCTTCCAAAAGGGAGACAATGTCAAACTTAATGCCCCTCCTAAAAGATTGTCTAATTTTGTTAAGGGCAAGGCTCCCATGCCTCAGGATAACGAGGGTTACATTTTGTACCCTGCCGGTTATCCCGAACACAAGATTAGGAGAATTCACTCTAGGAAGTCTCGCTCTGGCCCTAATCATGCTTTTATGTATAAGGGTGAGACATCTAGCTCTAGGCAATCAACCTGTGCTAAATTGCCTAAGAAGAAAACTCCTATTGCATCAAATGATTCTAACATTTCATTTAAAACTTTTGATGCATCTTATGTTTTGACTAACAAATCCGGCAAGGTAGTTGCCAAGTATGTTGGGGGCAAACACAAGGGATCAAAGACTTGTGTTTGGGTACCCAAAGTTCTTGTATCTAATATCAAAGGACCCAAAACCATTTGGGTACCTAAAATCAAGAACTAAATTTGTTTTGTAGGTTTATGCATCCAGGGGCTCAAGTTGGATCATCGATAGCGGGTGCACAAACCATATGACTGGGGAGAAGAAGATGTTCTCCTCCTACGAGAAAAACCAAGATCCCCAACGAGCTATCACATTCGGGGATGGAAATCAAGGTTTGGTCAAAGGATTGGGTAAAATTGCTATATCACCTGACCATTCAATTTCCAATGTTTTTCTTGTAGAATCTTTAGATTACAACTTGCTTTCAGTTTCGCAATTATGTAAAATGGGTTACAACTGTCTTTTTACAGATATAGGTGTTACTGTCTTTAGAAGAAGTGATGATTCAGTAGCATTTAAGGGAGTGTTAGAGGGTCAGCTATACTTAGTAGATTTTGATAGAGCTGAACTCGACACTTGCTTAATTGCTAAGACTAACATGGGCTGGCTCTGGCATCACCGACTAGCACATGTTGGAATGAAGAATCTTCACAAGCTTGTAAAGAGAGAACACATTTTGGGACTAACAAATGTTCATTTTGAGAAAGACAGGATTTGTAGCGCATGTCAGGCAGGGAAGCAAGTTGGTGTTCATCATCCACACAAGAACATCATGATGACTGACAGGCCACTCGAGCTCCTACACATGGACCTATTCGGCCCGATAGCTTACATAAGCATCGGTGGGAGTAAGTACTGTCTAGTTATTGTGGATGACTATTCTCGCTTCACTTGGGTATTCTTTTTGCAGGAAAAATCTCATACCCAAGAGACCTTAAAGGGATTCTTGAGACAAGCTCAAAACGAGTTCGGCTTAAGGATCAAGAAAATTAGAAGCGACAACGGGACGGAGTTCAAGAACTCTCAAATTGAAGGCTTCCTTGAGGAGGAGGAGGGCATCAAGCATGAGTTCTCTTCTCCCTACACCCCACAACAAAATGGTGTAGTGGAGAGGAAGAATATAACTCTATTGGACATGGCAAGAACCATGCTTGATGAGTACAAGACTTCGGATAGGTTTTGAGCCGAGGCGGTCAACACCGCTTGCTACGCCATCAACCGGTTATATCTACACCGAATCCTCAAGAAGACTTCGTATGAACTCCTAACCGGTAAAAAGCCCAATTGTTGGGGACTTGTTCTCAAATGCTTCAAGAACAAGGCAACATAGAAAATGTTAATCGGTTAAGTCCTTCGTCCTACGAAGCATTATTTCCCTTGGGATATAATGATTTTCGGACGAAGGTCACAAAGGGCAGACCTTTATAAATGCATTACATATTAACGAAGAATGAATTACAAGAAACATAAAGAATTACGTAGATCATCATATATCATTATTATATATAAATAAAAATAACATTGAATTACAGATGTACCTCCAATTTGAAGGAAATGAAAGTACAAGCGTGACGCAAAAGTGAACACCAAATCAACGTGAACAGTACGGGGGTACTGTTCACCTATTTATAGGCACAGGGTACAACCCATACAAAATTACATACATGCCCTTTACATTTGGTGGTAATTCTATAGTAATCTATCGAGGTCTAAATGGCCTTTTCATCTTCAAGTCGGTTCCCTTTTCTGCGAACATGCCGAAGCTTCCCTGCTTCACAGCTTCGGCGCTGTGTCAACCTTCGTATCTTTTGAGCTTCTCCCTCTCTGATACGAGTCCGAAGATACCTGTTCACACATTATACTCTAGAAACACTGTTAAATCATGTTTTTGAGGACCTTCGGAAGCCGAAGGCCCCCAACACCAATGTTTCATATTTTAGAGTCTTTGGTAGCAAATGTTTTATTCTTGTTAAGAGAGGTAGACAATCCAAATTTGCTCCTAAGGCTGTAGAAGGCTTTTTACTATGATATGACTCAAACACAAGGGCATATAGAGTCTTTAACAAATCCTCTGGACTAGTTGAAGTTTCTTGTGACATTGTGTTTTATGAGACTAACGGCTCTCAAGTAGAGCAAGTTGATCTTGTTGAGCTAGATGATGAAGAGGCTCCGTGCGTCGTGCTAAAGAACATGTCCATTGGGGATGTGTGTCTTAAGGAATCCGAAGAGCCTCCAAATGCACAAGATCAACCATCTTCCTCCATGCAAGCATCTCCACCAACTCAAGATGAGGATAAGGCTCAAGATGATGAAGGAAAAGATCAAGAAGATGAGCCACCTCAAGAGGAGAGCAATGATCAAGGGGGAGATGCCCATGATCAAGATGAGGAAGATGAACAAGTTACAAGACCGCCACACCCAAGAGTCCACCAAGCAATACAACGAGATCACCCCGTGAACACCATCCTCGGCGATATTCAAAAGGGGGTAACTACTCGATCTTGTGTTGCGCATTTTTATGAACATTACTCTTTTGTTTCCTCTATTGAGCCACACAAGGTAGAGGAAGCACTTCAAGATTCAGATTGGGTGGTGTCAATGCAAGAGGAGCTCAACAACTTCACTAGGAATGAGGTATGACATTTAGTTCCACGTCCTAACCAAAATGTTGTAGGAACCAAGTGGGTTTTCCGCAACAAGCAAGATGAGCATGGTGTGGTGACAAGGAACAAAGCCCGACTTGTGGCCAAGGGATATTCACAAGTCGAAGGTTTGGATTTCGGTGAAACCTATGCACCCGTAGCTAGGCTTGAGTCAATTCGCATTTTACTTGCCTATGCTACTTACCATGGCTTCAAGCTTTACCAAATGGACGTGAAGAGTGCCTTCCTAAATGGACCAATCAAGGAGGAGGTCTATGTTGAGCAACCTCCCGGCTTTGAAGATAGTGAGTACCCTAACTATGTATATAAACTCTCTAAGGCGCTTTATGGGCTCAAGCAAGCCCCAAGAGCATGGTATGAATGCCTAAGAGATTTTCTTATCGCTAATGGCTTCAAAGTCGGAAAGGCCGATCCTACTCTATTTACTAAAACTCTTGAAAATGATTTGTTTGTATGCCAAATTTATGTTGATGATATTATATTTGGGTCTACTAACGAATCTATATGTGAAGAATTTAGTAGGATCATGACACAGAAATTCGAGATGTCAATGATGGGGGAGTTGAAGTACTTCTTGGGATTTCAAGTGAAGCAACTCCACGAGGGCACCTTCATTAGCCAAACGAAGTATATTCAAGACATTCTAAACAAGTTTGGGATGAAGGATGCCAAGCCCATCAAGACACCCATGGGAACTAATGGGCATCTCGACCTCGACACGGGAGATAAATCCGTAAATCAAAAGGTATACCGGTCGATGATAGGTTCTTTACTCTATTTATGTGCATCTCGACCGGATATTATGCTTTCTGTATGCATGTGTGCAAGATTCCAAGCCGACCCTAAGGAAGCTCACCTTACGGCCGTAAAACGAATCTTAAGATATTTAGTTTATACTCCTAAGTTTGGGCTTTGGTACCCTAGGGGATCCACATTTGATTTAATTGGTTATTCGGATGACGATTGGGCGGGGTGTAAAATTAATAGAAAGAGCACATCGGGGACTTGCCAGTTCTTGGGAAGGTCTTTGGTGTCTTAGGCTTCAAAGAAGCAAAATTCTGTAGCTCTTTCTACCGCCGAAGCCGAGTATATTGCCACAGGCCATTGTTGCGCGCAATTACTTTGGATGAGGCAAACCCTTAGGGACTATGGTTACAAATTAACCAAAGTTCCTCTTCTATGTGTGTTGGGACCATGCTTTGTCGCCGAAGGTCCTGCAGGAAGAAACAACTTCGGCTAAAGCTGCTTATACATGATGACCGAAGCTACCACTCATGAAGCTTTGGTGTTATAGCATGTCCGAAGACGAAGGATCGAACCGACTTAAAGATAGAATGACCTTTTAGCCCATAAGGGTCTGAGTCATTGTTGTAAACTTTTATAAGGGGCATGATTGTAATTTCTTACAGACTGTGTCCTATGTCTATAAATAGTGAACAATATTCCTTTACTGTTCACGCATTCCTGTAATTGCAAACGCATTGCTCGGGAATTATTATCTGTCAAGGCAAAGGTATAAATGTACTTAAACACTATGTTCTGGCATTTTAGATTCATATAATAAAATATGTGAATGATGTTACCTATTTCTGATACATCTATCTTTAATGTTTCATGTTTTATATATTATTTCATATTATTTCGTAAATCTAATCACGAAGGTACGACCTTCGTGATATTCTACTCATGGTCTTCGTCCGAAGTTCATTAAATCCTTGGGGAGATAATGCTTCAGCGGACGAAGGGCATTAATATTTAACATTTTATGTTGCCTTGTTCTTAATTCATAGCATTTGAGAACAAGTCCCCAACATTGGCGCCCACCTCCGGTGAACTCACTTCCACTTTCCTGAGACAATGGCTTCGTTCAAGAACCAAGCTGGAACTGCTTCGGCTCCGAAGCTGATTCTCCCGATAACAGGCGGTTCATACTCAGAGCCGGCTAACAAGAAACAGAAGAATGAGGCACAGAGAAGAGTGCAACATGTAGGGGTACAAGGACCCTTCATCAAGTCAAGATGGTCTCACATTCCAATTACCTTCTCTCAAGAGGATCTTCAGCTCAAGGATTACCCACACAATGATGCTATGGTTATCTCTTGTGTGATCAAAGGATTTCTGGTCCGTAATGTTTTGGTTGATACAGGTAGTGCAGCTGATATCATATTTGCTAAGGCCTTCAGACAGATGCAAGAGCTCGAAGACAAGATCCATGATGCCACACATCCCCTTTGTGGCTTCGGAGGAAGGCAGATTGTAGCACTTGGAAAAATCACAATGCCAGTAACCTTCGGATTCATCAACAACACAAGGACTGAACAAGTTGTGTTTGATATTGTTGACATGGAATACCCTTACAATGGAATCATTGGTCGTGGTACTCTCAATGCCTTCGAAGCAATTCTTCATCCAGCATATCTTTGCATGAAGATACCTTCGGACCAAGGACCTATTGCCATTCATGGAAGTCAGGAAGCTGCCAGAAGGGCCGAAGGAAATTGGACAGACTCAAAAGCAATCCATAACATAGATGGAGCTGAAGCTTGTGAGCAGTACAAGTTTAGAAGGGAGAAAGCTGCTTCGGCCGATCAGCCGAAGCCCATGCTTTTATGTCAGGACATAGCAGAGCAGAAGGTGCTATTGGGATCCCAACTGTCTGAAGAACAGGAGAAAACCTTGATAAGATTTCTATTCAACAACAAAGATGTTTTTGCATGGTCAGCTAATGATCTTTGCGGAGTCAACAGGGATGTTATTGAACACTCGCTGAATGTTGACCCATCTTTTAGACCCAGAAAGCAGAGGCTTCAGAAGATGTCTGATGACAAGGCCGAAGGTGCTCGGAATGGAGTGAAAAGGCTCCTCAGTGCCGGAGTTATCAGAGAGGTAAAATACCCAGAATGGCTGGCTAACACTGTTATGGTAAAAAAGGCCAATGGTAAATGGAGAATGTGTATTGATTTTACTGATCTCAACAAGGCCTGTCCGAAGGACGAGTTTCCATTGCCAAGGATAGATTCTCTAGTTGATGCAGCAGCTTCATCAGAGCTTATGAGTCTGCTGGATTGTTATTCAGGCTATCATCAAATTTGGATGAAGAAGGAGGATGAGCCAAAAACCAGCTTCATCACCCCTAGTGGAACATATTGTTACCTTCGGATGCCCGAGGGGCTCAAGAATGCCGGAGGAAGCTTCAGTAGAATGACAGCGAAGGTTCTTCATTCTCAGATAGGCAGAAATGTGCTAACTTATGTTGATGATATCATTGTAAAAAGCACGAAGCAAGATAATCACATTGCTGATCTGCAAGAGACCTTCGCTAATCTTAGACAGGCCGATTTAAAGTTGAATCCAGAAAAATGTGTCTTCGGAGTGAAGAAAGGAAAATTTCTTGGCTGTCTAGTTTCAACAAAAGGGATTGAGGCTAATCCAAATAAAATCGAAGCTATCCTTCGAATGGAACCACCAAGTACAAAAAAGGGGGCTCAAAGATTGACAGGAAGACTGACATCTCTCAATAGATTTATATCTAGATCAGCAGAGAGAAATTTACCATTTTTCGAAGTGCTGAAGTCAGCCGAAGTTTTTCAATGGGGACCAGTTCAGCAGAAAGCCTTCGAAGAGCTAAAGCAATATTTGATAGACCTAACAACACTAACTCCACCAATGCCAGGGGCTCCTCTGTTGTTATATGTGGCAGCTTCGCACTTAGCGGTAAGTGCAGCACTTGTCCAGGAGAAGCTTGAAGGCCAAGTCAAAAAGCAAGCCCCAATATACTTTGTATCCGAAGTTCTTAGTTTATCAAAGAAAAATTATACAGAATTGGAGAAGGTGTTGTATGCTATTTTGATGGCCTCCAGGAAGCTTCGGCACTATTTTCAAGCATACAATATAGTTGTTCCTTCTTCACAACCGTTGAAGGATATTATGAGAAATAGAGAAGCTACTAGAAGGGTTGGAAAATGGGTTGCGGAACTCAATGAATTTTGTATTGATTATGTGTATAGATCTTCGATTCAGTCCCAAGCATTGGCAGACTTCATCGCTGACTGGATGCCAGGGGCTCAGGAAGAAGAAGCGAGTAAAGATGCCGAAGTATGGACAGTATTTTGCGATGGATCTTGGGGAACCTTCGGAGCAGGAGCAGCTGCTGTGTTGGTCGCACCTTCCAAAGTTAAAACTTTTTATGCAACAAGACTTGATTTCAGTTGCACAAATAACATTGCTGAGTACGAAGCTTTACTCCTGGGTCTTCGAAAGCTAAAGGCAATGGGAATCAGAAGGGCGGTTCTTAAAACTGATTCCCAGGTTATTTCTGGTCATATTGACAAAAGTTATAAAGCAAGAGATCCGAAGCTCAAAAAATATTTAGACACGGTCCGAAGGATTGAGGCTTCCTTTGAAGGGTTTTCTGTTAAAAATATTCCTCGTGGAGAAAATGAGTATGCTGATTTATTAGCTAAGTCAGCAGCACAGGGGCTGCCATTACCTTCGGAAGTATTTTTCGAAACAATAAAAGCACCTTCAGTTGAGCTTCTTGAAAGAGCAGTCCTCAACATATCCCCTGTTTATAGTGAAGACTGGAGAACTGAGATCATCTCTTTCCTTCAGGGTAACTTTCTTTCAGATGACGAAGCTTATAACAGGAGGATAGAGGCAAGAGCTCGACCATATGTTATAATAGAAGGAGAATTATACAAGCGTGGGGTCTGTTCTCCGTTACTCAAGTGTTTATCCAGAGCCGAAGGTATAGAATTGATGAAGGAAATACATGCAGGCCTATGTGGATCTCACATTGGATCTAGGCCTTTGCTTGGAAAAGTTTTTCGTCAAGGATTTTATTGGCCAAAGGCAGCTTCGGATGCAGCGGAATTAGTCCAAAAGTGCGAAGGTTGTCAGAAATGTGCAAGAGATAAAAACAATCTTCATCTTTAACTCAGTTAATACAACCCACTTGGCCGTTGCAAAGGTGGGGCCTTGATTTGTTAGGTCCGTTACCACCAGCACAAGGGAACTTAAGATATGTTGTAGTGGCAGTGGAATATTTTTCTAAATGGATTGAGGCAAAGCCTTTAGCCACAATAACTTCGGTCACTATTCAAAAGTTTTTCTGGCAAAATATTGTTTGTCGCTTCGGAGTGCCGAAGGCCATTACTGTGGATAATGGGACACAGTTTGATTCCGAAGCTTTCAGAGAATTTTGCGATCAAATTGGCACGAAGATCCATTTTGCATCAGTCCGACATCCGGAGTCAAATGGACTTGTTGAAAGAGCTAATGGCATCATAATGACAGGAATAATGAAGTTAATCTTCAATCAGGCCAGGGGAAAGTGGCCAGACGAATTAATCAAAGTGGTGTGGAGCCACAACACAACAGTATCAAGATCAACAGGCTTTACACCATTCAAACTATTGTTTGGTGACGAAGAAATAAGTCCGGAAGAAGCCAAAGCAAGATCAATAAGAATAGTAGCTTCGACATAAGACGAAGGTGAAGTTGATTACTCTGTGGAAAAAGATGCTATAGAGGGGATCAGGCTTCAAGCTGTGGAAAACATCAACAAATACCAAGCTGAAACAATAAAATGGTGTGATAGAAAGGTTAGGCTAAAGAACATTGAACCAGGACATTTGGTGCTTCGAAGAGTAGCCAACCCAGAGACAGTAGGCAAATTACAGCTGAAGTGGGAATGACCTTTTCTGGTAGTATCTTCGTCAAGACCCGGTTCCTACAGATTGAAGGATATGGACGACAACGACATTCCTAGATCATGGAATGCGGATGAGCTTCGGCGATATTATGTATAGCTTGATGTAATTTTTTCTGTTCTTTTTTGTGGCACCCTTTTCCTTTCCAAAGGGGGAGAAAGGTTTTTAATGGGGCCACAACATGTAATTTTTCTTTTCTTTATTTAAATTCTATAAGAACAATATCCCCCAAAGATGTAAATGTAAAAACTGAGAACGCGCCATCGAGTGCAAAGGAAAGAGAAAAGAAAACAGGGAGAAGCTCAAAAGTCGTTCCTAAGGGAATGCAGAGCTTACAGCGAAAAATAAACGCTGATTCCACCGAAAGTAAAAGGCGAAGAAGCTCCTAATGGAGGCTTACAACAAAAAATAAACGCTGATTCCGCCGAAAGTAAAAGGCGAAGAAGCTCCTAAGGGAGGCTTACAGCGAAAATTCAGCGCTGATACATCGAAAAGTAAACGGTGAAGCCGAAAAATAAACGACAAAAAGATTTGAGTCATTCCCAAGGGAATGAGGGCTATGATTATAGTTTTTGGATGTACATTCAGATAATCATTTGCACAATGCATTACATCATGACATTTGCATTCATAAACGTTCATTTAGACATATATAGGATCATCATCACCATACCATACACAAAAGGCAGATGCTTCGGCTATGAGGAAAAACTTCGGAGAAAGAGGAAATTTTCATGCTTCGTTGTGTACAAAAAGAAGGGAAGGTGTTTTTCGCCTTCGGCTCAAAAGTGAAGTTTCGTTCACAGCAAAGCAGATTGTACACGGATAAAGGAGAAAAAATATATTACAAGGTATGCACAAATTTACATAAGTTTTTTCCACAATTATATTACAAAGATTTCTCCAGAATTTTTTGCAGGAAAGTCTTTTACAGCAACTGTTAAGCTTCAGCCCGTCATTCTTCAGCTTCATCATCCTGCACATATTAAAGCAGAATAAGAAAGGTGCAAATTTCAAGGAGAAGGTAAAAGTAACAAGTATAAGTTTCTCACCGGCTTAAGGTGGCTCCGAGCTTCGTCACCGGCCATTTTTCGCCCGCCATTTACCCAAATCTGGGTCATAAATCTGTTTCCAATGCTTCGGACTAGGCTTGGGATGTCAACCAAATCTGCTGGTGACAAGCTGAAGTTTGGCCTATTTACAATTTTTCCGTGCGTACAGCCAGCCTTCATGAAAGCAGTGGCTGTGCCTCGAAAAGCTAGCAGGGCGCAGAAGTCAGCATGCCCAGCAATAACTTCGTCAAGTGCATCAACCTCGCCTTCAATGTATTCCAAGGTGCTGGGCAGGTTTTCAGCTGAAGGTGTAAATTTATCAGAGCTGGCTCCAATTGAGTGAAACACATCCTTCAGCCGCTGCACGCATCGGCTGCCGAAATTTAAGCATTTCTCCTGAAGCTCCTTCAATGATTTTTGCAAATTTGAATTCTTCTCGATTTCGGTCTTGAGACTTGTTTCGAGGTTCTTCTTTTCCTGCTCAGATTTTTCTGACTTTTTGAGTAATTCATTGTTTAACCTGTTATTTTCGGCTTGGGCTTCAGCCAATGAACCTTCCATAGAATGAATGACGAAGTCCTTCTTTTCTAAGGCAGCTTCGTGATCTTTAATTTTGATTTCAAGATCTTGAACAATGGAGTCTTTTTCCTTCAGAGCAGCTTCGTAATTTTTAACTTTGTTTTCTAGATCTTTGATGATAGCTTCGTTCTTTTCATCCTCAAGATCTTGTTGCATTCTCAGCACTTTACTTAGAAGTATAATCTGCCAAAACAACCTTCGTCAGAAAATAACTTAATTCAAAATAAAAAAATATAATAATAAAAAATCGAGAGTTTTTTACCTTGAAATTAGCATAGAGCAAGCTACCGGCGATATGCTGTCGCTGGTATCTGCAGAGGTCCGCTTCTATCTTCGGCAGGCCAACGCTTTTGGAGAAGGTCCTAACAACCTTGGCTTTGGTTCGGTTCCGAAGGCATCTCAGTTTCCCTTCATTGACTCCACCAAATAGCAGAGACCCTGGTTTGTATCCACAGGATATAGCATATTTCTTCAGCTCTTCTTTTTAGCGTCTGACAACCCTTGTCCAAGTATATCTTGAAAATTAAAATTTTCTTTTTCCAAAATGTCTTCAATCTGCTCTTTTCCTTTTTCTGTTGCCGTGTTCACTGCAACCACAGCAGCTTCTTCTTCAGCCATTCTCAGAAGCATATTGTCAATATCATCAAGTGTAGTTTCCAGGTTAGGATCTTCGTTGGTCCCGGTTTCGGCCCCGATGGCTTCGGCTTCAGTGCTTGCTCCGGTAGCTTCGGCTCCGGTGGCTTCGGCTCCCCCGGTTTCGGCTCCGGTGGTTTCGGCTCTGATGGCTGTGGGATCGGCAGTGACAATTTTTGACGCCGAGGTCGGTGGCGGTGTCTGATGAATGACATCTGCCACTTGGATAATTCTTCGTTTTTTGGCTTTGCGGGACTTTCTGCTGCCGAAGCTTCTTTGCCCTTCTGAAAGAACTTCGTCAGTTCTGGCGCCAGCGGACTTAGCTTGACAGGCAAAGGTTCAGTCATTACCTTCAGAATCTCTTCCACTTCGGCAGCAGAAGGTGTCGCAGGAGCTTCCTCCTCCCGGGCCGATGTCTTTGGTTTTGGAGATGCAGGTTTTGGAGATGTAGCTTTTCTTTTCTTTGAAACAGCTACCTTCGGTCCAGGGCTCAGTTTTTCAGAAATTTCTTTTTCCTTTTTGGCCAATTTGGTGCTTTCTTTGTCCAGGGCACTGGCAATCCTCTTTCTCTTCGGGCCTTCGGCATCTCCGCGCAGTTGTTCATAATCAGGGTAATCAAAATTCAAAGCATCTAGCACACGATTCAATCTTCGCTTCGGACGAGTGCCGAAGGCTGCAGTCATCAACTGATCTTCTTTCTTAGAATAATTTCCGAGGATATCGTTGCACATAATCTCGATTGTGTCCAACCACTCCTGGCAGGGCTTTTTAAAGTGTTTCTTAAACTTGTAGTAATACGGCAATCGAACAATTTCTCCCTTTTTCTTTTCTCCCTCCAGCTTCGGCATCTCCCAATCCCTCATTGTTGGGAACACTTTAAAAGCCAGAAATTCCTGCACCAAGTCTCTAGTGCCAATATGATCTGAAATCACGCGAAATTCAGCCAAAGCAATTTGGCTCGGGCTCCCCCTTATCATGTTGCATCGGGGCCTCGTTTCTCCGAAGGTTAGCTCTAATGGACTCTGGACCAATTTATCTTCATCTTTATCAACTTTAACATAAAACCACTCAGATTTCCATCCGGCTGGCCATTTGCTTCGGTAGCTTATCACTGGAAACTTCGTAGTCTTGCGATAAGCAAAGTTGTAACATCCAAAATTCTCATGAAGACCATCTCCTCTGGCTTTAGTCTGATAGTGTAGTTCATGGACTCGGCAGAAACCTTCACCGAACGGTTCCACTCCCTGGCTACGAAGGGCCCAAATATAAACACTTAATCTAACAATAGCGTTAGGGGTCAGCTGATGAAGGTAAACCCCAAACTTCTTCAACACATCAGCAATCATCCCATTCAAAGGAAATCTTAATCCTGCTTTAAAGAAGCTTTTGAACACAACCACCTCATTCTTTTCCGGCTTCGGAGTAATCTCCTTCCCGCCAAAGCGAACCAGCTCCTTTTTTGTTTCACTAAAGTAGTCCAGCTTCACCATTTTTGGAAGATCAGCTTCAGAGATGGTGGACTTTCCAAAGTCCAAATGACTAGGTTTGCTTGGCATCCCGCAGCTGTACTCATCTTCGGAACCAACTTCTTCAATATCAGCTTGCGTTGCTTCGGCAGCAGGTATGTCCTCTGATGGAACCAGCCCAGAGCGCCTCATCGCTTCAGAAATCGGAACAGTTTCAACGGCTTCGGTCTCGTCTCCATCACGCTCAACCCTAGCAGTGGAGCGTATTCTGGCCATTTGATTTTAAATTTTCTTGAAAAAATTCTTTGGAAGTCAATAACCTTTTTTCCGAAGCTATCTTTATGGCGAAGCACAATCCAAACTGGAGCTTCGTTTGAATGCAAAAATCAAGCTTCGGCTATGGTTAAATTTTTGGTAGCAAAACAGTGCAATAGCAATGAATGCTGTGGTAACTTCACACCTACCTGTCTGTTTATTATAGTGCTGCAGGTAAGAAGGTGAATCGTCAGGATTTTTTCACCGGGCAAACAGTCGCTCGCACCCACTGCACGGTGGGCCGCAAAAACCAAGAAGGTGAACCTGCATGGTGGGACCGCTCCGCGCTCGGAAACTGTATCGTTTCTCGGCAATGAGCTCAGGGAAGGTGTTTTTCGGACCTTCGACTTCGCGAAGCCTAAGAGACTTTTTTTTCACGGATCAAGCTCGTTACGAAAAACGATCTAGCACCGCGAAGGGGCTACTATTGGGACCATGCTTCGTCGCCGAAGGTCCTGCAGGAAGAAACAGCTTCGGCTAAAGCTGCTTATACATGATGACCGAAGCTACCACTCATGAAGCTTCGGTGTTATAGCATGTCCGAAGACGAAGGATCGAACCGACTTAAAGATAGAATGACCTTTTAGCCCATAAGGGTCTGAGTCATTGTTGTAAACTTTTATAAGGGGCATGATTGTAATTTCTTACAGGCTGTGTCCTGTGTCTATAAATAGTGAACAATATTCCTTTACTGTTCACGCATTCCTGTAATTGCAAACGCATTGCTTAGGAATTATTATCTGTCAAGGCAAAGGTATAAATGTACTTAAACACTATGTTCTGGCATTTTAGATTTATATAATAAAATATGTGAATGATGTTACCTATTTCTGATACATCTATCTTTAATGTTTCATGTTTTATATATTATTTCATATTATTTCGTAAATCTAATCACGAAGGTACGACCTTCGTGATATTCTACTCATGGTCTTCGTCCGAAGTTTATTAAATCCTTGGGGAGATAATGCTTCAGCGGACGAAGGGCATTAATATTTAACATTTGATGTTGCCTTGTTCTTAATTCATAGCATTTGAGAATAAGTCCCCAACAATGTGATAATGAGAGTGCAATCCGCATGGCGGATAATCCCGTTGAACATAGCCGCACTAAACACATAGCCATTCGGTATCATTTCTTAAGGGATCACCAACAAAAGGGAGATATCGAGATTGCATATATTAACACCAAAGAACAATTAGCCGATATCTTTACCAAGCCACTAGATGAGCAATCATTTAACAAACTTAGGCATGAGCTAAATATTCTTGATTCTCGGAATTTCTTTTGATGTTTTGCACACATAGCTCATTAATCTACCTTTGATCATATCTCTTTTATATGCTATGACTAATGTGCTTTCAAGTGTATTTCAAACCAAGTCATAGATTGAAAGGGAATTGGAGTCTTCGGCGAAGACAAAGGCTTCCACTCCACTCCATCAAATTACTCATCCTTCGCCGTCGCTCCGAGCCACTCTCCAACTTTGGTATAATCTTCACTCTTATGTTATTTACCATAGGGAGAGAAAGTACAAGAGCTTATATTTCACTCAAGTATCCGTTTTTGGCGATTCATGCCAAAGGGGGAGAAAGTATTAGCACAAAGCAAAAGGACCGCACCACCACCACCAATTTTCAAAATTTTGAGTTAAGAAAAGATTTTTCAATTGATGATTTTTCAATTGGTATCTTATTGTTGATAGAATTTCAAATTGGTTCAACCTCTTCAAAACTAATATCTAAAACCCTCTTGAACACTAAGAGGAGGATTTGATTAAGGGGGAGTTTTGTTTAGTCAAAGGAAAAGCATTTGAAACAGGGGAGAAAATTTCAAATCTTGAAAATGCTTCTCAAAATCTTATTCATTTACCTTTGACTATTTACAAAAGGACTTTGAAAAGAATTTACAAAAGAATTTGCAAAAACAAAACATGTGGTGCAAGCGTGGTCCAAAATGTTAAAAATAAAGAAACAATCCATACATATCTTATAAGAATTTATATTGGTTCAATTCTAAGTAACCTTTGCACTTACATTATGCAAACTAGTTCAGTTATGCACTTCTATATTTGCTTTGGTTTGTGTTGGCATCAATCACCAAAAAGGGGGAGATTGAAAGGGAATTAAGCTTACACCTTTTTCCTAATTGATTTTGGTGGCTGAATTGCCCAACACAAATAATTGGACTAACTAGTTTGCTCTAGATTATGAGTTCTACAGGTGCCAAAGGTTCACAACAAACCAATAAAAAGACCGAAAAAGGATTCAAATATAGAGAGCAAAAGTCAGTCGAAGTGTGCCCTGGTCTGGCGCACCGGACAGTGTCCGGTGCACCAGGGACTCCAACTCCGAACTGCTCACCTTCGGGAATTCTGGAGGCCGCTCCGCTATAATTCACCCGACTGTCCGGTGTAGCACCGGACAGTGTCTGGTGGCGCACCGGACTGTCCGGTGTGCCAGCGGAGCAACGACTACTTCGCGCCATCGGTCGTCTGCAGAACACATTGAATGTGCTACAGTGCGCGCCAGAGTCAGAGCAGAGACTGATGGCGCACCGGACAGTGAACAGTGCCTGTCCGGTGCACCACCGGACTGTCCGGTGCCCCAGAAGACAGAAGCTCCAACGGTCAGAATCCAACGGTCGGGTGACGTGGCAGGCGCACCGGACTGTCTGGTGCGCCATGCGACAGACAGCCTCCCAACGGCCACTTTTGGTGGTTGGGGCTATAAATACCCCAACCACCCCACCATGCATTGCATCCAAGTTTTTAAACTTTCCACACCTTACAAGAGCTATAGCATTCAATACAAGACACACCAAAGAGATCAAATCCTCTCCCAAGTCCTTAGTTCATTCCAAATCAAATAGTGACTTGTGAGAGAGTGACTTGTGTTCATTTGAGCTCTTGCGCTTGGATTGCTTCTTTTTCTCATTCTTTCTTGTGATCAACTCAATTGTAACCGAGGCAAGAGACACCAATTGTGTGGTGATCCTTGCGGGGACTTTGTGTCCCGTTTGATTGAGAAGAGAAGCTCACTCGGTCTAAGTGACCGTTTGAGAGAGGGAAAGGGTTGAAAGAGACCCGGTCTTTGTGACCACCTCAACGGGGAGTAGGTTTGCAAGAACCGAACCTCGGTAAAACAAATCCTTGTGTCTCACTCTTGTAGTTGTGCTTAAGTTTATAAATTTCAGATTCGCCCTATTCACCCCCCTCTAGGCGACTTTCAGGCTGTCAGACGGGGGATTCCTCAATTGCTCTTCCTAGAAACTGTAGCGGGTTTTCTGAAGCTAGTGGAACTTTGTAAAGGCCTCATAGTGTTACCCTGCCTCGCTTCCTTGGTAGAGGTGTACGGGGCCCATACAACCCCGTGGCAGATGGGTAACATGACTTGTGGGTAAAGGGTAACACCTCTGCAGAGTGTAAAACTGATATACTAGCCGTGCTCGCGGTCATGAGCAGCTCAAGACTCTTGCATGATTAATTTATGAAATTAAATTCAATTTTTCATTTGCCTTGCATTGTGGTTTATTATGAATTTTGATCTATTATTACTCTGGTTTGGTATCTACTTATACTTAGTAACTGCTAATAAAATTTTGACCAACCTTAAAAGCGATGCTCAGTTAACCATCCTCTTTGGTAAGCCTTACACTTCACATGAGCTCCCACCTTTGGCGAGTTCATGCACATTATTCCCCACAACTTGTTGAGTGATGAATCTATATGAGCTCACCCTTGCTGTCTCACCCCCACAGGTCAAGAACGGGTATCGCAGGATGAGGCGCATGGAGGATGCTGTGATGAGTTCGTGAGAGGTCTAAGCCGTCGTCTCCTAGTTAACTTTGGTTGCTAGATCGTTGTCTTCATATGATGTAATTATTTAATTATTTTGTACAGAACTCCTATTATGTAGTAAAGATGTGACATTCAATTTTGTACCATGAGTCATCATATGTGTAAGACTTGGTCCTAGCACACTTGGTTATTGTGTTCGCGCCCGGGTCTTGGTGCCCTGAAGTCCGGGTGTGTCAACAAAGCACTTAGAGAAGTTTAGAGCGAGAAGAAGAAAGCAATCGAAGCAATAAGAGCAACAAAAGAAACACAAAACACCCTCTCTCAAGTTACTAAGCACTTGAGTTGATTTCGGAGCTTGGAGATGATTTCATCTTTTGATTGTGTCTTGGAGTGTATGCTTTTGCTCTAGTATTGAACGTGAAGGTAGGAAGGCTTAAATAGCTTAAATGGAGGTGATTGGAGGGTATGCTTAAATGAACGTGAAGGTAGGAAGGCTTAAATAGTTCAAAAGACGTTCCTAAGGGGATGCAGAAATTATATCACCGAAATAGAAGGTGAAGAAGCTCAAAAGTCGTTCCTAAGGGGATGCAGAGCTTGTGTGTTCCAGTGTGGGCGTGTGGGTGTGTGTCTTCGGCATCCTCATCATTTTGCATCATATCATCACATCATTTCACATAACATCACATCATACATCATATTGCATCAATGACACGAGAATCGAATACAGAGCTGATCTTCGGCAAATGCTTCGTCAAAATGAAAATGTGCTAAGGCACGAAGTAAGCTTCGGGAAATCCAGTTTTATCAGCCTTGTCACAAGAAGGGATCTCTTTTTGCGAAGCATGGATATCTTTCTTTACGAAGCATGGATCTTTTTCTTTACGAAGCATGAAAAGAAGGGAAGGTGTTTTTTCGCCGAAGGCTCAAAAACGGTATGTATGTAAGTTTCATGCATCGCAAAGAAATAAATTACAATAATTTACATATTCGATTCAAAGTTACATACATCAAATATTACAGTCTTGTTACAATAGAAGCATAATGTCCATTCTAGTGTCTCATACATCGACCATTTCAAAATGTTTTTACAAAGAAGTTTATTCTTCTCTGAGAACTTTTTCCGCAACTTCGTTTAAAAGTTTGTCGACAACTTCGTCGATAATGGAATCTGCCATATTTATAATGTCCAGTGCTTCCTTCATTTCTGGATCAGTTAGGGGATCGTACGGTTCCGGCGGCGGAGATAGTTCAGCTGAAGTAGGTAAAATTAATTAGTCCGAAGCCACACAATAAATACCGAAGCTAAAAACCAAAAAATAATACCTATACGCTTTTCGCGCTCTGCTGCCTCTTCAGCTAGTCTTGCTTCTGCTCGGGCATCATGGGTGTCTTTTTCACTCTTTTTTATAATATCATGGGCCAGCTCTCGGCCACCATTCACCCAGACATCATTATAAAATTTCCCTCCCATTAAAGTTGCTTCAGCTGAAGGATCCTTCGTATCATCTACGGAGAAGACAGCTTCAGTCTGGGCCATGGTTTTAACATGATCACATCTAGCCTTCTCCAAGATGGCTGAAATTCCCCGTGTACCGGAAAACGTGCAAACATCCCCGCGATCACTCAAAATTTCTTCGAAGGCTTCAGCTTCTCCACTTATCCATTCAACGATGCCCTCGGGGTCACCTCATATAAAGTTTTCTTCAGTAGAGTAAGCACCCACTTTGGCGAAGCTAGTTTTCAATTTCTTCACACAATCCAAGGATTTCTCGAAACACCTTTCCTTGGATTTGTGAAGTTCTTCAACATTTTTCTCTAGATAATTTTTCCAATATTCACTGATTTCTTGATTAGCCTGTGCGAGCGCACACTTTTCCTTAGCTTCGGCCAGTTGTCTCCGAAGGTCTTCCATTTTGGTTTTTTGGGCTTCGGCCTGAGCCTTGAAGTTAGCTTCGTCTTCTTTAACTTTGTTTACCAATGAAATTAAGATTTTGTCTTTTTCCAGTCCTTCGTTTCTCAGTTCAGTCACTTCTGAACGAAGGTTATTAAGGGCCATCGTATAGCCTTCGTCTTCAATATTTTTCTGCGCCCTCAGGGCATTACTAAGAATTAAGCCCTGCAAAGAGGAGGAAAGAATTGAGCATGACAAATAAAATACTTCATTCTCAAATTCAAAGTTAACTTCTATACCTTTATACTATTGTACGCCAAGCTATCAGCAAGATCATCTTTTGACATAATCGAAAGACCTTCTTCAAGTTTTGGAAATCCCATACTTTTAGCTATCTCCCGGTAAACAAATATTTCATTTATTGTACAGGAAATCATCTTCATTACTTCCGTTAAACTATAAGGCTCCGCTCGGATATTTCAGTTTTGAGCATAATGCCTTGCTTCCGCGATTTCATCTTCGGACAATTTCTTCCCCGAAGCATGTCGATAAATGTAATCAGAAGCTTCGGCCTGCGCTTCGGAGGCAGGATGTTTTGCCCTTTCTGCCATATCTTGCCCTGCTGTCAGAATGGTAGCCAAAGTTTGCTGATCAACTTCGTCTTCAGGCATGGCAGCCTTCGTCTCACTAGGTATTTAGGGCTCAGCTTCGGCTTCGGCTTGCCCAGCTTCGGCTTCTGCTTTCCCAGCTTTGGCTTCTGCTTGTGCTTTGGCAGCTTCAGCAATTTTCTTTGTAGGAGCAGGGCTCAAGGCCTTTGTAGTCTCCAGCACAACATCCAGCACGTTGGCCATCCTCCTCCTCTTGGGAGTTGCGGCAAAAGTTTTTTGTACCTTCGGCAGTTTTGCCTCTTTCGGAGGGCTCAGAATTTCTGGTATTTTCATTATTTCTTCAACCCTTGGCTCTTCAGCCTTATCATCCTTAGCTTCGACCGTAGGCGTCTTCGATATTACAGTTGGTTCTTCAACGCTCTGTGCAATTGGAGCAGCTTGTCTTGCTTCGGCAGTTGAAGAGGCTCCTTCCACAAATTCAGGTACCACTGCCGGTTCAATATAACGCGACCGGTGGGTCAGAACCTTCACCTTTTTGCCCTTCATCACAACTGTGGTGGCCGAAGTGGCAGTCTTCCTCTTTTTTCCTTGACCTCGCAGCGGGTAGTGATAATCTGGGTATATGAAGCCAATTGCATCAAAGACCCTGTTCAGTCTTTTCTTCTCCCAGCCCCCGAAGGCTGCAGACAAAGCATTATCTTCGACCTTAGAGTAGGCCCCAAGTAACTCATCACTGGTAGCTTCGATACACTTCCGCCAGTCGTTGTTTGGTTCATCAAACTTCTCCCTAAATCTGAAGATATACTTCATCTGGACCAGACCACTATCACTAGAATCAGTGGTGGTCTCCTTTGGCATATCCCAGCTTTCCACAAGTGGCCATACCCTGAAGGATATATGCTCTTGAATCAAATCCCTTGTGCCAATGAAGGCACAAACAGTGCTAAAAGCCCTCTGACATGCTTCGACATTGCCATCAATTTCCACCTTCGGCCTTCGGAGGTCGAAGCGAGACCAGATGGGTCGCTGGATGATTTCTTTAATGTCTTCCCTTGCCTTTAAATTATTTTTAACATAAAACCACTCTCCCATCCAGGACCCAGGCCATATTTTCCGGAATGTTGGCACCGGGTGTCTTGCATTGGGGCGAGCAATAAATCCATAACAACCGAAGTTGTTGTGATACTGTTCTTTGCCAGTGGCCTTCGTCTCATATAAAAGCTCGTGCATACTACAGAAGCACTTCGCGCTTGGCTCCAGCCCCTGATTTCTTATAGCCCAGACAAAAATCCCCATCCTAATAATAGCTTCGGGGGTGATCTAATGAAGGAAGATCTGGTATATCTTCCGCACTTCAACCACAAACTTGCTCAGCGGGAACCGAAGACCTGCCTTTAAGAAGCTTTGGTATATAACAACTTCGTTTTCCTCCGAAGCAGGGGTAGTATTGTCTCCTCCAACTCTGACATTAGACATGTCGCAAAAATATCTCCCCCTCATAGCATCAATATGACTTCGCTTGATAGTCGATTTTCCGAAGATAGTATGGCTTGGGCGCCACGACCGATCCTTAGAGTCT
Organism: Zea mays; assembly: GCF_902167145.1. Taxonomy (NCBI): domain Eukaryota; kingdom Viridiplantae; phylum Streptophyta; class Magnoliopsida; order Poales; family Poaceae; genus Zea; species Zea mays. The sequence continues at coordinate 192,593,705 of NC_050096.1, read as the reverse complement.
TCATCCCCACTTTCCATGTCATAACTATCGCTGTCATCAGAATCTTCGGACAAACCTTCCAGTATCTCTTTAGTAATCTTCTCTCTGTTTGTTTTTGACATAGACTCAATAAACCCTGCGATAAAAGAATCTGCAGCTTTCTTTTCTTCAAACAACTTCGTTTCCTCAGTCAGCTTCGTCTCCACAGTCATCTTTTCCTCAGTCATTTTTCCCCAGACATGGTGAAAACACGTCGTTAAGCCGAAGCTCAAAAAGCTCGAGAATCAGGCAAGAGCTAGTGAACAAGAGCTAAAAATTTGACACAATAACACAAATGGCAGAAATGGCGTGCCAAATGCTGCCGGTGTGGGTTCATATTTATACGCCCAGTGCGTTGCAACTTGAAGGGGCCCGTCTGTCATTGACTGTTGCTATTCTAGCAAAGGGAAGGTGTTTTTTCGGACCTTCGTCTTAAGGCCTTCGTTCATGTCGCAGTCTGAATTCGTTGTTATAACAAATTAATACTGTGAGGGGCTACTGTTGGGGGCCTTCGTCTTCCGAAGGTCCTCAAAAACATGATTTAACAATGTTTCCCAAGTGTAATATATGTACCTACCTTCGGACTCGGAATGAAACTGTACACAATATGAAAAGCATGGTCGAGACGAAGGATGATGCAGCTCCGAAGCTACGCGCAAGGGAGCTTCGGCTCAGCGGCAGGAAAAGAAACCGACTTAAAGGGGAAAAGGCCATCTAGTCCTCATCGGTTTGTCCTTACGTCAATAGTAAACATAAAGGGCATGAATGTAATTTTACACAGGCTGCGCCCTGTGCCTATAAATAGATGAACATTACCCCATACTGTTCATGCTGACTTGTATTCATTCGTGCATCACGCTTGGACTTTTGCCTTCTGTCAATCCGAAGGTACATATGTAATTCAATATTGTTCTTGTTTATCCATGATGATATAATAAAGATATATTAATGATGTCATATAATTATTCATGTTGTCTTTCATGTTTCATATGCTTCTTCTTTCATTAATATATACTATGATGATGAAGGTATGTCCTTCATGACCTTCGTCTGAAGATCATTATATCCTAAGGGAGATAATGCTTCGAAGGACGAAGGGTTTTAATCATTAACATTTTGTGTTGCCTTGTTCATAACTCATAGCATTTGAGAACAAGTCCCAACACTTCATTTCCCTTTCAATCTAAGACTAAGCATAGAAATACACTTGGAAGCACATTAGTCTTAGCCTTGGCACAAGAAGAATAATAAATATGCATTTGTACCAAATTTAAAAGACATGATCAAAGGTATGTAAATGAGAAATGTGTGCAAGACTTCAATCAAATTTTCGAGAATCTAAAATGTTTAGCTCATTCCTAAGCTTGCTAAAAGTCTTTTCATCCAGGGGCTTGGTAAAGATATCGGCTAATTGGTTGTGAGTGCTGAAATAAGCAATTTCGATATCCCCCTTTTGTTGGTGATCTCTCAAAAAGTGATACTGGATGTCTATGTGCTTAATGCGGCTGTGTTCAACGGGATTATTCGCCATGCGGATTGCACTCTCATTATCACATAGGAGAGGAACTTTGCTCAACTTGTAGCCATAGTCCCTAAGGGTTTGCCTCATCCAGAGTAATTGTGCACAACAATGTCATGCAACAATATACTCGACTTCGACGGTGGATAGAGCTACTGAGTTTTGTTTCTTTGAAGCCCAAGACACCAGGGATTTTCCCAGAAACTGACAAGTCCCTGATGTGCTCTTCCTATCAATTTTACATCCGGCATAATCGACATCGGAATACCCAATTAGATCAAAGGTAGATCCCTTGGGGTACCATAGCCCAAACTTAGGAGTGTAAACCAAATATCTCATGATTCTTTTCATGGACCTAAGGTGAACTTCCTTAGGATTTGCCTGGAACCTTGCACAAATGCATACAGAAAGCATAATATCCGGTCGAGAAGCACATAAATAGAGTAAAGAACCTATCATCGACCTATATACCTTTTGATCTATGGATTTACCTCCCGTGTCGAGGTCGAGATGCCCATTTGTTCCCATGGGAGTCTTGATGGGTTTGGCATTCTTCATTCCAAACTTCTTGAGTATATCTTGAATGTACTTAGTTTAGCAAATGAAGGCGTCCTCTTGGAGTTGCTTGATTTGGAATCCAAGAAATTACTTCAACTCCCCCATCATAGACATCTCGAATTTCTGTATCGTAATTCTACTAAACTCTTCACAAGGTAACTTGTTAGTAGACCCAAAGATAATATCATCAACATAGATTTGGCATATAAATAAGTCTTTAGCAATAGTTTTAGTGAAGAGAGTAGGGTCAGCTTTACCAACTTTGAAGCCATTAGTGATAAAAAAGTCTCTCAGGCATTCATATCATGCTCTTGGGGCTTGTTTCAGCCCATAAAGCACCTTTGAGAGCTTATAAACATGTGTAGGATACTCACTATCTTCAAAGCTAGGAGGTTGCTCAACATACACCTCTTCCTTGATAGAGACACTCTTCACGTCCATTTGATATAACTTAAAGCCATGGTAAGTAGCATAGGCAAGTAATATACGAATTGATTCAAGCCTAACTATGAGTGCATAGGTTTCATCAAAATCCAAACCTTCGACTTGTTAATAACCTTTGGCAACAAGTCGGGCTTTGTTCCTAGTCACCACACCATGCTCATCTTGTTTGTTGCGGAATACCTACTTTGTACCTACAACATTTTGGTTAGGACGTGGAACTACATGACATAACTCATTCCTCGTGAAGTTGTTGAGCTCCTCTTGCATTGCCACCACCCAGTCCGGATCTCTTAGTGCATCCTCTATCCTGTATGGCTCAATAGAAGACACAAAAGAGTAATGTTCACAAAAATGAGCAACTCGAGATCTAGTGGTTACCCCCTTGTGGATGTCACCAAGTATGGAGTTGACGGGGTGATCTCTTTGAATTGCTTGGTGGACTCTTGGGTGTGGTGGTCTTTGATCTTGAATCTCTTGATCATCTTCCTTGTCTTGATCATCTTCATCTCCCCCTTGATCAATGTCCTCCTCTTGAGGTGGCTTATCGTCTTGATCTTGATCCTTGTCCTCTTGAGCCATTTCCTCATCTTGAGTCGGTGGAGATGCTTGTATGAAAGATGATGGTTGATCTTGTGCTTATGGAGGCTCTTCGGATTATTTTGGACACACATCCCCAATGGACATGTTCCTTAGCGCGACGCACGTAGCCTCTTCATCATCTAATTCATCAAGATCAACTTGCTCCACTTGGGAGCCATTAGTCTCATCAAACACAATGTCACAAGAAACTTCAACTAATCTAGTGGACATGTTGAGGACTCTATATGCCCTTGTGTTTGAGTCATAACCAAGTAAAAAGCCTTCTACTGCTTTAGGAGGAAATTTAGAATTTCTACCTCTCTTATTAAGAATAAAGCATTTTCTCCCAAAAACTCTAAAATAAGAAACATTGGGCTTTTTATCGGTGAGAAGTTCATACGATGTTTTCTTGAGGATTCAGTGAAGGTAGAGTCGATTGATGGAGTAGCAAGCGGTGTTAATCGCCTCCGCCCAAAACCGATCCGATGTCTTGTACTCATCAAGCATGGTCCTTGCCATATCCAACAAAGTTCTATTCTTCCTCTCCACAACACCGTTTGTTGAGGTGTGTAGGGAGAAGAGAACTCATGCTTGATGCCCTCCTCCTCAAGAAATCCTTCAATTTGGGAGGCAACTCAAAACAATATGAGCAAGAGAACTTTAGAGAGAGAGAGAGGAGTGGGTAGAAACAAATCGAGTGATGAAGATCTACCCAAATGAACTCGGTGATTTATTTTCTGAGGTTCGGTTCCAAAGAACCTACTCCCCGCTGAGGAGGCCACAAAGGCCGAGTCTATTCCAACCCTTTCCCTCTCTCAATCGGTCACTTAGATCGGTCGAGTGCTTCTTCTTAATCACACAGGTCACTAAGACCCCGCAAGGATCACCACACAATTAGGTGTCTCTTGCTAGCTTTACAAAGCACTTAGAGAAGTTTAGAGTGAGAAGAAGAAAGCAATCCAAACAACAAGAGCAACAAAAGAAACACAAAACACTCTCTCTCAAGTCACTAAGCACTTGAGTTGATTTCAGAGCTTGGAGAGGATTTGATCTTTTGATTGTGTCTTGGAGTGTATGCTTTTGCTCTAGTATTGAATGTGAAGGTTGGAAGGCTTGGATAGCTTGAATGGAGGTGGTTCCTAGCCATTGGTTGACTTTGCTGTCGATGGGCACACCAGACAGTCCGGTGGTGCACCGGACACTCTACTGTTCACTGTTCGTTGAGTGCCACGTCAGCCGATCGTTGGGGTTTGGAGCTGTTGACCGTTGAAGTCCTTTGTCCTCTTGTGGCACTGGACAGTCCGGTGGCACATCGGACATTCCGCTGCGTTCTGACTTTGCAGAGTGGCTCTGACTTCTGACGGTCATACTGTACTGCAGTCGACCGTTGGCGAAGTTGACCTTTGCTCCGTTGGCTCACCGGATAGTCCGGTGGCACACCGGACAGTCTGGCGAATTTTAGTCGAGTGGCTTTGAGAAAACCCGAGAGTGGCCAATTCACGAGGGTTGTAGCCTGGGGCACCAGACAGTGTCTGGTGCGCCACTGGCTGCACCAATACTTGTATGCTCCAAACTTTGTAGAATTCCATCTAGTCTTTTTCTTTGTATGTTTATGTTGAGCTTTATGCACCTGAGAAAAATAGCAACTAGGCAAACTAGTTAGTCCATATGGTTTGTGATGGACGTCAAACACCAAAATCGGTTATAGGAAATGTTGATGCCATTTCCCTTTCACCTCTTTCGCGCGATATTCCCACCACATCCCAGCCCCTACCCATCGTGTGGTCCTCACCCCTGTTTGGATGACCGCCTTGCCTCATGATACCCCCCCCCCCCGCCCACGAGAGACAGTCGGAGTGAAGGCACGCGTCACATCGACAGACGTGGTGCGCTCCCCTCCTCAGTCTTGTCGGGAGGGAAGGGGAACGAAGCCACCGACGCAGTGGAGCCAAGCTGTCTTCAGTGCTGCATGGTGATGCACTTGCGGTAGAGGTCCACTGTCACCGTACTGAGGGAGGCGAGGCAAGAGTAGTTCGCTATTGCATAAGCGCGGATGCATGCCGCTGTCCCTCTCCCCTTCTCCCTCGCAACTAGGTGAAGCTAACGGTGCCCTTCGATCGCCGTCGCCGCCGAAAGTCGAGTCGCCTAAGGAGGAGCCACCAAAGAAGAAGCCCCCACCGCGGGTGGTGACATCTGCACGACCTCTTGGCTCGTAAAGTGTCTATGATGAGGACTTGTCTCCAAATCGGCTGCCGCCAGCCTTCCCGCCACATCCAACCGCAGCTGGTTCGACCTACAGCAGCTCCCTCCAGCGGTAGTCTGTCGTGTTGCCTCCTGCTTGCATCCTCGCCTAGCTCCATCCTCGACTCTGCCCTCCAGGATCTGGCCCCACCCAGTCCCCTCCCTTACGAATTATGCTCAATTTGCTTATTTCACTCGATTTGCTTGTTGCTCATCATCAGTGGAGTAATGTTCTTTCCCATACAAATTATGAGACTTTTGTTTACAAATTAGAGCATGGCATTATGCTCAGCTTTTCTTGCATAGACATTTCTAAGAAATGCATGACCTTAACACGAAGTTTCATTTTCCAGAGAAGCATGGAACTTGCTCTGTCCCTGTGGTTCAGGATGAGCTACAATATTTCACCATTGCCCTTGAGATATACTTCAAGTATAAAGTTAGGGTTAGTACATGGGTCTTTGACATATCAGTCATACAACAAGATTTGTTTCTTGGGTAGCCTATAACACCTTCATCTTACCATCATGGTTTTGAGAAAGTAGTGCCTGCACTACCAGGAAACAAGCATTGGGCTTTGTGCCTTCTCTATCATAAATTTGGATCACATGGTGTAGCAGGAAATGTTGTCATGTGGAGGGATACATGTTTCAAATGGTAAGGAATACACAGTAATGGCATCAAACATGCTTTTGGGGGATCACCACAAATTGTTTACAAGAGGGGTTCAATAAAAAAATTAGGTTATGCTTCAACAAAGAATTGAAGGTGAGTTTCCCATTTCTCTCTTTGTACAACTCTCTACAATTTTTTGCTATGAAATATTACAGCCATGCGTAGAACCAATAACTATTGTGTAGACAGACTCCCACCAAAGCATAATGTTAATATTATTCCTATATGACTGAAATTTGATTTGCTAAAATTTGAATGTTTCTAAAGAATTTTACGTCCTACACATATATGTCGAACGATCGATGAGTCCTATGGAAACAAAACTCGATAACAATACCAATGTCAAGTGCCCTATTTGATTACTATTTCGTTGCATTTGAATCTGCAAGTTGATCTCTACTAGCTTCTGGTTAATGTGTTGCATAAATTTCACTTTTGAATATTTCTCTGAATGGTTATGTCCTCCAAATTGGATACTTATATTTATTTCCAAATTTCAAATGCATATCGCAAGGCAATGCTCATCTCAACTTATCTTATTCTCCTCACTTTATGCAATTTGCGTTGCAATTTTTTAAAGACACCAATTGATGGACAAGTCATTGACATGGACAAACCTCACAAAGATGTCCTGGATTATTCATGCAATTAATATTTACTCTGTTCGCTCCAATTTATAATTTGTTTGAATTTGTATTCCTAAGTTTGACCACCTCTTCTTATTCAAAAAGTTCATTATTATTATTAATTTTTATTGTAGTATTGTTTAGCATATAATATATATTATGTATGGCTTTGAATTTTCCATTTTTCACAAAAAATGAATAAGACGAGCTGGTCAAACTTGGCACAAAAAAGTCAAAGGAATTATAATTTGGAATAGATGGAGTAACGAAAATGTCTTGTCATGTCCGTTCAAAGGATGTACCATTGCTGAAGAAATATACATGCGATGATTATCTATCATCCCTATAGAACATCAACGTTTGAGTGGTTTAGTACAACTCACTCTTCCTCCATAAAGGACTGAAATCATTGACAAGTGAGAAGCAACATCTAAGATTATTCTAGGATTTTATCATGAATTTTTCTTTTAAATCTTATATAATACACTATCCATTTATGGAGTTAACATATTTTATTTGATATTTTGATTAATATTCACTATATATTTATTATTGTTTATTTTTTATCAATGACAAAGCACAAGTACAACATTATATATCTTTTAAGGTATGTAAAAATCCACTTTTAATGATGTTACAAAAGTATACAATAACAATTAGTGTTTTTGCAAATCAATATATTTTATCGTATTGATTTCGTAGCAACGCATGGACATATACCTAGTTCAACTAGATGATGACAAATCTAGATACATATAAAACACATACATTAAATATTGTATGCAATTATTAATTATCTAAAATGGATTTTAATTTGGAATGGAGTAATTAAAGACTAAAAAGTCTGTATTATTGGCAAACATAGAAAGATACATATACAAGCCTCTTTGGACGGTTCCAGGAACTCGTGGGAGAGCCACGATCCCACGCATGCAGAGAACTGTCTGTTGGTCACTTGTTCTCAAATGTTGTGAATCAAGAACAAGACAACACGATTCTTAAAGACAAAGGACCTTCGTCTTCCGAAGCGTTATCTCCACATGGGTATAATGCTCATCAGACGAAGGTCAAGAAGGACATACCTTCATTATTTAATATGTGAATAGGAATTCGAAAAGATAAAGATGGTAACTGTATCTCATTAATTTATTTATATCTGCATTCCATAAAATATATATGAATATTTAACAGCATTAATACTACATTAATACCTTCGGCTTGCTCGAAGGCGTGAATGCGAGAGTGATTACAATCTAGCCTGAACAGTACGGTGTTACTGTTCATCTATTTATAGGCACGGGACACAGCTCGGGTAAAATTACATTCATGCCCTTGAACATTTATCTATAAGCAACTAAAACTAACAAGGTCTATCTAGTCTTTTCCTTCTTTGCTTGATCTGAGTCGAAGCTACTGACCTTCGGCGTTCTGCATTGTTGCTACCTTCCAAGGTCTTCGTCGTGAGAACCTTCGGCTGAAGTGGGGTGGACCTCTTGTGGCATTTTGCCGAAGGTGTTTATGTATTGAGGACTTTCGGCGGAGAAGAAGAACCCCAACAGTAGCCCCTTCGCGGTGCCAGATCGTTTTTCGTAACGAGCTCGGTCCGCAAAAAACGCAACGGCTTCAGAATGCCGAAGGTCCGAAAAACACCTTCCCTGAGCTCGTTATCGAAAAACTATTAAAATATTCCGGGCGCTAGGTGGTCCACCGTTCAGCCAGTGTAGACGGCCTGGCAGTTCGCCTTCTTCTCCTACAACACTATATAAGAAGACAGGTTGGTGAGAAGTTACCACAATATTCATTGCCATCGCACTGTTGTGCTGTCAAAAATTTTAACCGAAGCCGAAGCTTTCTGGATTGCGCTTTCGGACAAGCTCTTCGTCAATTGAGATTAGCTTCGTCTTAAGGAGTCTAAACACTAAAATGGCCTGGGTAAGATCAATTGCTAGGGTGTCTCATGAGGGAGATGAGGCCGAAGTGACTGAAACGGCACCGATATCAGAAGTAATGAGACGTTCAGGTCTGGTTGTGTCGGAAGATGCTACTGCTGAAGATGCTACTACCGAAGCTGAGCAGACTGTGGCAGAAGGTGGAATTGATGATGAGAATGAAGAGGACAACAACATTCTAAGCCCATCAAAACCTAGTCACATTGAATTCGGAAAATCAACCATAACAGAAAGGGACTTTGTTGTGACGAAAAAGTTGGGCTATTTTGGGGAAGATCAAGATAAGCTTATTCGCTTTGCTGGTGAAGAAGTGATTCCGGAACCGAAAGAAGATGAAGTTGTTGCGTTTAGGAGCTTCTTCAGGGTAGGGCTGCGGTTTCCCTGTATGATATGATAGGAGAAGTTTTGAAAAGTTTTGAAATATATATTCATCAGCTGACGCCGAATGCCATTGTCAAGCTCAATGTTTACATATGGGCTCTCCGAAGCCAGGGTAAAAGTGCGAATGGTGAAGGGTTCTGCCGAGTGCATGAGATGCACTATTAGACGAAGGCCAGAGCCGATGGGCTACACAAAAACTTTAGGTGTTATTTGCATATCGGAAGGACACCAAGGCCCCGGTGATCGGCTACCACACTAAATGGCCGACCGGGTGGACTAGCGAATGGTTCTATGTGAAGGTTGATGAGAAGAAGAGAGAAAAACTTATGACTATGGTAATGAGTCATCTGAGATTAAGCTTCGGCATGACGAGGCCACTGTGCAACATGCAACTCAGCTCTCCATGCCAGCTGGCCGAGGTAGAATTCAGGGTGGTAGCTGGTCAAATTAGCACGAGGGTTTTAGTGCAGGAATATCTGGCAAACAAAAACTTTCCAACCTCTAGTGGTTGGGAGATGCTGAAGAAGAAGGCAGGAGGGAAAAATATGAACTCGTTCGACTCCCCTACCGTTTCAAATTTGAAAAGCAATTCAAAAAACCATGTTCTGAATGGTTAGAAATAAAAGAAACCATGTGCAATGAAATCCTTGGCAATTATACAAAGAAAGAAGATCAGTTAATGACTGCTGCCTTCGACACCCGGCCGAAATGAAGGTTGAATCGGGTGATGGATGCCCTAAATTTTGAATACCCAGATTACGATAGGCTTGACAAAGGGGCCGGAGGGGGTAAAAGGAAAAGGATTGTAAGTATTCTGGGCACGCAAGCTGCCCAATCTATCAAGGAGGACCATAAAACTTCAAAGAAGCAGAAGACTCTTCCGGAGCCGAAGGATTCAGCTCCCGAGAAGCGAAAACTCGACAAGATATCGTCTACTGCTACGAAGGTACATGATGTGCCAGAGAATATAATGAGTCCTCCTTCACCCTTTGCTGCTGAAGTGTTAGAGATTCTGAAGGTAATGACTGAATCTATACCATTCGCACTGTAAGTCCACTAAGGTTAGATCTGACTAGCCTTTTACAATTAAAGGAAACCGCTTCGGCTACGGAGGAGAAGGTCGGGGGGCAAAAGAAACGATGGATTGTGAATGTGATGCAAGCAATTGAGCAAACACCGCCCTCAGCTTCGGCGGCAAAAGCAGCGATGCCTGTCGATACCGAAGATGCCACCGGAGCCGAAGCTGAAGAACTCGCAACCACGATGTCGGATATCGACAAACTCATATCATATAAGGTTGCCGAGGAAAACATGGCCGCAACGCCTGATATGGGAAAAGGAATTGAAGATACCTCTTCGAAATATAAAGATTTGACCTTCGGCACCTGGGTGGACAAGAACTTTCCAAAGAGGATAAATCAGAATTGAAAGAGTTCGCTATATCCTGCGGTTACCAGCCCGGGTCCGTACTCTTCGGCGGGGTCGACGAATAAATTTTGGGATGCATTCGCGACCGCGCCAGGGCGAAAATCATAAGCACCTTATCCAAGAGTGTTGGATTTTCGAAGCTGGAAACTGCCATTAGCTGCTATAGGCGGCAACACATTATCGGCAGTTTGTTCTACTATAATTTCAAGGTAAGGTTTCTCTATAGCTCTCTATTATTACTTTCGTGGTGATTTGGGTATTATAACTGTTGGGGGACTTCTTCTCCGCCAAAGGTCCTCTAAGTAAAAACACCTTCGGCAGGACGATATGCAAGCAGGTATGACATGAAGATATATGCCAAAGCTGCAATTGAAAGAGCTTTGGCATGGTGGCATGCCTAAGACGAAGGATGGCACCGACTTAAAGAGGAAAAGACCACATAGTCCCTGATAATTTGTATTATGATCATAATTAGTTATCAAGGACACAAATGTAATTTTGTCCGGGCTGCGTCTCGTGCCTATAAATAGATGAACAGTATCCCCGTACTGTTCACGCTGAATTGTAATCGCTCTGGCGTCATTCCTACTTTCCTACCTTCTGTCAAGCCGAAGGTACAAATGTAATATTAATATCATTGATGTTTGTTCATGTTTATAAAATAAAGAATATGAATAGTCTAATGATTTGAAATAATTATTCATATTCCCTTTGCGTTTCATATGTCTCTATTTATATTCTTGCTCATTGAAATGATGAAGGTATATCCTTCATGACCTTTGTCCGAAGATCATTATATCCTAAGAGAGATAATGCTTCGAAGGATGAAGGTTTTTAACCATTAACATTTGTGTTGCCTTGTTCTTGATTCATAGCACTTGAGAACAAGTGACCAACAATAACTTTGATTTGCTTTGCAGATTCTGCTGTTGAGCAAAGCCTTCAAAATGCAACAGGATGTCGAAGATAGAAAAAATGAAGTCATTATTGAAGGCTTAGAAGATAAAATTAAAAAACTTGAAGATTCCTTAAAGGAAAAAAGACAGCCTGCTGCATTCAGCCGAATGCTCACTCGCTGAAGCACGATCTCAAAATGATAAACTGAGCAGAGAGCTAGACGAAGCTTGGGCAACTTTGGTTAAGAGATCAGAACGCTTCGACCGCGAGTCCAAGGAATTAAATGCAAAAGTTGAAGCAGAAGCTAAAAAGAATGTGAAACTAAGCGAAACTGTCACAAATCTTCGGGATAAATGCTTCAGCTTTGCCACCTCATGTACGTATTAGCCGATTGAAGGGGATATTCAACTCGGTCGGAGCCGCATCTGAAGAAGTCACCCCTTCTATCGAAGATATTCCCATAGCTCTCGAGCATATTAAGAATGAAGTTGAGGCCCTCGACGAAGTCATAACTGGACACAGAGATTTCTGTGCTCTGGTGGCTTCTCGTGGTACAGCTACAGCATTCATGAAGGTCGGATGCAATCACGTGAGGGCCATAAACATACCAAACTTTGGCCTGTCGCCCTCTGATCTAGTTGATATTCTCACCGAAGCCCAGAGTATAGGTAACAGATTCATCACACAAATCTGAGAGAAGGGCGGTCGCGAGCTAGCTGGAGACGAAGCTCGGAATCTGCTTAGCAAAGTATAGAAAATCTTTCTACCATTAGGCCTTTATTTTATATTTTCCCTTACCATGTTCCTTATTACCCTTGATGTTGTCCTTTTTTAGGATGATGATGCCGAAGGTCGATGAGCCAAAGCTGATTTTGAAGCGTTGAGGGCCTTAGGAATTCCTTTTGCTGATATCTGTAGAAACACTTGGAAACTCTTTGTACAAGAAAATGTATTATTTGACAAGAGAGTCGTTATTGAAAGCGAACAAATTATTGTAAATGTTTGTAAATGCTTTGTAATAATATTTACCTTTTGCTTACATGTCACCTTCTTTGGTGTGGACGAAACCGACACTTGTAGCTTTTTGAGCCAAAGGCGAAAAACACCTTCCCTTCTTTTCGTTCACATCGAAACACCTTTTGTATACAATGAAGTTTTCTCTGAAACGAAGCACCTTCGTATAAAACAAAGTTTCCTTTAAAACGAAGCACCTTCGTATAAAACGAAGTTTCCTTTAAAACGAAGCACCTTCGTATAAAATGAGGCGTTCTTATTGAAGGCAGGAATCCCCACTTTTCCTGTTAATGCTTCATGCTTTACGTGATGATGATGGACCTACGAATGCCTAATGTATGATTGTATGAATGCAAAACATGATGTGATGATGTGTGCAAATGTATGTCGAAGATAGAAAACTCACACGAATACCCACACAGACTCTGCATCCCCTTAGGAACGACTTTGGATTCTCTTCACCTTTTACTTAGGTGGTATTTCAGCTCTGCATTCCCTTAGGAACGACTTTGGAGCTAAGCTCTGCATCCCCTTAGGAACGACTTTGGAGCTTCTTCACCTTTGACTTAGGTGGCATTTAAGCTTTGCATCACCTTAGGAACGACTTTGGAGCTTCTTTACCTATTACTTAGGTGGCATCTTAGCTCTACATCCCCTTAGGGACGACTTCGGAGCTTTTTCATACTTTTTTACATTCCATGGTGTAATCCCAGATTTTACATTTTACATGTGGGGGAATTTGGCTCTTGTATTGCACAAGGCTGCACAAGCAAAAAAATGGAAATTACAACCTATGGACCCATTAAAAACCTTTCACCCCTCTTGAAAGGAAAAGGGTATCGTAGGAAAAATAAGAAAATTACATAGTTTACACATAATATCCCCGAAGCTCATCCGCATTCCAAGGCCTTGGAATGTCATTACCATCCAAGTCCTTCAACATGTACGATCCAGGCCTTGACGAAGATATTACCAAGAAGGGACCTTCCCACATAAGCTGAAGCTTCCCCACTATATCCGGATTGGCTACCCTCCGAAGCACTAGGTGCCATGGCCTGATGTTCTTCAGTTTTACTTTCTGGTCCCGCCATTTAATTGTTTCAGCCTGGTACTTATTGATGTGGTCTACTGCTTGGAGCGTAGTCTCTTCTATGGCGTCCTTTATTATTTTGCAAATCTCTTCATCTTCTATCGAAGCCAAGATCCTTATTGAGCCCCTTCTTGCTTCTTCCGAAGTTATTGCTTCATCACCAAACAGAAGCTTGAATGGGGTAAAACCGGTTGACCTTGAAACATCAGTGTTGTGGTTCCACACAACCTTTATTAATTCGTCTGGCCACTTTCCTCTGGGCTGGTTGAAGATTGATTTCATTATTCCTGTTATTATAATTCCATTTGCTCTTTCTACCAGTCCATTTGATTGTGGATGTCTCACTGATGCAAAATGTATTTTTGTGCCGATCTGATCACAAAATATTTTGAATGTTTCGACATCAAATTGAGTTTCGTTATCAAACGTGATAGCCTTCGGCACACCGAAGCGGCAAATAATATTTTGCCAAAATAACTTCTGAACTATGGCTGAAGTTATTGTGGCTAGGGGCTTAGCTTCGATCCACTTCGAGAAGTACTCCACTACTACCACAACATATTTCAAATTACCTTGTGCTGGTGGAAGTGGACCTAGCAAATCTAAGCCCCACCTTTGTAGTGGCCAGGTGGGTTGTATTAGTTGGGTTAAAGACGAAGGCTACTTTTGGTCTCTGACACATCTCTGGCAGTTTTCACATTTTTGAACCAAGTCTACTGCATCCGAAGCTACCTTCAGCCAATAAAATCCTTGTCTAAAAACCTTCCCCAGCAAAGGCCTAGACCCAATATGAGCTCCACACATTCCTGCATGTATCTCCTTCATCAGTTCTTGACCTTCGGTTCTGGACAAGCATTTTAGTAATCAAGAGAAGACTCCTTGTTTGTACAACTCCCCCTCTATGATTATATAGGGTCTTGCTCTTGCTTCCATTCTTTTGTTGTTAACTTCGTTATCCGAGAGGCAATTACCTTGGAGGAAAGATACAATCTCAGTCCTCCAATCTTCGTTGTGCACATTCGAGATTGTGAGCACTGCTCTCTCCATGAGCTCGACTGAAGGTGCTTTTATTGTTTCGAAGAATACCTCCGAAGGTAACGGAAGCCCCTGTGCTGCTGATTTAGCTAACAAATATGCGTGCTCATTTTTTCCTCTTGGGATGTTTTTACATAGAAGCCTTCGAAAGAGGCTTCCATCCTTCGGACTGCGTCCAGATATTTCTCTAGCTTCGGGTCCCTTGCTTTACTACTCTTGTCAATGTGACCGGAAATGACTTGTGAGTCAGATTTGAGTATTGCCCTTCTTATTCCCATTTCCTTAAGCTTTCGAAACCCCAAGAGAAGGGCCTCTTACTCTGCAATGTTATTTAGATGGTGAAATTAACACAGTAGCTGCTCCTATACCGAAGGTTCCCCATGACCCATCACAAAATTTTGTCCAGGCTTCGGCATCGCTTGTTTTCTCTTCGTCCTGAGCCCCTGGCGTCTAATCAGTAATGAAGTCTGCTAACGCTTGGGATTGGATTGAAGATCTATGAACGTAATCAATAGTGAATTCATTCAATTCTACAGCCCATTTTCCAACTTTTCCTGTGGCTTCTCTGTTTCTTATTATATCCTTGAGGGGTTGTGAAGAAGGTACTATGATATGGTGTGTTTGGAAGTAATGCCGAAGCTTCCTGGAAGCCATTAGTACAGCATATAGTACCTTCTCCAACTCTATGTAATTTTTCTTTGATGCACTAAGTACTTCGGAGACGAAGTACACTCGCACTTGTTTCTTTGCCTGGTCATCCTGCTTTTCTTGCACCAGTGCTGCACTAACCGCAGCATGGGAAGCAGCTACATACAACAGTAATGGAGTACCTGACGAATGTGGGGTTAAGGTTGTTAATTCTATCAAATACTGCTTCAATTCTTCAAAGGCTTTCTGCTGAGTTGGTCTCCATTGGAAGACTTTGGCTGACTTTAGCACTTCGAAGAATGGCAAGTTCCTCTCTGCTGATCTTGAAATGAATCTATTCAATGATGCTAGCCTTCCTGTCAACCTCTAAGCCTTCCTGTCAACCTCTGAGCACCTTTTCATGACTTCGGGGGCTCCATCCGAAGTATAACTTCTATCTTACTTGGATTGGCTTTGATCCCCTTTGTTGATACCAAACAACCAAGAAATTTTTCCCTTCTTCACTCCAAAGACACATTTTTCTGGATTTAGCTTGAGACCAACTCTTCCGAAATTAGCAAATGTTTCTTGTAAATCAGCAACATGATGTTCTTGCTTCGTGCTTTTCACTATGATGTCATCGACATACGTCAGAACATTCCTGCCAATCTGAGAGCTGAGAACTTTGGCAGTCATTCTGCTGAAGCTTGCTCCAGCATTCTTGAGCCCCTCAAGCATCCGAAGGTAGCAGTAAGTCCCACTAGGGGTTATGAAGCTTGTCTTAGGCTCATCCTCCTTCTTCATCTAGATTTGATGATAACTTGAGTAGCAATCCAATAAGCTCATGAGCTCTGAAGTAGTCGCTGCATCCAAAAGAGAATCTATTCTTGGCAATGGGAATTCATCCTTTGGGCATGCATTATTGAGATCTGTGACGTCAATGCACATTCTCCATTTTACATTAGCTTTCTTCACCATCACAGTATTTGAAAGGGAAATAGGCTTACACCTTTTCCTAAATGATTTTGGTGGTTGAATTGCCCAACACAAATAATCGGACTAACTAGTTTGCTCTAGATTATAAGTTCTACAGGTGCCAAAGGTTCAACACAAACCAATAAAATGTCCAAGAAAGGGTTCAAATAAAAAGAGCAAAAGACAACCGAAGGCTGCCCTGGTCTGGCGCACCGGATTGTCCGGTGCACCAGGGTGGATTTCCTCCAACTCGCTAGCTTCGGGAATATGGGGAGCCACTCCGCTATAATTCACCGGACTGTCTGGTGTTGCACCGGACTGTCCGGTGTGCCAAGCGGAGTAACGGCTAACAGCACCAACGGTCGTCTGCAAAAGGTGAACAATGATCAACAGTGCGCGACTGCGCGCGCAGAAGTCAGAGCATGCGCAGAAGGCGCACCGGACAGTGAATAGTGACTGTCCGGTGCACCACCGGACTGTCTGGTGGCCCCACATGTCAGAGCTCCAATGGTCGGAACCCAACGGCTGGGTGACGTGGCTGGCGCACCGGACAGTGTCCGGTGGCGCATCGGACTGCCCGATGCGCCATACGACAGAAGCCCTCACCAACGACCATATTGGTGGTTGGGGCTATAAATACCCCCCAACCACCACACTTCATTGCATCCAAGTTTTCAGCCATCAAACCTCATACAAGAGCTCTAGACTTCATTCCAAGACACAAACAAAGAGATCAAATCCTCTCCCAAGTCCGGAATCACTCCAAACAAATTAGTGACTAGTGAGAGAGACTTTTGTGTTCTTTTGAGCTCTTGCGCTTGGATCGCTTTTCTTCTTCCTCCTTTCTTGTTCCCAAGATCATTGTAATCAAAGTAAGAGACACCAATTGTGTGGTGGTCCTTGTGGGGACTTAGTGTCCCAGTAGATTGAGAAGAGAAGCTCACTCGGTCTAAGTGACCGTTTGAGAGAGGGAAAGGGTTGAAAGAGACCCGGTCTTTGTGACCACCTCAACGGGGAGTAGGTTTGCAAGAACCGAACCTCAGTAAAACAAATCACTGTGTCATCCGTTCTTATTCGCTTGTGATTTGTTTTCGCCCTCTCTTTCGGACTCGTTTACATTTCTAACGCTAACCCCGACTTGTAGTTGTGCTTAAACTTCATAAATTTCAGATTTGCCTATTCAATCCCCTCTAGGCGACTTTCAATTGGTATCAGAACCGGTACTTCATTAGAGCCTAACCGCTCGAAGTGATGTCGGGAGCATCCGCCATGAGGGAGATCGGGACCGGCGACAAATCCGCAAGCTCGGGGAGAACTCACTCAAGAGAGTCCACCCACAAGCACAAGGAGGAATCCTCTTCCTCCATCAAGTCCCAATGGAAGGGTGACAAGAAGAAGATGATGAAGAAGGTGGTCTACTACGAGACCGACTCTTCGTCACCCTCCACCTCCGGCTCGGAATCGGCATCCACCACTTCTAAGCGCCATGAGCGCAAGAAGTATAGTAAGATGCCCCTTCGCTATCCTCGTATTTCAAAACGCACTCCATTACTTTCGGTCCCATTAGGCAAACCACCTATGTTTGAAGGTGAAGATTATTCTATGTGGAGTGATAAAATGAGGCATCACCTAACCTCACTCCACAAAAGCATATGGGATATTGTTGAGTATGGAGCGCATGTACCAAAGAAGGGGGACAAGGATTATGATTTGGAGGAGGTCGAACAAATCCAACACTTCAACTCCCAAGCCACTACTATATCCTCACCTCTCTAAGTCGAGAGGAGTATAATAAGGTGCAAGGGTTGAAGAGTGCAAAGGAGATTTGGAATGTGCTCAAGACCGCGCACGAAGGAGACGAGGTGACCAAGATCACCAAGAGAGAAACGATCGAAGGGGAGCTCGGTCGCTTCATGCTTCACCAAGAAGAGGAGCCACAAGCCATGTACAACCGGCTCAAAACCTTGGTGAACCAAGTGCGCAACCTCGGGAGCACCAAATGGGATGACCATGAAATGGTCAAGGTTATTCTTGGATCACTCGTATTTCTTAATCCTACTCAAGTTCAATTAATTCGTGGTGATCCAAGATATAAACTAATGTCTCCCGAGGAAGTAATAGGAAAGTTTGTGAGATTTGAGCTAATGATCAAAGGCTCCAAACAAATCATTGAGCGAGGCGCCACCTCCACACCCGAGGTGCAACCCGTCGCCTTCAAAGCGACGGAGGAGAAGAAGGAAGAGTCTACACCAAGTAGGCTTCCCATCGACGCCTCCAAGCTCGACAACGAGAAGATGGCTTTAATCATCAAAAGCTTTCGCCAAATCCTCAAGCAAAGGAAGGGGAGAGATTACAAGCCCCGTTCCAAGAAGGTTGCTACAAGTGTGGTAAGCCCGGTCATTTTATTGCAAAATGTCCATTATCAAGTGATAGTGACAGGGGCGATGACAAGAAGGGAAAGAGAAGAGAAAAGAAGAGGTACTACAAGAAGAAGGGCGGCGATGCCCATGTTTGCTGAGAGTGGGACTCCGACGAGAGCTCCACCGACTCCTCCTCTGACGAGGACGCCGCAAACATCGCCGTCACCAAAGGGCTTCTCTTCCCCAACGTCGGCCACAAGTGCCTCATGGCAAAGGACGGCAAGAAGAAGAAGGTAAAATCAAGATCCTCCACTAAGTATGCAACTTCTAGTGATGAGGATAATTCTAGTGATGATGAGGATAACTTGCTTACTCTCTTTGCCAATCTTAACATGCAACAAAAAGAGAAATTGAATGAATTGATTAGTGCTATTCATGAGAAGGATGAACTCTTGGATAGCCAAGAAGACTTCCTTATTAAGGAAAACAAAAAGCATGTTAAGGTTAAAAATGCTTATGCTCTAGAGGTAGAAAAATGTGAAAAATTAACTAGTGAGCTAAGCACTTGCCATGACACTATTTCTAACCTTAAATTTGAAAATGATAAATTGATTGCTAAGGTTCAGAAATTAAATGTAGGTGATGATTCTCTTGTCAACCTTAGAAATGATAATGCTAATTTGATTGCTAAGATTGATAAATTGAATGCATCCCTCTCTAGCCTTAAAATTGAGAATAAAAAATTAATTGCTAAGGCTAAAGATTTAAATGTTTGCAATGCTTCTATTTCCAATCTTAGAGATGAGAATGCTATTTTACATGCTAAGATTGTTGAATTAAATACTTGCAAACCCTCTACATCTACCGTTGAGCATGTTACTATTTGTACTAGATGTAGAGACATTAATGTTGATGCTATTCATGATCACCTAGCTTTAATTAAACAACAAATGATCGCATAGCTCAACTTAGTGCTAAAATTAATGAGCATGACTTAGAAAATGAAAATTTTAAATTTGCTAGAAGCATGCTCTATAGTGTGAGACGCCCTGGCATTAAGGATGGCATTGGCTTCCAACAGGGAGGCAATGTCAAACTCAATGCCCCTAAGAAATTGTCTAACTTTGTTAAGGGCAAGGCTCCCATGGCTCAGGATAACGAGGGTTACATTTTATATCTTGCCGGTTATCCCGAGCACAAAATTAAGAGAATTCACTCTAGGAAGTCTCACTCTGGCTCTCATCATGCTTTCATATATAAGAGTGAGGCATCTAGTTCTAGGCAATCAACCCATGCTAAATTGCCTAAGAAGAAAACTCCTATAGCATCAAATGAACCTAATATTTCATTTAAGACTTTTGATGCTTCTTATGTGCTCACTAACAAATTAGGCAAAGTAGTTGTCAAATATGTTGGGGTTAAACACAAGGGATCAAAGACTTGTGTTTGGGTACCCAAGGTGCTTGTTTCTAATGTCAAAGGACCCAAGACCGTTTGGGTACCTAAGAATAAGGCCTAAAATTGTTTTGTAGGTTTATGCATCCGGGGGCTCAAGTTGGATCATTGATAGCGGGTGCACAAACCACATGACAGGGGAGAAAAGGATGTTCTCCTCCTACGAGAAAAACAATGATACCCAAAGAGCTATCACATTCGGGGATGGAAATCAAGGTTTGGTCAAAGGACTTGGTAAAATTGCTATATCACCTGACCATTCTATTTCCAATGTTTTTCTTGTAGACTCTTTGGATTACGATTTGCTTTCTGTTTCTCAATTATGTAAAATGGGCTACAACTGTCTTTTTATGGATATAGGTGTTATTGTCTTTAGAAGAAGTGATGATTCAGTAGCATTTAAGGGAGTGTTAGAGGGTCAGCTATACTTAGTTGATTTTAATAGAGCTGAACTCGACACTTGCTTAATTGCTAAGACTAACATGGGTTGGCTCTGGCACCGCCGACTAGCCCATGTTGGGATGAAGAATCTTCATAAGCTTCTAAAGGGAGAACGCATTTAGGGACTAACCAATGTTCATTTTGAGAAAGACAGGGTTTGTAGCGCATGTCAAGCAGGGAAGCAAGTTGGTGTTCATCATCCACACAAGAACATCATGACGACTGACAAGCCGCTTGAGCTACTCCACATGGATCTATTCGACCCGATAGATTACATAAGCATCGGCGGGAATAAGTATTGTCTAGTTATTGTGGATGATTATTCTCGCTTCACTTGGGTGTTCTTTTTACAAGATAAATCTCAAACCCAAGAAACCTTAAAGGTATACTTGAGACTGGCTCAAAATGAGTTCGGCTTAAGGATCAAAAAGATTAGAAGCGACAACGGGACAGAGTTCAAGAACTCTCAAATTGAAGGCTTTCTTGAGGATGAGGGCATCAAGCATGAGTTCTCTTCTCCCTACACGCCACAACAAAATGGTGTAGTGGAGAGGAAGAGTAGAACTCTACTTGACATGGCGAGGACCATGCTTGATGAGTACAAGACTTCGGACCGGTTTAGGGCAGAAGCAGTCAACACCGCTTGCTACGCCATCAACCGTCTCTACCTTCACCGAATCCTCAAGAAGACATCATATGAACTCCTCACCGGTAAAAAGCCCAATGTTTCATATTTTAGAGTCTTTGGTAGCAAATGCTTTATTCTTGTTAAAAGAGGTAGAAAATCTAAATTTGCTCCTAAGGCTGTAGAAGGCTTTTTACTTGGTTATGATTCAAACACAAGGGCATATAGAGTCTTTAACAAGTCCACTGGACTAGTTGAAGTTTCTTGTGACATTGTGTTTGATGAGACTAACGGCTCTCAAGTAGAGCAAGTTGATCTTGATGAGCTAGATGATGAAGAGGCTCCATGCGTCGCGCTAAGGAACATGTCCATTGGGGATGTGTGTCCTAAGGAATCCGAAGAGCCTCCACAAGCACAAGATCAACCAACTTCCTCCATGCAAGCATCTCCACCAACTCAAGATGAGGATCAAGCTCAAGAGGATGAAAATTAAGATCAAGAAGATGAGCCACCTCAAGAAGGGGACAATGATCAAGGGGGAGATGCCCATGATCAAGACAAGGAAGATGATGACGGTCCAAGACCGCCACACCCAAGAGTCCACCAAGCAATACAACGAGATCACCCCGTGAACACCATCCTCGGCGATATTCAAAAGAGGGTAACCACTCGATCTCGTGTTGCTCATTTCTGTGAACATTACTCCTTTGTGTCTTCTATTGAGCCATACAGGGTGGAAGACGCATTAAGGGATTCAGATTGGGTGTTGGCGATGCAAGAGGAACTCAACAACTTCACGAGGAATGAGGTATGTCATTTAGTTCCACGTCCTAATCAAAATGTTGTAGGAACCAAGTGGGTCTTCCGCAACAAGCAAGATGAGGATGGTGTGGTGACAAGGAACAAAGCCCGACTTGTGGCCAAGGGATATTCACAAGTCGAAGGTTTGGATTTCGGTGAAACCTATGCACCCATAGCTAGGCTTGAGTCAATTCGTATATTACTTGCCTATGCTACTTACCATGGCTTTAAGCTTTATCAAATGGATGTGAAAAGTGCCTTCCTCAATGGACCAATCAAGGAAGAGGTCTATGTTGAGCAACCTCCCGGCTTTGAAGATAGTGAGTATCCTAACCATTTTTGTAAACTCTCTAAGGCGCTTTATGGGCTCAAGCAAGCCCCAAGAGCATGGTATGAATGCCTAAGAGACTTTCTTATCACTAATGGCTTCAAAGTCAGAAAAGCCGATCCTACTCTCTTTACCAAAACAATTGCAAATGATTTGTTTGTATGCCAAATTTATGTTGATGATATCATATTTGGGTCTACAAACAAATCTACATGTGAAGAGTTTAGTAGGATCATGGTTCAAAAATTCGAGATGTCTATGATGGGAGAGTTGAAGTATTTCTTAGGATTTCAAGTCAAGAAACTCCAAGAGGGCACCTTCATCATCCAAACGAAGTACATTCAAGACATACTCACCAAGTTTGGGATGAAAGATGCCAAGCCTATCAAGACACCCATGGGAACCAATGGGCATCTCGACCTCGACACGGGAGGTAAATCCGTAGATCAAAAGGTATACCGGTCGATGATAGGATCTTTACTCTATTTATGTGCATCACGACCAAATATTATGCTTTCCGTATGCATGTGTTCAAGATTCCAAGCCGATCCTAAGGAAGTTCACCTTAGGGCCGTAAAACGAATCTTGAGATATTTAGTTCATACTCCTAAGTTTGGCCTTTGGTACCCCAGGGGATCCACATTTGATTTAATAGGATATTCAGATGCTGATTGGGCAGGGTGTAAAATTGATAGAAAGAGCACATCAGGGACTTGTTAGTTCTTGGGAAGATCCCTGGTGTCATGGGCTTCAAAGAAGCAAAATTCTGTAGCTCTTTCTACCACCGAAGCCGAGTACATTGCCGCAGGCCATTGTTGCGCGCAATTGCTTTGGATGAGGCAAACCCTTAGGGACTATGGTTACAAGTTAACCAAAGTTCCTCTTCTATGTGATAATGAGAGTGCAATCCGCATGGCGGATAATCCCGTTGAGCACAGCCGCACTAAGCACATAGCCATTCGGTATCACTTTTTCAGGGATCACCAACAAAGGGGGGATATCGAGATTGCTTATATTAATACCAAAGAACAATTAGCTGATATCTTTACCAAGCCACTAGATGAGAAAACATTTACCAAACTTAGGCATGAGCTAAACATTCTTGATTCTAGGAACTTTGATTGATTCCTTGCACACATAGCTCATTTATATACCTTTGATCGTATCTCTTTCATGTGCTATGACTAATGTGTTTGTCAAGTATATTTCATACCAAGTCATAGATTGAAAGGGAAATGGAGTCTTCGGCGAAGACAAGGCTTCCACTCCACTCCATCGAATTATTCATCCTTCGTCGACACTCCGCATCGCTCTCCAATTTGGTATAATATTCACTCCTACATTATTTATCAAAGGGGGAGAAAGTTTGAAGAAGGGCTTATATTTCACTCACAAGTATCCGTTTTTGGCGATTCATGCCAAAGGGGGAGAAAGTATTAGCCCAAAGCAAAAGGACCGCACCACCACCAATTTCAAAATGAAGTCTTTCAAATTTGTACTAAAAGAAGGTTTTTTAATCGGTATCTTATTTTTGATAGAATTTTCAAATTGGTATAACCCCTTTCAAAATTAATATCTAAAACCCTCTTGAACACTAAGAGGAGAATTTCATTGAGAGGGAGTTTTGTTTAGTCAAAGGAAAAGCATTTCAAACAGGGGGAGAAAATTCCAAATCTTGAAAATGCTTCTCAAAATCTTATTCATTTACCTTTGACTATTTACAAAAAGACTTTGAAAAGAATTTCCAAAAGAGTTTGCAAAAACAAAACAAGTGGTGCAAGCGTGGTCCAAAATGTTAAATATGAAGAAAGCATCCATGCATATCTTATAAAATGTATATTGGTTTAATTCTAAGTAACCTTTGCACTTTTATTATGCAAACTAGTTCAATTCTGCAATTATATATTTGCTTTGGTTTGTGTTGGCATCAATCACCAAAAAGGGGGAGATTGAAAGGGAAATAGGCTTACACCTTTTCCTAAATGATTTTGGTGGTTGAATTGCCCAACACAAATAATTAGACTAACTAGTTTGCTCTAGATTATAAGTTCTACAGGTGCCAAGGGTTCAACACAAACCAATAAAATGTCCAAGAAAGGGTTCAAATAAAAAGAGCAAAAGACAACCGAAGGTTGCCCTGGTCTGGCGCACCGGACAGTGTTCGGTGCACCAGGGTGGATTTCCTCCAACTCGCTAGCTTCGGGAATTTGGGGAGCCACTCTGCTATAATTCACCGGACTGTCCGGTGTTGCACCGGACTGTCCAGTGAGCCAAGAGGAGTAACAGCTAACAACGCCAACAGTCGTCTGCAAAAGGTGAACAGTGATCAACAGTGCGCGACTGCGCGCGCAGAAGTCAGAGCAGGCGCAAAAGGCACACCAGACAGTGAATAGTGACTGTCCGGTGGCCCCACATGTCAGAGCTCCAACGGTCGGAACCCAACGGCTGGGTGACGTGGCTGGCGCACCGGACAGTGTCCGGTGCGCCATACGACAGAAGCCCTCACCAACGGCCATATTGGTGGTTGGGGTTATAAATACCCCCAACCACCACACTTCATTGCATCCAAGTTTTTAGCCATCAAACCTCATACAGGAGCTCTAGACTTTATTCCAAGACACAAACAAAGAGATCAAATCCTCTCCCAAGTCCAGAATCACTCCAAACAAATTAGTGACTAGTGAGAGAGACTTTTGTGTTCTTTTGAGCTCTTGCGCTTGGATCGCTTTTCTTCTTCCTCCTTTCTTGTTCCCAAGATGATTGTAATCAAAGCAAGAGACACCAATTGTGTGGTGGTCCTTGTGGGGACTTAGTGTCCCGGTTGATTGAGAAGAGAAGCTCACTCGGTCTAAGTGACCGTTTGAGAGAGGGAAAGGGTTGAAAGAGACCCGGTCTTTGTGACCACCTCAACGGGGAGTAGGTTTGCAAGAACCAAACCTCGATAAAACAAATCACCGTGTCATCCGTTCTTATTCGCTTGTGATTTGTTTTCGCCCTCTCTTTCGGACTCGTTTACATTTCTAACGCTAACCCCGACTTGTAGTTGTGCTTAAACTTCATAAATTTCAGATTTGCCTATTCACCCCCCTCTAGGCGACTTTCAGTATTGTCCAGCCATTCTGGGTATGTTACTTCTCTGATAACACCGGCACTCAGAAGCCTTTTGACTTTGTTTCGTGCACCTTCGGCTTTATCATCGGTCATTTTCCGAAGCTTCTGCTTTCTTGGCCTGATGGCCAGGTCTACATTGAGTGAGTGTTCAATGACATATCTATTGACACCACAAAGATTATTGGCTAACCAAGCAAAAACATTCTTGTTGTTAAACAGGAATCTCAATAAAGTTTTCTCCTGTTCATCAGACAAATGGGATCCCAACAGCACCTTCTGCTCGGCTATGTCTTCGCACAAAAGCATGGGCTTTGGTTGATCTACTGAAGCAGCCTTATCTCTCTTGTGTTTGTACTGCTAATGAGCTTCGGTTTCATCTATGTTATGGATAGCCTTTGAATCTGTCCAATTCCCTTCGGTCCTTCTAGCAGCCTCTTGACTCCCACACACATCTATGGGGCCTTGGTCTGATGGTATCTTCATGCACAGATATGCTGGATGAAGTATTTCTTCGAAGGCGTTTAATGTTCCTCGCCCAATGATTGCATTGTAGGGATACTCCATATCAACAATGTCAAATACAACCTACTATGTCCTTATGTTGTGAACATAACCGAAGGTGATCAGCATAGTTATCTTGTCGAGTGCCACTATCTGCCTTCCTTAGAAGCCACAAAGGGGGTGTGTTGCGTCATGTATATTGTCATCCTGCTCTTGCATTTGCCTGAAAGCTTTTGCAAAGATGATGTCTGCTGCACTGCCTGTGTATACAAGGACATTGTGAACCAGGAACCCCCTGATGACACAAGATATAACCATTGCATCATTGTGAGGATAATCCTTGAGCTGAAGGTCTTCCTGGGAGAAGGTGATTAGTATGTGAGACCACTTGGACTTAATGAAGGGTCCTTGCACTCTAACATGTTGTACCCTTCTCTGTGCTTATTTCTTCTGCTTCTTATTGGCTGGTTCAGAGCTTGAGCCACCTGTGATTGGGAGCACCAGCTTTGTAGCCGAAGGTGCCACAGCTTGGTTGTCTTGCGAAGCCATTATCGCAACCGTGGAAGTGAGTTCACCGGAGGTGGGCGCCAATGTTGGTCACTTGTTCTCAAATGCTGTGAATCAAGAACAAGGCAACACGATTCTTAAAGATTAAGGACCTTCGTCTTCTGAAGCATTATCTCCACATGGGTATAATGCTCATCAGACAAAGGTCAAGAAGGACATACCTTCATTATTTAATATGTGAATAGGAATGCGAAAAGATAAAGATGGTAACTGCATCTCATTAATTTATTTATATTTGCATTCCATAAAACATATATGAATATTTAACAACATTAATATTACATTGATACCTTCGGCGTGCTCGAAGGCGTGAATGCGAGAGAGTGATTACAATCCAGCCTGAACACTACGGTGTTACTGGTCATCTATTTATAGGCACGAGACACAGCCCAGGTAAAATTACATTCATGCCCTTGAACATTTATCTATAAGCAACTAAAACTAACAAGGTCTATCTAGTCTTTTCCTTCTTTGCTTGATCTGAGCTGAAGCTACTGACCTTCGGTGTCCTGTATTGTTGCTACCTTCCGAGGTCTTCGTCTTGAGAACCTTCGGCGGAAGTGGGGCGGACCTCTTGTGGCATTTTTTCGAAGGTGTTTATGTCTTGAGGACCTTCGGCGGAGAAGAAGACCCCAACACTGTCATTAGCATTTAGGGCCCATTTGGTAGGGCTCTTTTAATGGCTTCTTCAACAGCTCATTGAAAAAATCTACTAAAGGGGAGGTTTTTTGATGGGCTTGAAAGGAAAATGGGCTTAATCATTTTCTATAATCGATTTTGGTTTTTGACGTCCATCACAAACCACGTGGACTAACTAGTTTGCCTAGTTGATTATTTCTCAGGTGCATAAGTTCATCTACAACTATTCTAAACCGACTGTCCGGAATATCGTAGATTATTCCGGACAGGATAAGCTTTTTGAAAAAACACCTATGTGCGGGTCGTCCGGGCCCTTGCGGTGGACCTCCGTGATACTAGGGTGACCCTCGAACATGAACACTGCAAAAACACGAGTTAACACTACAGACCGTCTGATGGAGAAGCAAGCACTGTTCGAGACCAAGCGTGGACCGTGCGGCCTCAGGCGTGGACCGTCTGGTCGTTGTAAAACCAGAAAAACCCGAAGGTGATGGGTTCGGTAAAATTCATTTTTAGCGTCCCCGCGGACTGTCTCGGGTGCACGGCCAGACCGTCTGCGACTACTTTATCTGACATCCGACGACAAATTAAATGTGCTATAGCCGTTACTACTGACCGTTGCGATTTCAACCGTTGATGTGCAGGGACGAACCGTCCAGACCTGGAGCGCGGACCGTCCGCGGTCAGCAGAATTGGAGCAACGGCTAGGAAGTGGTTGGAGGCTATAAATACAACCCCAACCACCTTCATTCACTACACCCAAGCACTCCACTCAATCACATTCAATACAAGAGCTGGCAATCCATTCCAAGACACATTCGAAGCTTCAAATCTCTCCAAGTTCCACAATTATGACAAGTGATCATTATTGCTTAGTTGAAGGAAACGAGTGACGCCTAAGAGGGGGGGTGAATTAGGACTTCTAAAACTTTTACTAAACTAGGCCACAATTAAATCCCTAGAGCAAAACCTATGCAAATAATCAAGACTAGAATGTGCAAACTAGGTTTTGTCTAAGTGTTGCTATCTCTACCGCAAAGGCTAAGTTTCAATCTACACTAAATAAGTATGACTACAAGATTGAAACTTAAATGCTTAATATAAATGCGGAATGTAAAGAGCTAAGTAGAGAAGCAAACTCTCGTGGATGACGCCGGTATTTTTACCGAGGTATCCGGAACCACGCAAGGTCCCGACTAATCCTCGTTGGTGCCCCTACGCAAAGGGAAGCCCACGCGAGGGCCAAGCACCACGGTCGAGTAACTCCGTAGAGAGCCACGGGCCTTCTCCACGCGCAAGTGGTGCTCCGCTTCTGACTCCTCTCGGACGCTCCCCGCCGTCTCCACTATCGAGCTTCCGGCCGAAAACGCCGCGGGTCTCGTACCCTCCGGTACACGGTGGCGGCCATGACACAAACGCGGTTGTCACGGTCTCGCAAGACTCTCGCCCCACTCGGTACAATTACAACGACTCACGCAAGAGCCGAGGGGTTGTGTGGTTTTACAAAACTCACTCAACTAACTAGGATTCACCTAGAGCAAGCGCTAAAGCGGTCTAACTAACCTAAGCACTTCGCAAAGCACCTACGCTAATCACCGAGTGATTCTATTAAGCACTTGGGTGTTTGAGCTCTTGGAAATATGCACTATGTGTCTTGGTATGTTACTTGGGCTCCCACACATGAGAATGGCCGGTTGGGGTGGTATTTATAGCCTCCACACCCCTAACTAGCCGTTGGACAGAAAGCAGCAGCTTTCTGTCGTCGGGTGCACCGGACAGTCCCGTGCACCACCGGACACTGAACAGTAGATGTCCGGTGCACGCCACGTCAGCCGACCGTTGGCGCCTGTAGCAGTCGACCGTTGGATCCGACCGTTGCCGTTTGCCCGTTGGCACACCGGACAGTCCGGTGCTACAGCCAGAGAGCGCCTTTCTGCGGCCTCTCTGCGCAGACTGTCCGGTGCCTCACCGGACAGTCCGGTGCACACCGGACACCAATGTCTGGTGCGCCACCAGGCGCTGGCTGACAGCCCTTATCTTGGATTTCTTCGCTGATTTCTTCGGGCTTCTTTGTTCTTGAGTATTGGACTCCTATGCATCTTTTTATGTCTTCTTTTGAGGTGTTGCATCCTCATTGCCTTGGTCCAATTCTCTTCGCATCATGTGAACTACAAAACACAAACACTAGAAAACTTATTAGTTCACGGATTGTGTTGTTCATCAAACACCAAAACTCAATTAGCCAAATGGCCCGGGGTCCATTTTCCTTACAATCTCCCCCTTTTTGGTGATTGATGACAACACAACCAAAACAAGCAAATAATACAAGTATTTGAATGAAAATATACAATTTACTTGCTAAGATGCATGATTGTCCCCACAATGTGATATTATGGACTTAAGCCTCCTCCTAACTCCATAATTCACTTACTTCCTATTTTTGGACCAAATAACCAAAACCACTTGAAAAGCCATTTGTAGATATAAAATTTTAAATTGGTGGTGTTTGGTGTTTGATAAGTTTTCATTGCTTTGGTCCCTAAACTTCTCCCCCTTTGGCATCAACCACCGAAAAGGAAGACATTAAAAGCATGTAGGAAGTAAATAAAAGCTTGCCCTCAACAAGAATTGTATCAAATGATATCACTAGAAGGATATTAAATTAAGCCATGAATGATACCACTGGTAGGAGTTCCTCAAAAGATTACTCCCCCTAAATGAGTATTCTCCTTTAGAAAGAGTTTTTCTCCCCCTTTAGAGATGAAGAAATACCCCCCCTGACAGAGATCCTCTACTTAGGAAAAAGCATGTGAAAAATTAGAGGTGCAAGACATGGTTTGAAAAGACTAACTTCCCTTATGCATAGGTAACAGAATATGAGTTAACTACTTATGCATTTTTAGCAACATGGAAGCATATGATATGAAATATAGTCTAATCAAATATTGGAGAAGACATGTAAATGATACTGAATGTAGTCTCAAAAGATACCAATTGAAGATCAATGGCGAGCTTGAGAGACATGAGAGTTCTTGGAGATTTCGCAGTGGAAGATTGTTGTCTTTCTCCGGGGACTTCATTTTCCTTACAATGAGACTATCACATGAAATAGACTTGAAAAGGTGTTAGTCTCAAAGTGTTAGATTATAGAGTAACCTCCCCCTAAAGGTGTGCATACAAGTTTTGAATACTTGTAGGAGACATGCACTTTGATTTGATATCAAGAGGGGCAAATTATCCATAATCCAAACTTTGGCACATATAAGTTAAATGATACACTTTGTAGAAATCAAAATTTTCAATTGATGCATCATTTACTATGGAGTGATATAAAAGCTATGTGTCGTGCTTTAACTAAACATTTTAAGCCATGTAGGTTTGCTTAAGTATATGAATTTAAAAACTAGCAATCCTACCATATGATTTACCTAGTATGCATGATTTTGAACAAAAGTACATAACAAATGTAATACTAGGCAAGAAAGGTAAACTAGATAAAAGATAAATAGATACGCATATCTAAAAACGAGAAATACAATAAAACTAGTTACCTTAGTCATGGGTGGGAAATTTGGGTCCAAAATTTTCACTAACCCACTTGGCAATAAACTTGATCCAATATGATGTATCCCATGATATACATCCCAATTTTGCCAAGTCTCCAAAATTTCCCGAAGACCTTCGGTCCACTCACTTCCCTTTCGGGATCCAAACCTTCTTGGTGCTTTTCATGGTTGAGATTATCTCCTTTGGCACCCAGATGCGTTTGGCCCCCTTTCCTTTGTTGGCTTGCTTGTTGGCCTTGATTGCTATCACCTTTCCATTCTTTTTCTTCTTGATCAAATATGGTGTAGCATCCTTTTTGTTCACCTTTTTGATGTAGGTGTTGGAGATTTTGCTTGATGGCTTTTGCTTGAGCTTTTGCCTTTGTTTATCCCCGGTCATCGCCTTGCATTGGAAAGACTTGTGGCCTTCCATGTGGCATAGCCTACAAATCACAATTTCTCCCTCTACAGGCTTGTTCACTCCCGCAGCGGTGTTATCCTGTGGAGGTCGGATTTGTTTGACTTTGCCTTTATTGTCATACAAAGCCTTCCCAAGGCGAGCCACTTCTTGCTTTAATTGTTCATTTTCCTTTGCAACCTCGTCCGAACATGTCTCTACAACAATATTCTCAACAACGACTTGGTTGCAGGGGTTAGAATCATCAATTAAATCAAAGCAGGAAGTAGAAGCATCTTTCTTAATTATTTCAGATATTTCAACTAAAGATGCTGCTGGGGTGCTACCAATGTTTTCTAGTTTAGTAGTTAGCTCATTATTGTGTATGCTAAGAATTTCCATTTTCTCTAGCAAATTTTCAATAGCTTCTTGGGAGCTAGCTAACTTAGCCTTAAGTTTTTCATTCTTTTTAATAAGGCTATCATCGGTAGCAGTGGATGAAGCACTAGAATATGGGAAGTTAGTGCCGTCGAAGTGTGGTGGCCTATGGGTATCCATCCCTTCCTCTAAAAAGCGTCGGCTCTTTTAGAGGTGAAGCTAAAGCGTTTCAAATGAGCCAAACCGGGCTCTGATACCACTTGAAGGAAACGGGTGACGCCTAAGAGGGGGGGGGGGTGAATTAGGACTTCTAAAACTTTTACTAAACTAGGCCACAATTAAATCCCTAGAGCAAAACCTATGCAAATAATCAAGACTAGAATGTGCAAACTAGGTTTTGTCTAAGTGTTGCTATCTCTACCGCAAAGGCTAAGTTTCAATCTATACTAAATAAGTATGACTACAAGATTGAAACTTAAATGCTTAATATAAATGCGGAATGTAAAGAGCTAAGTAGAGAAGCAAACTCTCGTGGATGACGCCGGTATTTTTACCGAGGTATCCGGAACCACGCAAGGTCCCGACTAATCCTCGTTGGTGCCCCTACGCAAAGGGAAGCCCACGCGAGGGCCAAGCACCACGGTCGAGTAACTCCGTAGAGAGCCACGGGCCTTCTCCACGCGCAAGTGGTGCTCCGCTTCTGACTCCTCTCGGACGCTCCCCGCCGTCTCCACTATCGAGCTTCCGGCCGAAAACGCCGCGGGTCTCGTACCCTCCGGTACACGGTGGCGGCCGTGACACAAACGCGGTTGTCACGGTCTCGCAAGACTCTCGCCCCACTCAGTACAATTACAACGACTCACGCAAGAGCCGAGGGGTTGTGTGGTTTTACAAAACTCACTCAACTAACTAGGATTCACCTAGAGCAAGCGCTAAAGCGGTCTAACTAACCTAAGCACTTCGCAAAGCACCTACGCTAATCACCGAGTGATTCTATTAAGCACTTGGGTGTTTGAGCTCTTGGAAATATGCACTATGTGTCTTGGTATGTTACTTGGGCTCCCACACATGAGAATGGCCGGTTGGGGTGGTATTTATAGCCTCCACACCCCTAACTAGCCGTTGGACAGAAAGCAGCAGCTTTCTGTCGTCGGGTGCACCGGACAGTCCGGTGCACCACCGGACACTGAACAGTAGATGTCCGGTGCACGCCACGTCAGCCGACCGTTGGCGCCTGTAGCAGTCGACCGTTGGATCCGACCGTTGCCGTTTGCCCGTTGGCACACCGGACAGTCCGGTGCACACCGGACAGTCCGGTGCTACAGCCAGAGAGCGCCTTTCTGCGGCCTCTCTGCGCAGACTGTCCGGTGCCTCACCGGACAGTCCGGTGCACACCGGACACCAATGTCCGGTGCGCCACCAGGCGCTGGCTGACAGCCCTTATCTTGGATTTCTTCGCTGATTTCTTCGGGCTTCTTTGTTCTTGAGTATTGGACTCCTATGCATCTTTTTATGTCTTCTTTTGAGGTGTTGCATCCTCATTGCCTTGGTCCAATTCTCTTCGCATCCTGTGAACTACAAAACACAAACACTAGAAAACTTATTAGTTCACGGATTGTGTTGTTCATCAAACACCAAAACTCAATTAGCCAAATGGCCCGGGGTCCATTTTCCTTACACTTAGTGACTTGAGAGAGTGTGATCCGTGTGTTATTTGTCGCTCTTGTTGCTTGGTTTTCGCAGTCGTGCTTTCTTCATCTCTTTCTCAACCTTCTAAGTGAATTGTAAAGCAAGCAAGAGACACCTAATTGTGTGGTGATCCTTGCAGGGTCTTAGTGACCCGTGTGATTAAGAATAAGCACTCGGTCGGTCTAAGTGACCGATTGAGAGAGGGAAAGGGTTGGAATAGACCCGACCTTTGTGGCCTCCTCAACGGGGACTAGGTTCTTTGGAACCGAACCTCGGTAAACAAATCACCGTGTTCATTTGTGTTGATCTTCATTCCATTTGTTTATCTCCTCTCCTCTCTCTAAAAGTTCCATTGCTCATATTGATTTGAGTCGGCTCCAAAAGTTATCCACATTGATTAAGCAACTCCTAGCAAGGAGAACTATCTTCCGCAGCCCGAATTAATTCTAACACTAACCCCGAGCATAATGCGTGTTCAAATTTTATAATTTTCAGGTTTCGCCTATTCACCCCCCTCTAGGCGACTTTCAGGGCTCTTCTTAGAAAAGGAGGAAAAGCTCCTAAAAAACAACTGGAGTCGAGAGCCAAAAAAGGAGCTTCTATTAGCTCCTCTTCCAATTTTTCTCTTCGTCAGACCCACTTCACAGGAGAAATTGTACGAAGAGCTACATTTTCAACCGAACAAGGTGCTCTTTTCATAGCTCTTCCTAGAAATAAGGAGGGACAGTTTTTCCAAGAAGCTAGAGCCAGAGCTAGAGCTGGCAGAGGAAGAGCCCTACCAAAGGGAGCCTTAGAAGTACCTACTTAGGCAATGTTCATTTTTTCCAAATTTATGAGGATTTGGGGGAATAAAATCACTACCAGTCAAAGTCCACTTCAATCCACCCCAATACCCCTCAATCCACATGGTTTTCAACCTTAATTGATGATTAAGAATATTGGAATTTATCAACACCCTCCTATCAAAGTATCTACTCAATTGATTATTAAGAGTATTGGAATATAAGTATGCCCTAAAATACCATCTTTAAAAAATGTTGTGACTAAAACTAGATGATATGACATACGAAATAAAAACTTTATATGAAAAACCATTAATGGAAAACTCATACAAGTACAATATGATGTGTAATAGGTTATTCATCACAAGATACCCCCTTGTTTATGCAAGCTCCTAGGTATAGTTTTTGTAAAGCCAATATTTAAATACTAAAGTTATGAAGCCTAATGTTTAAAGTCTAGATAAACCAATTCCAAATGGTGCATGTATTGCCTTCAAGAGTCTCTATTACTTTGTTCTAAGGCTATGTCCAGCAGCGCGCGGATAGAGCCTGACATGCATTTTTGCACGTCCACAGTCGACTGTTCACCATCCAATAGAGCATGGATAAAGATATGCAAAACGAGTGATTAGCCTCCTCGTATCCCTAATCCACAAAATTGTCTCTCATGTGCATGTCTATATACATATTCGCATGCACACTCTACTAGAAACACTCTCTTTTTTGCGTGCTCGCATTCATCTTGTGCACGCATATTTTGCGCATTCGCATCCAAGTACTGCTGGGAAAGCGTCGTTATATCAGCGAAACACATGAGATAATTTTTAAATTGTTGCAAAAAAACCATTACAGAAGGTGGTTGAGCCTTTTGGGAAAAAGTAGCATTGTATGCATGTTATATACATTCTCTAAATAGACTTGTTAAATTTAGTTACTTGCTATTCAACGTCATTTACTCTCCACATTTGGCAACTCTATAGGAACCCCCTAAATGCAATTGACGTCAATTTCTTCACACTCGCATGATTATTTTTTCCCTTTTCCCACACAGTGAGGTATCTAGGTACGACACACTCTTTTTTCCACGTTCTAGCACAATGAGGTAGCTAGGTCCAACACGTATGACACAAGTTTATCCTTCACCGTCGGACTGCCCTATAGGTTGTGCCACTGGACCTCTGCTCCTCCATAGGTCATGTCAACCGACATTTTATCTTCCGCCATCGACATCCTCTGCTCTCAACCCTGTCGTCAGCCAGATCCGATGGGTCAAGGTTGCTAAAGCTAAATTCAAAATCAAACTATTCCCTAAATACGAGCAACTATTGAAGACTAAATTATTTTTTATTCTCCATAGCTATTTAGCAACTTGCTAAACAAGTTCTTTTTAAGATCTATTGGAAGCACCTTAATCGTTTTCTCTTGTTATATTCTAGTTCATAAGAGTGTCTCCAATAGCAGTAAAAACTTCTCTATACTAAGGGGTGTTTGCTTGGGATTATAATCTGCCTAGATTATATAATCCAACACATTATGAACTAATACTCAATTCAAAATTTGGTAGATTATAAAATCTGATCGTATTATAATCCCAAACAAACACCCGTAAATATAAATATTTTTTTCCTACATTCTCTCACGATATTATCTAAAACCTCTTCTAAATATAGTGGACAAACATCTATCATTTTTATTATATATATATAGACATTCTGTCATCTACTCTCTTTATTTTTATACTTTAGACAACATATTAATCAAAATAAAAAATATACAAAATATTTGACGGTATAACATACGTACATATATTTTTGTTAAAAAGACGCGTATCTGTAATATATAGATTTTTTATGTATAAAGTAAAATATATCTCTAATATATGTCTTTGATGATAAAATATGTGTTGGAGAGGGCTGGCACGTAGGAGGTAAGAGCATCCGGCTCTAATATATATCTCTAATTAGTCGGTTGCCCGTACGTTGCGACGGTTTACAACAATACCTACGTAAACTATCCACCAAAAAAATTCAATATTTTTTACTGATTGTCTCCGCTCTCCGTATAATATTTTTTGATTTGGCTAACTGATGTTATTGTTTATTTCATGCAATATGTCTTGGTACAACACGACCAATTGAGTGAGCGATTAGAAGAGAGTTCACAATAACTGACTAAACGAACATAGATTATAAAATGACATAATTCCATCATACAGAGACCAAAAAGAGAAAGTTTGTGAGCTCAAATTTCTAAAATAAGTCACATGAACTCAAACTTATAAAAAAGATTGATCAAAATATGGAGTGATTGCTAAAGTCAGGCATTAATAAAAACTGGATGCGCTCCATATAAATTATGCTAATTTGTAGCAATTACTAACGTTTAAAACCAACAAATAACTTTTCATTTTACTGTTAGTGTGACAAATCATTGTTGCTTCATCCAATTCGGCAACCTCAAACACCGTGGAGTCCATTGCGCCAATCTGGTCTCAGAAACGACCTAATGCTTGCAAGAGCAAGAACGTCGTGTCGTGCTTGGGCTGTAGCCTCGACCCGTAGTGCTGGCCCAACCTGACACGATTATATATATTTATTTATTTTACAAGAAAATATATACATATATATAATTTATATTCAATAATAAAAACATTTGAGCACAATGTTCTACTGGTTAGACAACTTCACCTAGTGTCTCCTGGCCTTCTTTTATCATGGCGAGGGGTTATTTGTTAAAAGATGACACGAGACGACCGTTGAAACTGATGCTTTAATATAGTATAGATATATGTCTTTGATAAATTTTAGTTACTTAATAGTAAAATAGTTATCTAACAGGCTAACCATTTAACTCGATAAGATATCCGGCTCTATATTGAGTTATTGACTCATTCACTAACCAAATTTAGTTAGCAAATCACGCTAGTCAAGCTAACTTGCATATTGGGAAGTTTTTTGAAATGAGATGTTATATATATCGCCTGATTGGATGCCTGTATCTAAACGCGCAGGCTCGGGTGGCCCTGGCTGACCCGATACGACAATTTTCTGTGTACGAGTGGATGCAGCCAAATAGCTATAAAATAGCTTGTTTTGCATCCGCTCATACAGTCTGCGTCTCTCTTGTGCAGGCAACCAAACAAGAGCTCAGATAGAGTTAACGCATACGGTGGTTTAAGACGAGATGGTATGGGTAACCAAACATATGGATAGAGTTTAATCTATACGAAAGATAAATAAAGAGTCAAATAGAAAGTTAAAAATAAATAGTTTCTCGTAGAAATTCTAAGTCGGACAACAAACAAGCAGGAGAGAAGAATCAGTGATCTGTGCTGTGAGTACCTGACCTCTTCCAGACAGCCTCTGAAATCCCCTTCGGCCCTTCCTGCTCCAGCGGGAGCGCACCAGCAATGTCGTCGGCGGGGCCACCGCCGCCGCTGCCGCCGTGGAGCAGGCTGGAGGGGCAGGTGGTGCTGGTGACGGGCGCTTCCTCCGGCATCGGACGCGACTTCTGCCTCGACCTGGCGCGCGCCGGCTGCCGCGTCGTCGCCGCCGCCCGCCGCGCCGATCGTCTCCGCTCGCTCTGCGACGAGATCAACGCCTCCGCTGCCTCCCGAGCCCCCCGCGCGGTGGCTGTGGAGGTCGACGTCGCCGCCGGTGGTTCGGCCCTGGAGGCGGCGGTGCAGAAGGCCTGGGACGCCTTTGGCCGTATCGACGCCTTGGTCAACAACGCCGGCATACGAGGTACGACTATCCACGAAATCTGAGCTCGAATATCTTCGTTTAGGCATCTAGTAACTGCCAGATGGAAATATGCACCGAACCAAATTTAGCCCAGTCCCCAGTTCGTTAGCGAACCAAGAACGTATCGGCTGGAACGTATGGTAATATCTGTGTCTCTTGTTTTATTACGCTTCAGGTGCAGTGCATTCTCCATTAGATTGGCCCGAGGATGAGTGGGACAGAATCATCAAGACGAACCTTACCGGATCATGGCTCGTGGCCAAACATGTCTGTCGACGCATGCGTGATGCCAAGCTGAAGGGTTCAGTGGTTAACATCACCTCTATTGCTGGCCTTAACCGTGGGCATCTGCCTGGCTCCACGGGATACGCATCCTCAAAGGCTGCTGTGCATTATGCCACCAAGGTAGGTAGCACTGCTATTCCTGATCGCACGTTTGTTTCGCACCTGTGTGTTCATAATAACTCAACCCAATGATGTCTTCGCAGATTATGGCTTTGGAATTGGGCGCGGATCGCATCAGAGTGAACTCGATTGCACCTGGACTCTTCAAATCAGAGATAACTGCTCCTCTGTTTCAAAAGAGGTGGTTGAGCACCGTTGCTTCAAAGATAGTGCCGCTTAAGGAGCATGGCGCTACTGATCCTGCATTGACGTCGCTGGTCCGTTTTCTGATCCATGAAGCATCGTCGTATGTGACTGGCAACATCTTCATTGTAGACTCAGGTGCCACCATACCTGGTGTTCCGATATTCTCATCCCTGTAATTCCCCCCCTTAAGGTTTAGTTCATTGTACCTTAGTTTCATATGGTTGCATAAAGCAGACAGTTAAAGACTCCATGGAGGAAGCACTGCTGGCTGTATAGTTCATTCCCGACAATATTCCATCATTTTTGCTGTCCACTATTGTTTTAATGTATTTTCTCCAGAGACGCGTAGTTTGGTACTTGTATAGAATGACAATCTTTAAGATACTCCTTTATTGTCTAATCTTTCAAAACACCAATCAGGATGAATAAATTGCCTAAAAGTGTCATTTAAGCACATGAGTCATGGCTCATGACCAAACATTTGCTTTTTTGCTCCATGGATCCTTTTGTAAAGAAAAGGTTAGCGAATGATCAAGTCTGTTCGAAGTATTACTTCTTGTTAAAAGATACACGGGAATGCTCGCTTCCGAGCGTTCCACGCGAGCTCCTCCTCTTGCGCAGCGATGCGTGCGGTACGTGCCCGCGTGTGGACCTATTTGGATGTTGCTCGGCGTGGGTGTGGGCCCGTAGAGGGGACGACACCACCAGTCTCAGGGTCGTCCCGTCCGTGCTCGCGTGGATCTCGACCTCCACGACACGGCCCCCGACATCGACGCGCCGGCGTCCGCGTGCTGTGACGGTCGTCGCTGCCGTCGTCGGCGGAGGGGATGGCTCTGTCTACCATTGCCGTGCGTCGTGCCGCGAACTGGATGGCTCGGATTGGGGATGACGAAGCGTGTGGGCAGCCGACTCTTCGTGGGGACGGCGCGGGCTTGGTGGCCGGCGCTTCAACGTTAGTCTAGGTGAGTGCCCTCCTCTTTAGTGTCTCACCTGTGGATTTCGTTAGGAGCCGCGCGCTACTGTACTCCAGTGCATGTGCGCATAGCGTTAGATGGGGATTGTTCACCGGATTCTAAAATCCCACAAAACCGCGTGTTGCTGTGCCTCCGTGTGTGCTCCACATCCATCGCATAGCGTGTGCTTTTCCAAAGCGTCAGCTCGTTGTTCTCCCGTCCTTCCGCCATAACGCCCATGCCGATGCCCATGTGCATCTTCCTCTTTCCCTCGACTTGGTACAGTGGTACCTGTTGGGTGTGTCCTCTACAGCCGGTCAATAGAGACCGAATTGGGCTTAACCCAACTATCGTCTCTTTAAATCGGGCCCTTGATCGGGAGGGCCCATGCTAACCTCGGTTGGAGCCCCAATACACACGACTATATATATATATATATATGACTAAGGGGTCGCAGGAAAAACTAACGCTAGTACCTCGCCACAAAACCCTAGTCCCCAGAGGCCCACATCGCCTAGGCATCGGAGTGTCTGGAAACGCGACAGCCTACAACGGCTCGAATCCCGATGCCTGCTGCTTATCTGCAGAGCAATGGAATCAAGACGGAATGTAGACGACAACATCGACAACTCTCCAACAACAACAACAAAGGTGTGTTTCCCGGTTCCTCTAAGTAGAACAGATCTACTCGTCATCGAGGTTTTACTTCCATTTACGGATTGTGGATTGGTATTCTAGGGACTTAGGAATCGATCCTAGTCACTATAGAAATCTAACAATGGTATCAGAGGCATCCTAAATCCCCTAGATCTCCTAATCCGCATCGGTTTTATGAGATCATAGAAAGGTCTCGGATCAATGTGATTGAACTCATTTTTTATCATCGTAAATCACTCGAGAACAGAAAGATTAGAATAGAGCGAAAGAATTTTAGATCTCTCGGCTACCTAACCCTAAATCTAGGGTTTTGGTCACTGTTAGAGACTGGATCTTGGCTAAACATATGAAAATCCAAGATAGTAAAAACATATCAATGTTTTAGGGTTAGGGTTTGATAACCTAACCCTAATCGGTTTTAAAACTGGGTCAACAGAGGCTTTAAATACCCGCTATGCATATTTCAATAGAGTTCCTAGTAAATCAGTGGCTAAAACTCCATATGAGTTGTGGACTGGCAGAAAGCCCACGTTCAACTACTTCCACATATGGGGTTGTCCAGCAGAAGCTAGAATATTTAATCTTGGACATGAAAAGCTAGATGAGAGAACCACTAGCTGTCATTTTATTGGCTATCCTGAGAGATCGAAGGATTATAGATTCTACTGCCTAGGCAGACAAATCAAGTTTATAGAAACCAGACATGTCATTTTCCTAGAAGATGACATGATCAAGGGGAGTAAGGTATTTAGAGAGGTTGACCTTCAGGAAAAGAGGACGTATGTCCCGATTCCGATGGTTGAAGAACCATACTTCTCGATACCCGTTGTGGTTCCACCAACGGTTGTAACGACTCGAGGTAAAACCCCTGCTGCAAATATTGTATCAACGAGTGCAACTACTACAGAGCAAGTCACTTCACCTTCTGCACAATCTGGCTCTTCTGAGTCGGTTACACAGGAGAGTTCACATGACAGTAGTAGTGTTGCACCAAGTGACGCACCAATGCAGGAGCCCTAGAACGAACCAGAATTAGAAACAAGTTTAAGAAGGTCTCAAAGGTCTACACGATCTGCGATTCCTGATGATTATGGAGTTTACACAAGTGTAGACATAGAAAGCGATAAGATTTATATGTGTGAGGACATTGATGCAGAAGGTGATCCCACTACATATGAAACAGCTATGAGAAGCGCAAATTAGTGGGTCTAGAAGACCAAGCGTGACTCCAAAGGGAATATAGAAAGATACAAGGACATGTGGCCAAGGCGTTCACACAGTGAGAAGGCATTGACTACCATGGAACCTTCTCACTTGTCCTAACAAAAGATTCATTTCGGATCATTATGACATTAGTAGCTCATTTGATCTAGAGTGTTAGGAAATAGGATATGCTGCAGCTCCTTACCATATGCCGCGGCATATCATAGCCATAATCAGCAGATTAGTTGCTATAGTTAGCAGATGTAAATCAGGCATTAGTTGCCATAATCAGCAGATGTAAATCAGCGATTAGTTGCTATAGTTAGCAGATGTAAATCAAGGAAATTATCCTTGCCTTGTAAAGCAAGGCCAGCCGGCCCTATATAATAGAAGGCGCCCCCCTTCAATTGAGGTGTGGCCAATTGCCTCAAATTCTAATCTTCTTCATAGAGCTCCATCATATGGATGTAATGACAACATCACTAAATGGAGATTTAATAGAAAAATGTGTTCATGGCACAACCAAAGGGTTTTGTCGTGAGCTGTAAAAGAAAAACAAGGGATGTCACTTAAGGAGGTCCATTTATGGATTAAAACATTCCTCTAGACAGTGGTACATCAAGTATGATCAAACTATCAGAAAGTTTGGTTTCGAGGAAGACAATTGCATTTATGCGAAGTCTAAGGAAAGGAAAGTATATCTTCCTTGTTTTGTATGTCGATGACATATTTTTAGCTAGTAGTGATAAAGATCTACTAGCGGAAACAGAAAGTTTTCTTTCCTCAAACTTCGATATAAAAGACATAGGAGAAGCCTCTTATGTTCTAGAATAGAATTTCACAGAGATAGACATAACGGAGTATTAGAACTCTCACATAAGTCATACATAGAAAAGTACTAAAGAAGTACAGTATGCATCAGTGTAAGGCCACGCCTGCGCCAATAGTCAAGGGTGATAAGTTTGGGAATCATCAGTGTCCCCAGATTCAGTATCAGAAAGATCATATGAAGTCAGTACCGTATGCTTCTACTAT
The DNA here is from genome assembly GCF_902167145.1 of Zea mays. Classification (NCBI taxonomy): domain Eukaryota; kingdom Viridiplantae; phylum Streptophyta; class Magnoliopsida; order Poales; family Poaceae; genus Zea; species Zea mays. Next base: position 192,551,848 of record NC_050096.1, on the reverse strand, counting down.
TAGAAGCATTATGTATGCTCAAATATATATTCGCCCTGACTTAGAATTTACTACCGGGATGCTTGGGAGATATCAGATCAACCCAGGTATAGAACACTGCTAAGCAGTTCAGAAGGCTCTAATGTACCTCCAAGGTACTAAAATGGTCTCATGCTAACAAATAGAAGATCTAGTTCCCTACTTCGAGGTATGAATTTACACTCTATGGGGGGAGTTATTTCTTATAAAAGTTGCAAACAGACAGCGAGAGCATCGTTGACAATGCACGCTGAGTTTGTAACCATGCATGAGGCAAATGGGCAGGCAATAAAGATAAAGAAATTCATACCCGGATTAAGAGTGGTTGATAGCATAGAGCGACCACTGAGAATTTACTGTTATAATGAGCCAGCGGTACTTTGTTCCTATAACAACAAGTCATGTGGCGATGCCAAGTTCATTGACTTTTAGTGTTATGTTGTTAAGGAGTAGATTCAGGATCAAACCATAAAATATGAGCATAACAGTAGATAGCAGATGCTAGCGGATCCACTCACAAAAAGGTCTTCCACCCAACGTGTTAAGACAACACGTAGCCGACATGGGTTTAAGAGAGTGCCTATGATTATAGGTGTACATTTGGGCCGGGCCTGATGGGCCGGCCCGAAGCACGGAAAAAAAGCACGGCCCAGGCACGGCACAACCCGAAATAATTTAGTGTCGGGTCAGCATGGGCCGTTATATCGGGTCGGGTTTGGGCCGAGGTCACGGCCCATGGGCGGGCACGAGCACGACCCGTTTAAGGCAGGCACGAAATGACCCATATAGAGGCACGAAAAGGCCTATATATTTATTAAAACCACACTTCATTCCACACTTTCATATACTTGATAAAGAATACAAAGCTAGAGATAATGCTAGTTTGATGTTTTTTGTAGCTTTGAATTAGAGTGTGTGATGTAATTTTACTTTTGTTATGAACATTAGATAATAAACTGAACTTACGAACTTTGTATAGAGCTGATTATACTCTTTTTCCTTCTAACAAAATGATTTGTAAACGAGGTAGTCATTGCATAACCGTGGTAACTTTAATACAAATATTAAGTTTGCTTTTGTTCAATTTTATTTGTCTTATCTTTTATTTATTTTATTATTTTTTTGAATTTAGGGCTCTGATGTAAAATTTGGGCCAAAAACTGAATTTCGGGCCAAAAATTGAATTTCGGGCCGCCCGAAATGAGCCCGGCACGTTTAAGCAATTACGGGCCGGACCATGGGCCGAGGGATAGGCCCGTGGGCCGGGCCGGCACGGTCCGAAATTCAAACAATACGGGCCTTTTCGGGCTTGGGCCGGGCCGGGCCGGGCGGCCCGAATATACACCTATACCTATGATCTTGAATCACAGGGGCTACATATTGCAACCAAATAAAGTCTCTTTTCATTCTGAAGCAGGCGAGCATGTTATAGTCAATGAGTGTGGTGATACTTAATCGATCATTGTCACGCATTGGTCTCTATGTGTAAACTTGTCGAGGGATGGAATCCAGAAAAGTTGAGTATAAGGAATGTAGAGAACAAAGGGGAGATTGTTGGGTGTGTCCTCTACAGCCGGTCAATAAAGACCGGATTGGGCTTAACCCAACTATCGTCTCTTTAAATCGGGCCCTTGATCGGGAGGGCCCACGCTAACCTTGGTTGGAGCCCCCAGACACACGACGCTATATATATATAGGACTAAGGGGTCGCAGGAAAAACTAACGCTAGTACCTCGCCCCAAAACCCTAGTCCCCAGAGGCCCCATCGCCTAGGCGTTGGAGTGTCTGAAAACGCGACAACCTACAGCGGCTCGAATCCTGATGCCTGCTGCTTATCTGCAGAGCAATGGAATCAAGACGGAATGAAGACGGCAACAACGACAACTCTCCAACAACAACAACAAAGGTGTGTTTCCCGGTTCCTCTCAGTAGAACAGATCTACTCGTCATCGAGGTTTTACTTCCAGTTACGGATTGCGGATTGGTATTCTAGGGACTTAGGAATCGATCCTAGTCACTATAGAAATCTAACAGTACCTGGTAGAAGCTCCTTTCTCCTCCTCGACTCCGTCGCCGTCGTCCGTTCCTTATCTTCGGATCCGGATTTCTCTTGCTTCAGTTCCTTTCCGACTCTTCACTGGTTTCATGTGCGCTGGCTCATAGTTTCTGTTCTTGTAGATCTGCTACGTTGCAGGCCTGGCGGAGACGCACAGGTCCTCAACCCGTCCTGTCTGTCTCTTCTGCAGCTATTCGAGGTAAGCCACTGCTTCCACCATTCCTCGCTTTGTTGTGTTGATTTGGTGTCTTGGTTCATTTTGTCCTACACGTTTTCACACTCCTTTCTATCCTGTTTGCGTGCATAGATATTTGTTTCCCGTTTCACTGGATTCATGCATAGATACATACATGAATAGACTGCCTGCGTTTTTTCAGATGAGTTGTGGTCATGTGGCACTTCCTTAGCTGTGACTATGTGGCACATCAATTCCTTGAAACTGTACTTTTTTGGGAGAAAGAGTTATCTAGGCTGTCGCCAAGCCTAAGATTAAGTTCATCACAAAAAAAGACTCAAGCAACATATTAGAATACAAGTTAACTTATTGTGGCTTCACAAATATGTCTTCCTCAACTGGGTCACCAACACCGTGATCTGATGGAGCATAAACTGAATCCTACAAACCAAGATGTTTGGCGGATCAGATTGACTAACATGCAATACTCAGAAACTCATATTACAGGACATTGGTATATACCTCTGTTCTTAGGGTCTGTAGACACTTCAGAAACAGTGTGCTTGCTGTTTTCTCATCGGTTCTATGGTCGCGCTTGCTGCCTCCTTTCTAACAGAGCCATAAGGTGCAGACGCCACCAGTAGCCCACAACACCCTGCTGCCTAGACTCTCCAACTGATGCGAACTCCGCCTCGGTCATCAATATTGATAGCTTATCCTCTTGCTGAGTTCGCTTGAAAAAGCCTTTTTTTTGTGCGTATGCTTCCAAGCAGCTTCCTGCGCCTCAGCTAAACATGCTTCATTTATGCATCCATTTACCTTAGCATGCATGTTATGCCCTATGCGTTGTTTCAATTGCATCTAAAACTAGCAAATTCGCAGGCTGACGTTTACAGTGTGCTAGATGGATCTACAAACAAGACTCATAAAAGTGTTACCGGAAAAAGGTTAGCTTCATGCTAGGCAATCTGTCTAGACTATTGTTCCCACATCATGGCGACACTTTTACATGCATGCCATGGCAACAAACTTTACATGGGTCTCACACATCACCTTCCAAGAAGGTTGCCAAGAAACTTTTTAGAGATGAAGACAAAGGAGACGATGATGTTGTTGGTTCCGCAGACGCTGATGCTGAGTAACGGTATGTCCAATTCTCCCCTACAACTTCATGACTGTATGTCTCATTCACCTGAATGCAGATTCCTTCTAAGAGCAACGTAGAACCTAAATTAGCTAACTCATCGTCCGGCCTAGCATCAGCGAAGACACCAGGCAGAGCTCTGCCTCCTCACAATTACTCTAGCAAGTCATTCTAACAACACTTATCAGACCGAACAAAGGCCTTCTGTTTTGGGCCACAACAGTTAAAAACTCGACCGAAGAGGGAAAGATCGCCCTCCCGGTATTATATTAAGAAGAGATTGAAAACATAGTCTCGACCAAGAAAATTTCTGAACCCTGGCCCCCCATCACTAGCGGGTCATCACCACCCATGCAATGGCCCAGCCGGAGGGTGGCACACAGGACAACTCGGGAGCGGACGGGGCACAACGAGGGGATTTTTTTAACCAAGCCCGAAAATTCGCCTCCCGAGGGGGATCGTATCCGGGACCTGGAGGTGCTACTCGGAAGCCTTAACCATTACACTAGAGGCCCTTTCACGGGCCACAACAGTTTTAAATGTTTTCTTTCTAAGATGTGAGTTAGCAATAGCAGGTTAGGCACAATGCACGCTAGGTCATTTCCGATGCGGAATAAGACTGTTGCAGGATAATACCAATTAAATTCTCCATCGAGGACTAGAGTGGTATGCTAATGTAGGATGAGGGACAGCTATCCAATAACTGTTGTTTATAATTGTGCATCTGAAATGGAGAAGGAATAAATCGATTTGCCTTCCTTTTAAGAAGATATACAAAGCAAGATTGCTTCTTGTACTTAAAATATGTATCCTCCATTAAACAAAGGCTCAAAGCACTATGTTAGTTATGTCCATGGTACTCTATATAATAGTTAGACAAATCAGATCAACACTTCTGAATGAAGCATCTGCTTCAAAGAGGCACTACTAGGTACAAAGCAACACGGAATAAACTAATAATCCCGAGTTCTAAACAGCCGCCTGATATATACACCCAGACCACCCTATGTTACCCTGATACGGCAATACGAATACGGATACGTGATACACTATTTCTCAAAAAACACCGATATGCAAATATATATTATAAAAAAATTAAATGCTGGAATAGTGGACCACACAAGTTCACAACTAGTACATAGATAATAAAGTTCAGGCCATCAAGCCATCAGACCTAGGAACTTTAGTCTTTAGGTTCTAACAGACCATAATATTCCATCAAGCCAGAGAAGTAGCAGTCTGTAGATTGAGAAGCAAGGAGTTTGAGAACCAAGGAGGAAAGAACATGGACCTCCAGGTTGGTTTGTGGCAAGGGTAAACAGACGGCTACGACACACACCAACGTCGATTTGTATATCGGTGGGCGGCACCATGACACGGGTCAGCAACGGCGGCCATAGACCCACACCCCATAGTCCGCGGCGGTGGCAGCCACAAACTCACAAATTGTCGCATAGTGGCTTAAATCGGCGACCGACAGCTGACGGTATAGTTCGGTGGGTGGCGGCGGGCGAGTGGAAGCACTGAGGCGTCTTTGGGCCTTTGGTTGCTCGTTATAGGAGCATGACTGTGTCGAACGGTTGTATACGAAGGTAGGTATCCCGCAGGTATCAGGAAGGTGTCCTAGGAGTATGTGGGTCTTTATTTATTTAAAATCGCAAATATATTCAATACGTATCGAATACATATCCGGGAGTATCCACGAAGTATTAGTATCCGATACGGTATCTGACATGGGTACGTGAGTTTTGTGAAGTATCCGTGCATCATAGAGACCACCACATTAGATAACTTTCTCATGTAAGCTTGATGCTTGAGGACCAGAATGGCAGCCAACTCCTGCTTCTGGATTCGTCGATACAAATTTAGTGTTCCAATTGAATATAGTACAACGCAGTGGCCACTGGGCAAATCAACAGCCCAGGCTATTTCCCTAGGACAGTTATCCATCACGCCTGGAGTAATCAGCCCTTTCTCCTTTGCATCCCTGATCATGTTGTAGCCAATCGCCCAATCCCGCACAGATATAGCACATGGACACAAGGTTTAAGGTCAAGATATTAAAGCAAGGCAAGAGGAGGAACATAACTTTCGGTCCAATGATGAGGGAAAAACGTTAGAATCATTAGTGCACCATCTAGAATTTTATTCTAGCAAGGCAGCAACCTGAAATTAAAATAAACTCAAAAGACTAAGGAGAAATGTGAACTTTTACAGAAGCAGAACATCCCTGAAACTGAAATAAAAGGAGTAAAATAGGCATTCCCCACAATTTCAAAGCATGATGAATAAACAAAATAGAAAATGGTGTCAAGTTCTAACAAAATGGTGTCAGGTTCTAACAATACCGGTCAGAATAGAAATTAGCAGGTTTTACAAAAGAGGTATTCCTATACGCTGCCGCCTGCGGGTAAGCTGAAACATCAACAGGTCAAAAACTCGGTAGTCGGATTATTTTAGATGGATTGCCTTCATAACATCTTCAGTCAAGATATACGGAAAAAACACTAAATATTATATTTGAGGTTGCCAGGATGAAATATTGTTTATGTTCAGTTACATATTTGAAATATAAAATTCAATAAGTTGGTTATTAGTGGATTCTCTTTTAATCAAAGTACTAATACATTTTGTTACATGGCTTCCCATTTCTTGGTAATGCTTGGCAAAACTTCTTAATTGACTGATACCCTTTTTAAAATTGCAGTGCTACTGGACACGAGCACTACCAGCTGTGAAGGTTCGCTTTTGGGAACTGTACCAGTCCGTCTAGGTTACTCTTAGAATTTGTCCCCCTGCTGTGTAGGATCTATGGTTTCATGCTTGTAAGATATGGGCAGCGCTATGCTGCGTGGTTGGCTGCAGGATGTCTTTTTGTGTTTTTAGGGTAGTAATGAACTATGCTATGCGTGCAATCCTGCAAGGACCATACTCATGTACATCGCGAGTATGTAGTCTAGGGCTGAACAAATCAGAGAGGCAGAGACACTGCTCCCCTTGGTATTTCTACTATTTGCTGCTACTACCACCCTTCTCTTTGTCGCAGTACACCAAAATAGTGAACTTCTTAGAGCCTAAACCCTAGGAAGTTAGCCCTAAACTCTAGGAAGTTAGCTAAACTCTCAAAAGTGAAGCCATCCCGTCGGAAGTTTGGCTCTCGGAAATTTTTTGTCGGAAGTTAGCTTAACTTCCTAGAGCCCTCTAGGAAATTAGCTAACTTACTACAACCAAAGGAGCCTCTCGGAAGTTCTGTGCATTCGTGGGATTTCGTTTGGTCAACTGTGTCATGTTCGGCGATTTAGCGTGATCCAGCAGCTAACATGTTTAATTATGAATTGTATCGAGGGATGTCTGATTTGTATTTGTTCACAAGATAGCTACTTTTGATAAAGCAGCTGGTTTCCAGGTAACGTGTTCTCCTGCCAATTTGCTTACACACTATTCTATTCTACATTGAGCTTAACAGTCAGACTTTTGACAGGCACTTATCCACCCCAGCTGCTCTTGAAGGTAAAAACTCATTGAATGGAAAAGGCATCCCCGTTTTTTCTTCTTAAGCCAGTGATACTAAGCACATTATGTTGGTTTTGTTTGCTTGACATGTTGATCTGGGGGATTGAAGGTTGAAAACTCTACACGGTATTCTTAGATTGGAAACCATGTTTTTAATCCATCATAAAGTTATTAGTCTTACAGATTCAGTTTTATGACTGATCCGCAAGTCATGAACATCCTATGCATCTTACAGTGCTTATTGATTTGCAGCAGCACAATTTTAGTTTTCTCACGCAGCATAATTGGTTCTATCTCGTGTTGCTTCTTTGGGCTGCTATTACGAGTCATTTTGCTGATTCTCTTTCGCCTTATATTACAGGTTACCACAGCTCTTAGTCTGAGGTTTTATATTCAACCGTTGCTTAGCTAAGACTCCACAAAGCTCTGCTGAAAAGGTAATGGAGAATTTAGCAGTTTCTAGAGATTCCACGAAACCAAGTGACTACAATGATATTTTTTTACTATATTTCCTTTGACTTAGCTTCTCAGCGAGTCCATGTCTTGGTCAACTAAGGTTCAGCATGAAACCATGTCTGTTGAGAGACCGCCTTCATCGCCGAAGGTCTATAAGATACTAACTTCGTCTTAAAAACAAGTTTCAGATAAAAGCCTTCACCTTGTCATCGAGTCAAAGCTAACCTAAGCCAATCGAGGTCGAAGGAGGTAGCTTCGGGGTGATGCGCTGTGGCTTACTATGCAAGAGACATGGATACATGCAGGAGACGAAGATAAAGGTTACGGAAGACTTGATCTGCAAGATGTATAGATGGGAAAGTACAATATTACTGTCGTAATGTATGTAGCGGTCATGTATATGGTTTGTGGACATGTTTGTAATTTCATACAAAGTTATATCCCACGATTCTAAATAGAGGAATAATGCCATGCATAGACACACACTTTCGAGCCTAGATCACAGAACCACTCAGTCTTCGAAGATACCTTCGAGCTCCCGCTTGTGAAGTTGAATGTATACTTGTAATCATTTGGTATCTTGTAAGGAGTAAAATAAATATGAGTTTGCACATTCAGATGAGTGATATGTTTTACTCTTCTTGATTTACATATTGTCTTTATCATCTTATTGTCATACCTTTTATCTTCTCTCTTGAATTAACCTTCGAAGAAAAGTTACGAAGGGAGAAGCTTTCAATTTAATAGCTTGAATTGTCTTGTTTTCTATATCCTTTAAAAATGAAAAATGAGTGACCAACAATGTCTTAATAGTTTCTATAGGCACCTGTGACCAGCGGAGCGAGTAGATCCGATATTGATCTGCTGGAAATGTCAATCATGCCCCTGACTGCTTGAATACTACACCAGGCAGAGATAGCTAAATAAAAATCCCTAAAAACATATACATTTTACATATAGAGCTTGCTAAGATTGTCAAGCACATGGCTCCTCAGCTTTACTGTCAAAAGGATTAGAGGAGAGGCCTGCAGCTTCCAATTGCTATGGCCATGGACATGGTGGTGAGGAGATCCAGACATCGGGGACCAACAGTTTCAGTATTGTGTGCCTCAACTATAGTTTCAGTATCTCCAGTCTAATTTGCTCCACTGTCATCAAGCACTCACTCACATTGCCTGCTAGGTAATATCCATACTGAGGCAAGAACAAACATTCAGACAGCAGGTAAACCATGTTACCAGGACTTCCTGCTCACACACAGGTAGAGCAGTATCCATTTACTTCATGATGATGAAATTCTTACTGTTCTCTTCAGGTCCACGAGCTGCCACCATGTTGCTGTATAAATAATATTTAGTGTCAAACATACAATATTGTTAAATTGCAATTAGCATGCTTTAGATCTTCAACATAGTGATTTTAGTAACAAGGGAAACTATGCTTTCCAACTCATTTTATCTTGGTAACCATGGGAAGTAGTACAGGGGTCTTGTTAACTGCATGGCGCGCCTTGGTATCCCAACTTCTTTCCAACCAGCAAAAAGCAGCAGGATGATGTCTACCGGATTCGAAGTCCTTTTGAGCTTTTTGAGGTCAGTAGTTTCACGAACTGAAAAGGCTTTCCTGAAATTTTGCCATTGTAATATTCTGAATCTGTTACGAAACATCAAACATAGGCACGGTTATAATATATATGATATGTTTGACCAAATAATATAATGGCATGGAAATTTCAATTTATTTATTATTTCATGAATATAGCACATACAAGGGTTCTACCAAAATATTAGACTATCACTACATGACGGTTCATTTACAACGGTTGATTACTAAAAGCGCCTAGCGACCTATAAAGATGGCTGCCGTAAGTGACATCGCTAAAGGCTTTAGTGACCAATACCTTTTTAGCGACCGACTGTCTGTTGCTGCTATTGTATATTTAGCGACCAACTGTGGCTTGTTGTATTATATATTTAGGGACCAACTATGAGTTGCTATATGATATATTTAGCAACCAACAGAAAGTTGCCCCTACTGGCAATTGTTATTAACAATAATATACAGTTAATTAGTATTTAACAATGACTAATCCATTGAATAGATATAAACACAAAACCACCACAAATCACAGATTTATATATATATATATATATATATATATATAGACATACACATTGAATAGACAAGGGATTGCATCAGTTTATCAGTTTACCTCTTTCTCGGACCCAACTCATGTAGAAGTCTCCAACAAGGTCTCCCTTTTCATTCATCATTCAAACTTCATTCGATAAAAGCATACAAGTACAATGTATAAAAAGGTACATGGACAAATGAAAGCTCAGATTACAAATATATACATCCTACTCCGGGTTGAGAATAGAGCCCAAGCCCATATAAAAAAGATGATATGTTTAGTACTCGAATATCCTATAAACTATTGTTGCTACCTGCATGACGCTTGTTACTTTGCTATCATTTTCTACATGAATCAGTAGAATCAACTTCTTTATTTTGTTGGCTGTCATGAAAGGACTACATCAACTGATCTTGATGTAGGAGCCAGTGGCCTCCCATGACATCCTCCTCTCTTTCTTCAAGTCAAAACAGAGACAAGTTAAAGAGAATAAAAACGTGTTCATGTCAGATAAAGGATGCAGTATGCAGCAAGGCCGTTCAAAGGATTCATGGGTATAACCAAAGTATTTTTTTAACAGAAATAACTACGATGCTCCAATTCATGGGTATAGCCAGTATTATTTAGGATTCACTTGAAGATTCACAAAACTCATCTCATCTAAAAACAATACATCAGGTTGATGATCATCATTGATAATATTAAATAAAAATAAAGGATAGTCACACCACAATTTAAGCACGGTTCTGAACGAGCAATCCACTTTGATTCAATATAGAGCACGATTGATTATTGTTCATCTAGATGAATGACACGGACATGTAGGTGTAGGTAGAGTTCTCGTCTTAGAATGAACAATAGCTCGATTCTTTTTAGCTTTAGCCTTGCTCTGTCGAATTGAACATGTAAAAGTTAGCTCCTCTAAAAAATACAGTGTATGGTTGATGCACAAGTTCCACCAGATAACCAGAAACATTATAAGATACAAGTATGAACAACATTTATAGCTACAAAAAAATTGTTGTTTTTTCAGCTCTAGGCACTAGCTTCACATTGTTAACATGAGCATAACCAGGACAAACCAAGGATTCTAAGATTTGAATAATAAACTAGTGTACCTATCCATACCTCTTATGGAATATTGAAATGAAAAACTGAATTAGGAGAGCGATTAATCAAATAGCAGGCGGCAGAAGCAGCTTCTGCCCACAAACCAGCATTAGAAAAACACAAAGAGAATTAAACTTACCATTGCAAAATTTCAATCCATTGGCGATTATTAATTTTTTGATGTCCCTGCCAGCCTGATTTTCACTAAAACTTTCTATTGCTTGAAGGCAGTAAAAGCATCATTTTTATGTTTTAGAAAATAAACCCAGACTTTGCAAGAGAAATCATCAATAAAAGTGATCATATAATCACAACCTTCAGTAAAGAGTGAGAAGCCCGACCTTGAAGATCAAAATGAATATAATCAAGAATACCTTTATTGCAGCGAGTAGATAAAGAGAAACTGGCTCTCTTATGTTTGCGAAAATACACAATGTTCATAAAATTCCAATTTGCCAATATCATTTAAATAACCTCTCTTGTGCAAGAGATGCATAAATTTTTCACTCATATGTCCCAAGCGCATACGCCAAAAGCTTAGTATTTGAAGTGTTGGATGCAACAGAAACAATTGTAGTACCTGTAATTGTGGAACCTTGAAAGTAATAGAGATTATTTATACCTCCAGCCTTTAAAACAACATGATTGCATTGAGAAACCTTAAGAACACAATTATCAGCAGAAAATTTGAATCACATTGCTTCTAAGGTGCCCAAATAAATAAGATTCATAAAGCGAACAATAGTAAGAGTCTTGAATGTGCCATCATGAACTTTAATTTGAATGGAACCAATTCCAAAAAAATTCAGGTGGAGATTCATCACCAATAATAACAACACCCTTATGAACATGAAAATAATCAGAAAACTACTCTCATTGTCAGCAAATATGAAAAAAAAACAAGCTGAATAAAAAACCCAAGCCATAAGCTTTTCATCATTAGAAGTGATCATAAGGGATCCTCCATCATCACTATTTTCAATAATACTAGCCTCAGCGAATGATGTATCACCTTTCTTTTTCTTCTGTCTTTCGTCTTTATTTTTCAACTTAGGACACTATGAGATCACATGATTACCAGCTTTGCAATAACGACAAAAAAATTGGATTTACAATCTCTTGACTTAGACCTTGATTTTGTTTATTAGAACTGTCCGCTTGTTGAGTTCTATCTCGAACAATAAAATATTCACCCTTAGACTCAGAACGAGAGTCAACATCAATTTTTTCTTTGGACAATAAATTTAACTTAACATTATCAAAAAGTAAGTGAAGTATGATTTCCATAAAGCATATTTTCTTTATAATGCTTAGAAGAAGTGGGCAACGAAACTACTAACAAAATTGACTTATCTTCATCATATATCTTCACATCCAAACTCAAATTTGACACAAAATAGAATTAAATTTATTGAGATGTGATTGAATAGATGTATCTTCCGCCATACGGATAGTATAAAGAATTAAAGACGTTATTTGAGACAGAGCTTCACCAAAATGGCGCTAGATGAGGCCTCGTCTCCACCAGAGACCGTGTCGACCGGCGTTGACAAAGCGTCGAGCAGGGCAGCAGGACCCGCTGGGGCAATTTGCCCACGCTAGACAGAGAAGATCGCCATGGATATAGAGAACGGCGTCGTAACAGACCTAGCGTGACGAAGAATCGGCGGCGGAAGCTATCGATCTGATCTAACGAAGAATCGCTGGTGGTGGCAGCTACAGATATCCAAATGGACGGGCTGTGCTGACCCGGATTAGCTAGCAGGTCGTGCCGTGCCGGCTCACGGGCCCCAAGTGAGGCCCAAGCACGGTCCGCTAGGTTAATGATTGTGCCAGGCCGGCCCACGGCTCGACGGGCTTAACGGGCCCATAACAATATATAATGGTTAAATAATAAAAATATCCTAAAAGTCTGCATTTTTTAGAGATTAAACCATATTTATTATCTCTAAACATTTATTTACACCCACATAACCAACAAAACACATGTTTCTTGTGTTTTATACTCTATATTCAAGTATAATATATGTATTTATATGAAAAAATAGAAAAAATAAAATCGGACCGTGTCGGGCCTAGCCCGTCGTGCCACGCCTTCGGCCCAGGCACGGCCCGGTGACCGGGTCGGGCCGGCACGAGCCCGGTTCACTATGTGTCGTGCCGGGTTCGTGCCAGGCCAAACACGTGCTGGGTTCCGGGCCGTCCGGCAAGTCCGGTCCGTTTGGACATCTACAGTGGCAGCAGCTTCCACAGGATTAAAGCGATCTGTTGGAACAAAGCAATCGACGATGGCTAATCTGATCTAATCAAGAACAGTGGCGGCATCCAAAAACTATCTCTTACATGAAAAAGAGGAAGTTTAACGTTGAAAAAACTCCTTCAATATGGAGAAAAAACACGCGAAAACATATCTACTATGTGATGTATTGTAAAAGTACAAAAGATGCCTATTTATATAGACAAAGAAGAGATAGAAATGGATCATATCTAACACTCTCCGATGGCTATCTTGAACATTCACTCTTCACCAACAACTAGTCTAGCTCGCCACTCTCCATTGAAGCCACCAAACCTCTCACACACATTCCTTAGAATTTTTTAAAAATACTAGCCTCCAAAACTCCGTTAAGGAGCTGTCCAAACTAAGATCAAACTTGTAGAACACTTCTTCACGTTCAAGCCGGTGGATCCGATCCGTTACTCTCCTAGCTGACTATGTGTGCCCATCGAAGCGCCCCAACTCTTGCGGATACTATGGGAATTTTGTTACTCACCCAACATCTAGTAAGAACTCTTAATCCAGTGAATTGTGATATGGAATTAAGAAGAGGATAGTGTTTAGTGGTGTATTTCTTAACATGGAGGTATGAATAGCCTAAGTGGCGATCTGAACTATAGGATAAATCAATCGTCCCTCATGTTTTTTTATATTGTATTGTGTTTGAATTGTTTTGTTGGTGCATTTAGGGTTTGCTCCCTATCTAAATGTCAACACTTCCAACCTTGATCAAGTTGTGACATTTAGGGTTTGCTCCACACTATATCCTACTACCTGAGCCTACTTATTATTGGGTAGTACTTGAATTGCATTCACACGTTGCTCTGATATGTGGCACCACCGTAGTTTTCTCCGGCATTGTTATGTAATAGTGTGATAGTACCAGTTTTATTTTTAATCGGGACTATTCACCTTTCTTTGGGATTGCGTAATTCGTTTCAAATATATAAATAATAATCAATTGGTAACAGATCAACTTCAAAAATTATGCTCCATTTGGATGCCGATATTGAATTGAATTGGGTTGAATACCAATTTGAAATGAGATATAATTCCAATTCTATTGTTTGGATGTCACTGAATTAGAGTTTAGAATTGTGCTATCTAATTCCACGCAATACCGAGGGGTGATGCTTTGTATTGGGAGAGGTGGTTTCTAGTTATAGTTCAATTCTAGGGAATTGAGCCTCTGATTCCAAATCTCAATTCCACGCACAACCAAATAACAGCCCCCTCTAGAACATTCCTTTGAATGGAATTGTTCATTGGAGGAGAAGAAAAGCATTCCACGACCCCCGAGGGGCCCCCTCAAAAAGGGAACTATTTCTTAAATTTACTTCTTTTATTTATTTTTATTCGTTTTTTGAACCCCAACAAAAGTGGATTCAAAGTTACTTCAATTATCCTTTTCTTTTAAGTTCTTCTTGTAAAGTTCCATGCTTGCGCGAAGCATTGAGAAGAATGAAAGCCTAGTGATTGCAAGCAAGTTTGGAATTTTTCAGGCACGGGGAGTCAGCGCCTTTCTATTTCTAAGTTTACAAACATGCTGGGTTTGCCTTCTTGTGAGAAGGAGGGTTCTTAATTGTGTTCTCAGTGCAAAAGGAGTCTTTGAGAAGGTTCCATGAGTCTGAAGAGAGAGAAGATCAGTAGAGCAGTTCGGCAAAAAAAGGGAATAGAATTTAGGAAGACTGCTAACGTAGGGCGGCGGGTGAGCTCAACCTCGAACCAAACAAGCAACGGATTGAGAAACTAGCGCTAGGCGAATTGGCAACCTTCGGTGCTATCATAGTATCCGCTAAGTTCACGGGCTGGAGATAAGCGGACTCGAACCGCTGACATCCGCCACAGGGTAAACCACCACCTCTCAGGCCTCCCCGACGGGTTCTACCATAGAGGACTAAAAGTCGCCTAGAGGGGGGGTGGATAGGCGGAAACTGAAATTTACAACTTTAAACACACTACAAGCCGGGGTTAGCGTTAGAGCGAATATCAAGTCTGGGAGAGAGGGAAAAACAAATCAACCAAGAAAATAAAGTGGATGACATGGTGATTTGTTTTACCGAGGTTCGGTTCTAAAGAACCTAGTCCCCGTTGAGGTGGTCACAAAGACCGGGTCTCTTTCAACCCTTTCCCTCTCTCAAACGGACACTTAGACCGAGTGAGGCTTCTTCCTTAATCTCACGGGTCACTTAGACCCCGCAAGGATCACCACACAATTGGTGTCTCTTGCCTAGCTTACAAAGCACTTGAGAGTAAGAAGTGAGAAAGAAAAGAAAGCCAAGCCAAGCAAACAAGAGCAACAAAGAAACACAAATGATCCTCTCACAAGTCCTAATGCGCTAGAGTTGAATTGGGGACTTTGAGCGGATCGATCACTTGAATTGTGTCTTTGGAGTGGAGTATATTGCTCTTGTATTGAATGCAATGTGTTGAATGCTTGGATGGTTGGAGAGGAGGTGGTTGGGGGTATTTATAGACCCAACCACCAAACAACCGTTAGGAGGGGCTGCTGTCGATGGGCGCACCGGACAGTCCGGTGCGCCACCGGACACTGTCCGGTGCGCCAGCCACGTCACCCAACCGTTAGGGTTTAACCGTTGGAGCTTTGTCTTCTTGTGGCACCGGACAGTCCGGTGCCGCACCAGACATGTACTATGCACTGTGTGGTGCGCCTCTGGCGGCTGCTCTGACTTCTGCGCGAACTGTCCACGCACTGTAGTGTTGCAGGCGACCGTTGCAACCGACCGTTGTGTTGGCTAGTCGTTGCTCCGCTGGTGCACCGGACAGTCCGGTGGCACACCGGATAGTCCGGTGAATTATAGCGAGCGAGGCATCGGAAACCCGAAGGTGAAGAGTTTGGAGTCGTACGACCCTGGTGCACCGGACACTGTCGTGGCACACCGGACAGTCCGGTGCGCCAGACCAGGGTACTCTTCGGTTTCTTTTGCTCCTTTCTGTTGAACCCTAACTTTGATCTTTTATTGGTTTATGTTGAACCTTTATGCACCTATGGAATATATAATCTAGAGCAAACTAGTTAGTCCAATTATTTGTGTTGGGCATTTAACCACCAAAATCATTTATGGGAAAAGGTTAAACCCTATTTCCCTTTCAATCTCCCCCTTTTTGGTGATTCATGCCAACACAAACCAAAGCAAATATAAAAGTGCAAAATTGAACTAGTTTGCATAAGGTAAGTGCATAGGCTACTTAGAATTAAACCAAATTCTACTTCTATTAGATATGCATGGTTGGTTTTCTTTTATTTTAACATTTTGGACCACGCTTGCACCACTTGTTTTGTTTTTGCAAAACTTAAAACTTTTTGGAAAATCTTTTCAAAGTCTTTTGCAAGAAGTCAAAGGAATATGAATTAGATTGCAAGAAGAAATTTTAAGATTTTAAATTTCTCCCCCTGTTTCAAATGATTTTTCTTTGACTTTAAACAAAACTCCCCTTAATGAAATTCTCATCTTAGCTTTCAAGAGGGTTTTAATAGATGCCAATTGGAACTTACGCTTAGATAATAGTTTTGAAATTTCATCTTTTGAAATATACCAATTGAGAATATCATATTAATTGAAGAAATTGCTTCCATAAGATACCAATTGAAAAGACAAAATTGAAATATATCGATAACAAGATACCAATTGAAAGCTTTATTTTGAAAGGTGGTGGTGCGGTCCTTTTGCTTTGGGCTTAATTTTTCTCCCCTTTGGCATTAATCGCCAAAAACGGAGTCTTTTGAGAGCCCTCTTTACTTTCTCCCCCATTGGTACAAGTAAATATGAGTGTAAGATTATACCAAAGTGAGAGTGACGTGGAGTGACGGCGAAGGGTAAATGATACCGTTAGAGTGGAGTGGAAGCCTTGTCTTCGCCTAAGACTCCATTTCCCTTTCAATCTACGACTTAGCATAGAAATACATTTGAAAACACATTAGTCGTAGACATAAAAGAGATATGATCAAAGGTATATAAATGAGCTATGCGTGCAATGTTTCAATCAAAATTCCGAGAATCAAGTATATTTAGCTCATTCCTAAGTTTGGTGAAGGTTTTCTCATCTAATGGTTTGGTGAAGATATCAGCTAATTGTTCTTTGGTGCTAACATAAGCTATCTCGATATCCTCCCTTTGTTGGTGATCCCTCAGAAAGTGATACCGAATGTCTATGTGCTTAGTGCGGCTGTGTTCAACGGGATTATCCCCCATGTGGATGGCACTCTAATTATCACATAGGAGAGGGACTTTGCTCAACTTGTAGCCATAGTCCCTGAGGGTTTGCCTCATCCAAAGCAATTGCACGCAACAATGGCCTGCGGCAATATACTCGGCTTCGGCGGTAGAAAGAGCTACTGAGTTTTGTTTCTTTGAAGCCCAAGACACCAGGGATCTCCCCAGAAACTGACAAGTCACTGATGTGCTCTTCCTATTAATTTTACACTCTGCCCAATCGGCATCTGAATATCCCATTAAATCAAAGGTGGATCCCTCGGGGTACCAAAGTCTAAACTTAGGAGTGTAAACTAAGTATCTCATGATTCTTTTCACGACCCTAAGGTGAACTTCCTTAGGATCGGCTTGGAACCTTGCACACATGCATACGGAAAGCTTAATATCCGGTCGAGATGCACATAAATAAAGTAAAGATCCTATCATCGACCGGTATACCTTTTGATCTACGGATTTACCTCCCGTGTTGAGGTCGAGATGCCCATTGGTTCCCATGGGTGTCTTGATGGGCTTGGCATCCTTCATTCCAAACTTGGTAAGTATGTCTTGAATGTACTTGGTTTGGCTGATGAAGGTGCCATCTTGGAGTTGCTTGACTTGAAATCCTAGAAAATACTTCAACTCCCCCATCATAGACATCTCGAATTTTTGAATCATAATCCTACTAAACTCTTCACAGGTAGATTTGTTAGTAGACCCAAATATAATATCATCAACATAAATTTGGCATACAAACAAATCTTTTGCAATGGTTTTAGTAAAGAGAGTAGGATCGGCTTTGCCGTCTTTGAAGCCATTAGTGATAAGGAAATCTCATAGGCATTCATACCATGCTCTTGGGGCTTGCTTGAGCCCATAAAGCGCCTTTGAGAGTTTGTAAACATGGTTAGGATACTCACTATCTTTAAAGCCGGGAGGGTGCTCAACATAGACCTCTTCCTTGATCGGTCCATTGAGGAAGGCACTTTTCATGTCCATTTGATAAAGCTTAAAGCCATGGTAAGTAGCATAGGCAAGTAATATACGAATTGACTCAAGCCTAGCTACATGTGCATAGGTTTCACCAAAATCCAAACCTTTGACTTGTGAGTAACCTTTGGCCACAAGTCGGGCTTTGTTCCTTGTCACCACACCGTGCTCATCTTGCTTGTTGCGAAATACCCATTTGGTACCTACAATATTTTTATTAGGACGTGGAACTAAATGACATACCTCATTCCTTGTGAAGTTGTTGAGCTCCTCTTGCATTGCCAACACCCAATCCGAATCTTTTAGTGCATCCTCCACCCTGTATGGCTCAATGGAGGACACAAAGAGTAATGTTCGCAAAAATGAGCGACTCGGGATCGAGCATTTACCCCCTTATGAATGTCACCGAGAATTGAGTTCATGGGGTGATCTCTTTGAATTGCTTGGTGGACTCTTGGGTGTGGCGGTCTTTGACCCTGATCATCTTCCTTGTCTTGATCAACTTCATCTCCCCCTTGATCATTGTCCTCCTCTTGAGGTGGCTCATCCTCTTGATCTTCATCTTCATTGTCTTGAGCCTGATCCTCATCTTGAGTTGGTGGAGATGCTTGATTGGAAGATGATGGTTGATCTTGTGCTTCTGGAGGCTCTTTGGATTCCTTAGGACACACATCCCCAATGGACATGTTCCTTAGCGCGACGCACGGAGCCTCTTCATCATCTAGTTCATCAAGATCAATTTGCTCCACTTGGGAGCCATTAGTCTCATCAAACACAATGTCACAAGAAACTTCAACTAATCTAGTGGATTTGTTGAAGACTCTATATGACCTTGTGTTTGAGTCATATTCTAGTAAAAAAGCCTTCTACAGCCTTAGGAGAAAATTTAGATTTTCTACCTTTTTTAATAAGAATAAAGCATTTGCTACCAAAGACTCTAAAATATGAAACATTAGGCTTTTTACCAGTGAGGAGTTCATATGATGTCTTCTTTAGGATTTGGTGAAGATATAAGCGGTTGATGGAGTAGCAGGCGGTGTTAATTGCCTCGGCCCAAAACCGGTCTGGAGTCTTGTATTCATCAAGCATGGTCCTTGCCATGTCCAGTAGAGTCCTATTCTTCCTCTCTACTACACCATTTAGTTGAGGTGTGTAGGGAGATGAGAACTCATGCTTGATGCCCTCATCGTCAAGAAAACCTTCGATTTGAAAGTTCTTGAACTCCGTCCCATTGTCGCTTCTTATCTTCTTGATCCTTAATCCGAACTCATTTTGAGCTCGTCTCAAGAATCCCTTTAAGGTCTCTTGGGTCTGAGATTTTTCCTGTAAAAAGAATACCCAAGTGAAGCGAGAATAATCATCCACAATTACAAGACAGTACTTACTCCCATCGATGCTTATGTAAGCTATCGGGCCGAATAGATCCATGTGGAGTAGTTCCAGTGGCCTGTCCGTTGTCATTATGTTCTTATGTGGATGATGAGTGTCAACTTGCTTTCCTGCTTGACATGCGCTACAAACCCTGTCTTTCTCAAAATGAACATTTGTTAGTCCCAAAATGTGCTCTCCCTTTAGAAGCTTGTGAAGATTCTTCATCCCAACATGGACTAGTCGGCGATGCCAGAGCCAACCCATATTAGTCTTAGCAATTAAGCAAGTATCGAGTTCAGTTATATTAAAATCAACTAAGTATAGCTGACCCTCTAATACTCCCTTAAATGCTACTGAATCGTCACTTCTTCTAAAGACAGTAACACCTATATCCGTAAAAAGACAGTTGTAACCCATTTTGCATAATTGAGAAACTGAAAGCAAATTGTAATCTAAAGAATCTACAAGAAAAACATTGGAAATGGAATGGTCAGGTGATATAGCAATTTTACCAAGTCCTTTGGCCAAACCTTGATTTCCATCCCCGAATGTGATAGCTCTTTGGGGATCTTCGTTTTTCTTGTAGGAGGAGAACATCCTTTTCTCCCCTGTCATGTGGTTTGTGCATCTACTATCAACAATCCAACTTGAGCCCCCGGATGCATAAACCTGCAAAACAATTTAGGCCTTGTTCTTAGGTACCCAAACGGTCTTGGGTCCTTTCACATTAGAAACAAGCACCTTGGGTACCCAAACACAAATCTTTGAACCCTTGTGTTTGCCCCCCAGCATATTTGGCAACTACCTTGCCTGATTTGTTAGTTAAAACATAAGATGCATCAAAAGTTTTAAATGAAATATTATGATCATTTGATGCAGTAGGAGATTTCTTTTTAGGCATTTTAACATGTGTAGAACGCCTAGAGCTAGATGCCTCATTCTTATACATAAATGCATGATGAGAAATAGAATGAGACTTCTTAGCATGAATTCTCCTAATCTTATGCTTAGGATAACTAGCATGATATAAAATATAGCCCTCGTTATCCTAAGCCATGGGAGCCTTGCCCTTAACAAAGTTAGATAATCTTTTAGGGGCATTAAGCTTGACATTGCTTCCCTGTTGGAAACCAATGCCATCCTTAATGCCAGGGCGTCTCCCATTATAGAGCATGCTTCTAGCAAATTTAAATTTTTCATTTTCTATCTCATGCTCATTGATTTTACTAGTTAGTTGTGCTATATGATCATTTTGTTGTTTAATTAAAGCAAGGTGATCATGAATAGCATCAACATTAATGTCTCTACATCTAGTACAAACAGTAACATGATCAACACTAGATGCAGAGGGTTTGCAAGCATTTAATTCTTCTATCTTAGCATGTAATATGGCATTTTCATTTCTAAGACAGGAAATAGAATCATTGCAAACATTTAAATCTTTAGCCTTTGAAATTAAACTAGCATTTTCAATTTTAAGGCTAGAAATTGATTCATTCATTTTATCAATCTTAGCAATTAAACTATCATTTTCATTTCTAAGACTGATAGTTGAATCATTGCAGGCATTTAATTTTTTTCAACCTTAGTAATTAGACTAGCATTTTAAGCTCTAAGGTTGGAAATAGTGTCATGGCAAATGCTAAGCTCTTTAGTCAAGTTTTCACATTTTTCTATCTCCTGAGCATAAGCATTCTTCACCTTAACATGCTTTTTATTTCCTTAATAAGGAATTCCTCTTGGCTATCCAAAAGTTCATCCTTCTCATGAATAGCACCTATCAATTCATTTAATTTTTCTTTTTGTTGCATGTTAATGTTGGCAGAAAGGGTAACCAAATTATCCTCATCTTCACTAGAGCTACCCTCATCACTATATGTTGTATATTTAGTGGAGGCTCTAGATTTTACCTTCTTCCTTTTGCCGTCCTTTGCCATGAGGCATTGTGGCCGACGTTGGGGAAGAGGAGACCTTTGTTGACGGCGATGTTGGCGGCATCCTCGTCGGAGGAGGAGTTGGTGGAGCTCATGTCGGAGTCCCATTCCCGACACATGTGGGCATCGCCGCCCTTCTTCTTGTAATATCTCTTCTTTTCCTTCCTCTTTCCCTTCTTGTCATTGCCCCTGTCACTATCACTTGACATAGGACATTTAGCTATAAAGTGACCGAGCTTACCACATTTGTAGCACACCCTCTTGGAGCGGGGTTTGTAGTCTTTCCCCCTCCTTTGCTTAAGGATTTGGCGAAAGCTTTTGATGATAAGCTCCATCTCCTCATTGTCAAGCTTGGAGGCGTCGATGGGGAGTCTACTTGATGTAGACTCTTCTTTCTTCTCCTCTGTTGCTTTGAATGCAACGGGTTGCACCTCGGGTGTGGAGGTGCCGCCTTGCTCCAAGTTCACGATTTGTTTGGAGCCTTTGATCATCAACTCAAAGCTCACAAACTTCCCTATAACCTCTTCGGGATACATTAGCTTATATCTAGGATCACCACGTATTAATTGAACTTGAGTAGGATTACGAAATACGAGTGATCTTAGAATAACCTTGACCATTTCATGGTCATCCCATTTTGTGCTCCCGAGGTTGCGCACTTGATTCACCAAGGCCTTGAGCCGGTTGTACATGGCTTGTGGCTCCTCTCCTTGGTTGAGGACGAAACGACCGAGCTCCCCCTCGATCTTCTCTTGTTTGGTGATCTTGGTCACCTCTTCTCCCTCGTGCGCGGTCTTGAGCACATCCCAAATTTTCTTGGCGCTCTTCAACCCTTGCACGTTATTATACTCCTCTCAACATAGAGAGGCAAGGAGTATAGTAGTGGCTTGGGAGCTGAAGTGCCGGATTTGGGCGACCTCGTCCGAGTCGTAGCCTTCGTCCCCTACGGATGGTACCTACGCTCCAAACTCAACATTGTCCCATATACTTGTGTGGAGTGAGGTTAGGTGATGCCTCATTTTATCACTCCACATACAATAATCCTCACCATCAAAAACCGGTGGTTTGCCTAATGGGATGGAAAGTAAAGGAGTGCATTTGGAAATGCGAGGATACCGTAAGGGGATCTTACTAAACTTCTTGCGCTCTTGGCGCTTAGAAGTGACGGATGCGACGTCGGAGCTGGAGGTGGAGGGCGACGAAGAGTCGGTCTCGTAGTAGACCACTTTCTTCATCTTTTTCTTCTTGTCGCCACTCCGATGTGACTTGATGCGGGGAGGTGATTCTTCCCTTCCTTTGGCGCCGGACTCCCTTGATGGAGCCTTCCCGTGGCTTATGGCTGTTTCCATCTCCCTCTTGGCGGATCCTCCCGATATCACTTTGAGTGGTTAGACTCTAATGAAGTACCGGGCTCTGATACTAATTGAAAGTTGCCTAGAGGGGGGTGGATAGGCATAAACTAAAATTTACAACTTTAAACACACTACAAGTCGGGGTTAGCGTTAGAGCGAATATCAAGTCCGGGAGAGAGGGGAAAACAAATCAACCAAGAAAATAAAGTGAATGACACAGTGATTTGTTTTACCGAGGTTCGATTCTAAAGAACCTAGTCCCCGTTGAGGTGGTCACAAAGACCGGGTCTCTTTCAACCCTTTCCCTCTCTCAAATGGTCACTTAGACCGAGTGAGGCTTCTTCCTTAATCTCACGGGTCACTTAGACCCCGCAAGGATCACCACACAATTGGTGTCTCTTGCCTAGCTTACAAAGCACTTGAGAGTAAGAAGTAAGAAAGAAAAGAAAGCCAAGCCAAGCAAACAAGAGCAACAAAGAAACACAAATGATCCTCTCACAAGTCCTAATGCGCTAGAGTTGAATTGGGGACTTTGAGCGGATCGATCACTTGAATTGTGTCTTTGGAGTGGAGTCTATTGCTCTTGTATTGAATGCAATATGTTGAATGCTTGGATGGTTGGAGTGGAGGTGGTTGGGGGGGTATTTATAGCCCCAACCACCAAACAACCGTTGGGGAGGGGCTGCTGTCGATGGGCGCACCGGATAGTCCGGTGCGCCACCGGACACTGTCTGGTGCGCCAGCCACGTCACCCAACCGTTAGGGTTTGACCATTGGAGCTTTGTCTTCTTGTGGCACCGGACAGGTACTGCGCACTGTTCGGTGTGCCTCTGGCGGCTGCTCTGACTTCTGCGCGAACTGTCCGCACACTGTAGCGTTGCAGGCGACCGTTGCAGTCGACCGTTGCGCTGGCTAGCCGTTGCTCCGCTGGTGCACCGGACAGTTCGGTGGCAC
This sequence comes from Zea mays, assembly GCF_902167145.1. NCBI lineage: Eukaryota > Viridiplantae > Streptophyta > Magnoliopsida > Poales > Poaceae > Zea > Zea mays. The sequence continues at coordinate 192,528,149 of NC_050096.1, read as the reverse complement.
ACTGGATAGTCCGGTGAATTATAGCAGAGCAAGGCATCAGAAACCCAAAGGTGAAGAGTTTGGAGTCGTACGACCCTGGTGCACCGGACACTGTCTGGTGCGCCAGACCAGGGCACTCTTCGGTTTCTTTTGCTCCTTTCTGTTGAACCCTAACTTTGATCTTTTATTAGTTTGTGTTGAACCTTTATGCACCTATGGAATATATAATCTAGAGCAAACTAGTTAGTCCAATTATTTGTGTTGGGCATTCAACCACCAAAATCATTTATGGGAAAAGGTTAAACCCTATTTCCCTTTCAAGGACAACGATAGGCAATAACTCCCACCGAGCCTCTCTTCGAGACAATGCCCAGATCGTTACGACTTTTGTGCGAGTCGGAACTTACCCGACAAAGAATTTCGCTACCTTAGGACCGTTATAGTTACGGCCACCGTTCACCGGGGCTTCGGTCGCCGACTTCCCTGTAGTCTTGGCTTGGCAAGGAATCTTATCTTTGGGAAATCAAGGATTACGAAGCATATGAATAGATATTGCTCTATCAGCTTCCGTTCGTGGTAGGATGGCTCTGGTACTTAGGAATGATTGGGTTGTCCCTTCACTCAAAAGATAGGGTTGTTTCTTGCTTTGGTTGAATCAACCCTTCACTCGGGGGTGCTAAAACCTTTTCTCGAGATATCTTCCAAATTATTAGGGTCCTTGCTCCAGATCTTGTTCCCCCGGTGCGAAAGCAGTTGGTTCCGTAGTTTGAGAATTTTGCTAATTCCAAGTATTCCATACGAATCCATCCCGAATTTGGTGGTTAAACTCTACTGTGGTGACGATACTGTAGGGGAGGTCCTGCGGCAAAATAGCTCGATGCCAGAATGATAAAAAGCTGAACACCTCTTATTTGACTTTTTCACTATTTTGAAATACGAAACAGATCCAAATCCAAAACGCAAAGGTCGTCTTATTCAAAACCTCAATCATCCCCTCTCTCCCACTTCACACCTCAGAACGCCCACTTGTTTTGGGCAAGAATGAATGGGACTGATCGACTCGAGTTACCGAGCGACCTCCACTCTTCGACTCGAGCTTTCGCTTCTGCTTTTCTTTTTTTATTTATTAGCTTTTTAGGGAAAGAAAGTCTTCAATCCAAATAAAAAAGGAAAAAAAGATACCTAGCATGACACATCAGCTACGCCATCAGAGCCTGTCCACTTGCTAGTCAGGAAAAAGAACTGCTCCATTCCGTGGGCTTCTTTCGCAGCTCTCTTCACGCTCGCTTTACGAGTGCAACCAAGTTCAATAAACTGTGAACCACGTCGTTAAAGAGATAGTCTTTCTTTGGCCCACCGATGTCATTGGTGACACTCTTCTGAGCCCCTAGATTCATCGAAGGATGAGATCTTGCCTATGTTGTAGTGTAGGATGAACATGAAAGTTCTCCTCCATTGAGACCCGGAAAACTACTACTTTTTCTTATCGAAAAAAGAGCTTTGTTATTTAACGCCAGATCAAATCGTGTTCAACGGTCATTGGAATTGTTTATATCCTTCCATTCTTCAAGATAATTCAGATTTGTTGGAGAAAAAGCAAAACAAAATCAGAAGCTGTTCTCAGATCTGTTCTCCACCGATACCAATAGGAAACCTCAGCTAGAAACTCTCTAAATAGCTTCTGAGAAAGACTCAGAGGAAGAATATGGGAGCCTAGAGAACAAATATAGGACTCGAGAGGGAGAGGGCGAATATGAAATCCTAGAGGAAGAATCAGAAGAAGAATATGGGAGCTCTAAAGATGGCTCAGAGAAGGAATATGGGACTTTTGAAGAAGACTCAGAAGAAGACTCAGAGGAAGACTCAGAAGACGAATATGGGAGCCTGTAGGAAGATTCTATCTTAAAAAAAGAGGGTTTTATTGAGCATCGAGGAGGCACTCGTATCGTATCATTGGACTGGCCTAAAACGAAGGATACAATGAAGTCTGGACTAGGTGTGAACTCCTCTATATTCCCAAAGCAAGGCTTGTCCCGGATAGGAGATACGCTTTCTTGGAATTGTTGGGGTGGACTTGGGCTTGGGAGAAGCATTTTAAGTGTGTAATATCAGAGTTATGATGCCAGTTTTCTGGCGAGAAGCCGTGGGTTTTACCCGCTTTATAAGCGATGAGTAGGGCGATCGACAAGCTTAGTCCTAAGTGAACGAAATGCTGATTGCTTGCTTGCAGCACTAGCCGCCCATGCCAGGAAATTAAGAACATTAATCCTGTAGCCCGAACAAGATGTCCAAATAAGAACATCCAAGCCCATACCGATAAACTATTCAGCCCAAAAGGGAGAGGAGCCGCGGTGCCCCCCCGGACCGCCTGGATCCCATGAGTGAATAGAAAGTTCCAAAACTTCTTGTTTCAGAGGGGGAATCAATCAAGCTGCTATGAGTTAGCATAGCCCCAAAGAAAGTAGTCTGCGATCCCCTTCGAAGTAAGTGAAAGGGTGGAGCGAGCAAACCGGATAGCCCCATAGAGTATCGGCGACGATTTCCCGCATACACCGAATTAAATCGGGATTAAATTCCAAAAATGCAATTTTCCATATTCCTAGTTACGTATTTACTTACCTTACGGCGACGAAGAATACAACTATCACTATATTTTTTCCTTTTCCTAGTTCTTCCAAGTGCAGGATAAGCCCAGGGGGTTGTGGGTTTTTTTCTACCAGTGGGGGCTTTCCCTTCACCACCCCCATGGGAGACTCTCAAGTGGAGCCTGACCCACAAAGGAGAAAATATGAGCCGAGCAAGCAAAGCTAGGAGAGGAGGAAGGGCTCGACCAACGGGAGAGGATGCGCCGGCGATACAAAATAAATAAAAAGAAAGGGTTCAATCAAAACTCTCAGAAAGCTCTGGGGGCAATTACACTACCCATGCAATTCGGTTCATTTCCGACCTTGGTCAAATTCTATGACATTGATGCCGACACTTCCTACCGAGCCCGAGACCTTGGAGTACCCTCCCACGGAAGTGAGTTGCATCTAAGTTAAGTGACTCGCTCGAGTTTATCATTGATTAAGGGAACAAGCAATCCTCGCTAATTGACTAATACCTAGCGAACCAACCACCTACTCTACTTTTGTATCGGGTGCCCAATATTTGGATCTAGTCCTCCGCGAAAACTAAGAAATTCCGCATATTTGGACTTTTTGGACTCAACCACAAAGGATTCGTCTAAACCAATTAACAAACTCTTGCTTCGATTTTCTGGAGAAAGTCTAGTTTTGGTAATTGACCAATTCGTTAACATACCGCTGAACCACTTTTTATTAACATAATGACAACGAGACCTTATTGCAGCTGATGCTACTAAATCTGCTGCTCTTTTTTTGGACCGGCAGAACCGACTATGGTTAGAGCTGGATCTTGATCTTCCTCGAGAAAAGAACTGATCAAACTTGGAATGCGTTACTAGCAGGTGCTTTTCTTGAGCTATTGAATCCACAAGTACCTGCGGAGGACCAGAAAACGACCCGACCTTGTGGGACTCCTTGCAACCACAATTCCCCGAAGAGAGGATTTCTCGGACAACAACGAAGGGAAAGAAAGGGAGAAGCAGAGGAAGAACATCCGGACTAAGAGCAGGTAGGACTTTTGCCGAGGAATCCAGCTACAGGAGAACCAGGAACGGGGAGCTCTCCTCTTTTTCCGCCCAACTCTTTGATCTTCAAATAGATCATATATCAATTCTCTCTCTAAAAATGTAGAAAATGGGAGTCTGTACAAAGCTTCAATTCTCGAAGAAACTAGCCAAGTTTGAAAATGATTCCAAGTTCTTTTACCCCACTCAGAAACAGTTTTCCGCCGGACGACTCGTAGGTGAGAAGGCCCCCCGTCAATTCCTTTGAGTTTCATTCTTGCGAACGTACTCCCCAAGCGGGATACAAAAAGAAATGAATTCCGTTATGGTAACACGAAAAAAGAATGATTGATATCTGAACTACTGCCATCTAGTAACCTTAAAGGTTGCGAATCCGGATATCATTCATTCCTTGGATCTTATCATTCTTTCTGAAGGCAGACATTTGTAGATCTTGCCTTGAAGCCTCCTTCCTCGGGACCTACCCTGGGGCACACAGCGGGGAGGGTCCTTTTTAGTAGATGACTCGTCGGGCCGTCAGAGCGGCTTCCGTGGAAAATTCAGACTTTCTTTTTGATGCTGCGAATTATGTTCATTGCATAATAAGTTCCCTTGAAAAGCATTGGCGCACGTGTAAACAAGTTCCTCTATCGAACTAAGTTATAGCCCTTTCAACTGGGTATTCTATTCCACTTCTACTTTTTAAATTAAAGGGTATTCTGAAAGAGGTATTTCTTTTATTTTCACAATAGCTTTCTTTTGAATCCAATTTCAAGTTCACAACTTGACCGGGGGAAAAGTGATATCCAGCACGGGTCCAATAATTTGATCAATATGCCCTACGCTTTTTTCTTCAATTGTGAGCACTGGGCTGTAGATTTTCAAGTGGGAATAGGAATAAGCGCCTCAGAGTGTTAATTTTCCGATGAGTAGGGAGACTTACTAACTCTTGAAAAAGCTTGAATCATCCCGAGCCCTATACTTACCTGCTTGTATGGTCACTGCCCTAGTAGACATCAACTTGTTCCATATAACAAACAAACAAAGAATGATCACACGAGCTCTGTCTGAATCCAGCTTCATCAACCCAAGCATTCAAAAGTATCCATTTTTAATTCTTACCTTTGCCTGATCCGGAACCCTAACCCGCCCCAAAGATCACCCATACCCATCAAGAAAAAAGGCGAGTTATGAAAAAATAGCTCGACTAACCCGTGTAATAAACAAGTTACAGAGTGTGCCATATCAAATAAATACAAAATTATTATGTCATTTGGTAAAATATATAATTCATTTCATTGAGCTGATGGGAGGAACTTTTGTTGGTTGTTTCGAAATCAAGGATGCCTCTCATTGCCAGGCAAGGGTTTCCCGAGTTGTATAGAACAACCCAAACTGAGGCAATCTTTCTGGATTCGCTCCGCCTTACAGCCTTGAGCCTCTCCCGTTGGCCGAGCCCAGCCTAAGATCCCTTCCGGTCGGCCCACTTTTGTAACACCCCCGGTGTTACTGTCACTAAAACTTGAGCATAACATCATGAGCATTGGCATATCATGTGTTTGTTATACCTAGAGTACATTCACTAGGTAAAAATTTCAAATCAGTTGTACTTATGTGACTTGAGGTGTGGTTAACCCTAGGGTAAAGTGCTTAACCTCAGATCAGGGCTTATGGAAATAAGTGAAGCCCAAATATGTGAAAACCTTAAAAAGACATGAGACATGATCATAAGATATCATATTTAAAGGACTTTAATGACACCAAAACCCTGAAGTGCTAAAAACTCTGAAAAAGACCCCTGGAAAACCCTAAACTAGAACCCTATGGGGTTAAGTGTAAATTTTGTGCACTTTTGGACCCAAGTTCAAAAACCAAAGTATTAGAGCACCACAAATCATATGTTTCACACATTTGTGGATTTTCAAATCAAATTATGGGATTTGGGCTTATTTGTAAAAAGGCACCCTATGCCTCTCATGTGCCTAAGTCCAAAATCAGTTGAATAGGGCTGACTTTGGAGCTCTACATCTCAGGATTCTTGAGGATTTTGTTATTGGTCAGTATAGCAAATTTGTGGAGCTATGTAAGGAGAACAAATTTGATTAAGTTACCAGGCACTAGTGTTGCACAGAAATGAGAGATAAATAGGCTTGAAATTGGGCTGTCAGTCAACTCTCGAACCGAATTTTTGGCCACCAGTGACATTGGCAGAATTTTAGTATCAATTTTGTGTAGCATCCAGTAGGAATTCGGCTAGGGATGCTATAGCAAAATTGAAGATGGATTATTGATCCACAACTTTGATGTTGTTGGATGATGAAGTTGCCACATAATTTTGGAGCAAATTGCCCCTAATTGTGCTCTGTCAGTTGCTCTGATGAACAATCGCGATACTACAATAGCAGAAATATCTTTAGTGCGGAGCACCTCGCCGCCGGCGCAAATCCGCGCTGCGATTCGCACCATGTTCCGGTTAGGCGCTCGGCGGGCATCTCTTCACGATGATATTCACGAATTGGGTAAGATCGCCGCGGTGGAGGGCAACTATCCCGGCCGCCACACAACCACTGATCTTTGCGGTCGTGCTTGGTCACCGGCGCCACTTCCCTCCGTTCATCCACGACATCATCGATTTGACCGCGTTACTGTCGCGGTGAGACGTGTCAAACCCCTAGAAAAGGACTACGCCCGACGTCGTCGTTGATTGCCACCAAAATCCGGTGAAGGTTATCACCTTGGTCGTCGCCATAGATCACCAGACCTATAAATTCACCATGCCCTCACCCCCGTCATCCGAATTGATCGTGCACTGCTCTTCGTCTCTTATTTATGAAGCTAACCGCTCACTAGCCATCCTGTTTTATCCACCATCATCGAAGATCATTGGATTTCCCTGTGATCGGTCATTTCCGCCGTCGTGAAGGACCCATTCGTGGCCAGCCCACCTCGGGTTAGTACTTACCCAATTGCCTCTTGTTTTGGCTTGCCTTTAGCCTCATGTTGCTCACAATGTCAGCCAATAGAACTTTACCGAAGCCTAAACCACGAAACACCAAGTCGCCCCGTAGAACGCCGCCGCGGACACCCTCTCTGTTGACCCACTCTCCCATCCCCGTTAAGTCCAAATTCAAATGTGTACATAGACTCTGGTGAACCCGTGAAGCTCACCCGAGCTTCAATTTTAGCATCACTGCCGTTAGTTGTCCAGAACGCGATCACCAGTGTCTTTCCGTCGCCGTGACCATAAACAAGCTTCAATTAGGGTCAAATCTTTCAAATTAAGTGAGGGTTTTTGTTCGGATAGACTGGTGCTTGATGTTTCTGAGCTTGTTGCTCTCTATCCGGGTCGCCATCACCGTGAAATCGCAGCTCCAGCCATGTGTTCGGCATGGTCCCGTCGTGGACCAAGAACTGTGAAGAAATAGAAGTATGGAGGGTTCTTGTAATTATCACTGACACATAGAAACAGTGTGTGGGTGCGTTTCTTTTTTTTAATTTCTCAGTGCCTTTGCGCAAAAACGCCAGGGCGGGCACGCGCTGGCGCGTTTTTGCCCAGACACGGGCTGACTTGGGCTAGTTTTCAACCCAACACTGTTCATTATTTTTCTTTTTCTACCAGACTTAGGAAATCCATAGAAAATTATAGAAAAATGATAAAAAGATGAGACCAACTTTGTTGGACTCCTAAATTTCTATAGTATTTAACAAAAATAGTTCCAAGATTTTTAGCCTAAACCAATAATTATGTAGTATTTAAGAAGACCTAAACCTTGTCTTTTTAAATTTTATAAATTATTATATAGCTACAAAAATTATAAAACGTTTTGGGTGAACTTATTTGGGTACTTAGAACCCATGGGTAAAGTTTGATATGCTTTGGACATTGTTTGATGCCTAAACCAAAAACCCTAGCTCCTTAGGGTAAAACTGTCTAACCCTACTAGGATGTTGACTCAGAAAACCCTAGTTTCCCTGGAGCACCGTGAAGGAAAGTTGTATTCAAGATACAACTTGATACATCTTTTCTATTATTGCATTTTCATAAGCATTATATGGGCATTCATGGTTATATATGGTTATATAGAGAACGAAGAAGAAGTGACTGTTGAAGAGGAAGAGCCTACTCCATCAACAGAAAATCCACCTGCGGGGAACTGTTTTTACTTTGACATTCGTGGAACAGAGCCCGACTCACCTACGACACAAGGCAAGCCCCGGTGTATTTGCCACCTCCTTGTTGTTTTAAACTCTTTATCACTTGAATGATGCATTAGGTGATAGGAGTTGGGTGTTAAACCAATTGCTGCATTTCCTTCCTTGGATCTATTTACCATTCCTTGAGTACCTATTTTATTAAAAGGTTTTCTTATGCTTAGTCTTGCTTTAGAAAAACAACCGTTTTGTTTTTAAACAAAAGGTGATGCTTCACAGTGGACATGATGTTTTCAAAAATAAAACTTGATGGTGGATCCATCATGGCCATGATGGGTTCAACATCAGAAAAGATGTACCTCTGCTAGGTCCCAGAATTTGGGTATTTAAATGATAAAGTTGAGACCGGGCGGGTGGCTTGCACGAGAAGAGAGTCTCGGTGTAGTGTCTCCGTTTGAGTCGATTAAGGACCGTCTCAATGTGGGGCTACTGACCGAGGACCCTTTAACTGGTCACATGCCTCGTCATGGGTAAGCTTTGCTTCGGGCAGACTAATACCAGAAAGGCCAACACGCAATGGGAGTGGAGAGATGGCGAGAGTAGCGTGTACCCTCCGTGGCAAGAGACTAGACGGTGGTGTATCTTTGCTCTCGGTTGGCGTGAACCCGGTCTGGTCTTAAGAACCCCGGTGGCGAGTTGACATATGCAAGGGTTAAGTGCTACATATGTCATGTGATTGGAGATCGTCGGCTGAGTATTAATTGATTCGGATCGTCGTTACTTCTCGGACATGAAGACTTGGTCACTGACTTACACATAGCATTCCAGTGAAACAAAAAGAGGTAATAAAAGATGGCTAGTGTAGGTCAAGTGCTTGAACTAGGGTAGAAAGAACTCTAGTGACAGGTAATTACTTAACTTGTTAATAAAACTGGATTTTTAAGGATCCACTATTAGTAAGCATTTTTGCAAACAGAGTCATGATTCTTGATTAAGTCTTACCTTGACTCCCTTAAGCCAGCATATCCTTGAGAGTCTTTTATTTTGACGGGTAAGACTTGCGAAAGTACACTTCGTACTCAGGGTTTTCGAACCCATGTTGTTGTAGGTGATGAAACAGCAGACTTTTGCTATTTTTGCACTAAGGTGGTGCCCAAGAACGAACCTCAACAGTGAAGTGGTTGCGGGAGGATGTTGGCCTCCCTTTTGAAAAACATTATATGTTTATGCGGGAGGGGTTTTGCCTCCCAGGGTTGTAATAATAATACTTATGCACTCCTATGACCTGGTAATGTAATAATAACACTCTTTCTATATTTTAAATGAATGTAAATTAAAGTTATTGTAATTCACTTCCGCTTATTCATTCCCCCGATGTGTTGTAATATATGCGTGACGGGTGAAACGCTCTTGGGCGAGGAAAATGATACAAATAATGAACTTGTCGAGTGATTATGTGCATCTACAGGGTTGTCTAAGGTCCGTTGGACAAGAACAACTGTAGGTGGGCCTAATGACTTGGGAGGTTCCGTCACATCTGGTATCGGAGCGAAGCCCATCTCTTCATATATTATAAAGCATTTCAAAAAGAATTTTCAAATATTTATCCAAGAAAATTTCTTTCATTCTTATCTAGCCAGTTTTTGAAGATTCTCATCTTGTAAGACCAGGTAATAGAGTGTAAATTATAGGAAGTGGGATCAACAAAGGTTGATTCCGTAATGGTTGGGTTATGCATGCATCATGTTTAAAAATTATACTAATAAATTTTCCCCCTTATGGAGATATGCCGCGTACGAGGAAAACCGTGCGCAAGTCCACTGGACCTATTGGCATGCCTCATCATCAGTTGGCTCCAAGACATTAGGGGAGCAGCAGCGGCAGCAATGATCCAATCGGAGACTTGGAAGCCCAAGTGGAGCAGCTTCAGACGGACCTACGTCACCGAAACAGGGTGTGGGCAGAAGATGGTCAGCGTATAAATGAGTTGGCAGCTGACGTCAGACACTTGCAAGATGAGCTTTCTGAATGAGATCTGGCGGTTGATTGGGCCGTCAACTCACGTTCGATTGCTTGGGACCACGAGGCCAAAGCTCGTGCTCGTGTGACTGAGCTTAGTGCGGCCCTTGACAATCTGCAAGTATACTGCAATACTTTACATGAGGAAGTGCATGTACAGTATTCACGACTACACCCAGAAGTGCATTCCGACACTGCTTTGGGAGCCGGACCGTCAAGAACGGCAAACGAAGGACTTGACGATGAGTTGGACCTTTTCAGCCTCCTCCTTCCATGAACCTGGCTGACAATCGGTCTCCCACAGCAGGGAATGAAGAAAATAAGGACGACGAAAACTAGACTAGTATAGTTTAGGAACTATACTTATGTAAAATAAGTAATAGTGTCATGTTGTACACTTGAGTCTGTATCATTACATCTTGGTAATGTAAAATGATGGTGTGTATCGGCATGTTATATTTTTCCTAAATGTTTCTTTGCCTCAGATGCCATCAAGGACTCATGCGCATGACGGTGCGGGTACTTCCTGTGGTCGGGAAGATACTCCAAATCCCCCACATGTACCACCAACGCTGGCCGAGGCTATCGCTGTCTTGGTCAACGCAACTGCCGATAATACCCGCTTCTTGCGTGAGATGGCGGGAAATCAATTCCAACAACATGGCTGAAGAGCTCCTCCACAGGGACCGCGTGAAACCTCATATTTGGACTTCTCTGAAACGCATCCCCCACTCTTTGTAAAAGCTAAAGACCCTCTTGAAGCTGACGAGTAGATCAGGGTAATGGAACAGAAATTCGGATTAATCCGGTGCACTGAAACACAGAAGTCGTTGTTCGCTGCTCAACAACTAAGAGGTCCTGCCAGTACCTGGTGGGGAAATTTTATGGCAGTTCAACCAGCCGGACATCAGGTCACTTGGGATGAATTTAAATTGGCATTCCGTGAGCGCTATATTCCAGAATGAGTGCTTCACATGAAACAAGAGGAATTTATTCGACTGAAACAAGGAGGGGATACTATGATGCAGTATCTGAACAAATTTAATCATTTATCCCAATATGCGATTGACCAAGTAAACACTGACCTGAAAAAGAAGAACTGCTTCATGAGAGGACTCAACGACCGGCTAGAATGGAAAATGGCCTCCTGTCTAGATCTTACATACAGCAGAGCTGTCAGCACAGCGCTGGCAGTAGAAGCCAAGAATACAGGCCAAGGAAAATCCAAGGGATTTGGAGGAGACAAGTCCAATCAGGGACCTGAGAAGCGAACAAGGTTGGTAATCTGACCTTTCAATCAGAATTGTTCTTCGCCTCGTCCACCCTCCTATCCGTTCAAATAGTCTATTTTTATTCGTCCTACCACTGCCGCCACTTTTACAAATCAGTCGAGTGCCCCTGGTGCTCGTTTCCCCGCCCTCCCTAGTTTCTCAATTGACTGCTTCAACTGTGGAAAGTCTAGTTATTTTATCAAAGACTGTCCATATCCGAGGCAGAACAAGTTCAACAATCAACAGAACTCTGGGAGTTCAAATCAAGGCAAAGGGAACATGGCAAATAATTCAGCGGGCAAAAATGTCAAGAAGACTGGGCGAATTTATTGCACTCAAGTGGCCACTACACCGGAAGGAGAGCCGGTAATGATGGGTACGTTCCTTGTGGCCAATCACCCAGCAGTTATTCTCTTTGATTCTGGTGCTTCGTATACATTCATAAGCAAGAAATTTGTGGAAAATATTGCATTCCCTGCATTGAATCAAGGGAAGGGTTTATTATCCATTCGCCCGGGGGACAAATATTTACTAAGGAAGTAGCATTCCATGTGCTAGTAACATTGGCTGAACGGGATTTTCCCACCAACATGTTTGTCTTAAAAGGCCAAGACATAGATGTAATACTGGGCATGAATTGGTTGGCCTAGCATAAAGCTATCCTCAATACGGACTTAAGGACTATCAAGTTAAGTCATGGCCATGAAGAGGTTCTCTTGTCCATCCCTGTAGCTGTCCCAGCCAAACCATTTGGACGGGTCTATGAAGCTATTATACCAGAAATCCAGGATATTCTGGTAGTGTGTGAATTTCCGGATGTATTTCATGAAGATCTGCCTGGACTGCCTCCAGAAAGGGATGTAGAGTTTGTGATTGAATTGAAGCCCGATACCGCTCCTATTTCTAGAAGATCGTACCGGATGCCGCCAAATGAATTAGCAGAGCTCAAGACATAATTACAAGATTTACTTGAGAAGGGATTCATTCGGCCCAGTTCATCACCTTGGGGATGTACCACAATCTTTGTCAAGAAGAAGGATCAAACACTTCGAATGTGCATGGACTACAGACCCCTTAATGAGGTCAGGATTAAGAACAAGTACCCTCTTCCCCGGATCGATATCTTGTTCGATCAACTTACTGGAGCACGAGTATTTTCCAAAATTGACCTAAGGTCGGGCTATCATCAGATCCATATTCGACCCGAAGATATACCCAAGACTGCATTTACTACACGGTACGGATTATTTGAATATCTGGTTATGTCCTTCGAATTGACGAATGCTCCTGCCCACTTCACATATCTAATGAACTCGGTGTTCATGCCCGAGTTGGATAAGTTTGTGGTGGTCTTCATTGATGATATCTTGATATATTCTAAGAATGAAGAGGAGCATGCTACACATCTACAGATCGTATTAACGCGCTTAAGGAAACACCAATTATATGCTAAATTCAGCAAATGCGCGTTTTGGTTGGAGGAAATCCAATTTTTGGGATATGTATTGTCTGCAAATGGGATTGCAGTTGATCCCAGCAAGGTCAAGGATATTCTAGAGTGGAAACCGCCAACCACTGTACATCAAGTTCGAAGTTTCCTTGGGCTGGCTGGCTATTACCGCAGATTTATCCCGGATTTCTCCAAGATTGTGAAGCCAATCACAAGCCTATTGAAGAATGATACCAAATTTAACTGGTCCTTAAGATGCAACGAAGCCTTCGAGCAACTGAAGGTATTATTGACCACTGCTCTGGTATTAGCTCAATCGGACATTGAAAAGCCTTTTGATGTGTACTGTGACGCATCTGGCAGTGGTCTTGGATGTGTCTTAATGCAAGAGGGCCGAGTTATAGCATATGCTTCAAGACAGTTGCGCCGGCATGAGGAACATTATCCAACTCATGACTTGGAATTAGCTACTATGGTTCATGCCCTTAAATTATGGCGTCATTATCTACTAGTGAATATCTGCCATATATATGCAGATCATAAAAGTTTAAAGCATATTTTCACCCAGTCAGAATTAAATATGAGACAGAGAAGATGGCTTCAGCTGATTAAGGATTATGAATTAGAAATTCACTATCACCCAAGCAAGACCAACGTGGTGGCGGATGCACTAAGTCGCAAGGCTTCTTGCCATTGTCTTACAGTAAAGGCCTCTGACATCACATTGTGTCAAGAAATGGAGAAGTTAAACCTAGGAATGATTCAACATGGAACCTTGAACCAATTGAAGCTTGAGTCGATTCTTCTGCAAAGAATTATTGATGCCCAAAGAAGTTATAAGGGTATGAAACATATACATGAGAAAATAGAAGTCGGCAAAGCAAATTGTTTCAGAAAGGATAATCAAGGTATAGTATGGTTTAATAACCGCATAGTTGTGCCTAAGGATGATGAAATCCGCCAGCAAATATTGGACGAAGCTCATCTTAGTCGATATTCCATTCATCCTGGAAGCACTAAGATGTATCAAGATTTAAAGCAACATTATTTGTGGACAAAGATGAAGATTGAAATCACACGCTATGTGGCGAGATGTGACACCTGTAGACGTGTCAAAGCCATACAAATGAAGACTGCTGGTCCACTACAATCTTTGTCCATCCCAACTTGGAAATGGGAGGACATTAGCATGGACTTTATTGTGGGATTACCCAGAACAGCAAAAGGGTTTGATTCTATATGGGTTATAATTGATCGGCTTACCAAGATAGCCCATTTTCTGCCTGTCAAGACAACTCACCCAGTTGCTGTCTATGCCCAGTTATATATTGCTCATATTCTTAGTCTGCATGGAGTTCCAAAGACAATAGTGTCGGATCGTGGACCGCAATTTGTATCCAAGTTTTGGGAAGAATTACATAAGTCCCTGGGTACTAAGTTGCTCCACATTTCGGCCTATCATCCCCAAACAAGTGGGCAGACTGAAAGAGTAAATCAAATACTTGAAGACATGTTGCGGGCATGCGTTCTGGAATTCCCACAAAAATGGGATGAATGTCTACCATTGGCAGAGTTTTCATATAACAATAGTTATCAAGAAAGTATCAAGATGGCACCATTTGAAGCTTTGTATTGAATTGGTCTGAACCAGGAGAAAGGTGGTTTTTCAGGCCTGATATGGTTAAAGAGATGGAATAAAAGGTTCAATGGATCATACATAACTTAAAAGAGGCACAAGCTCGACAAAAGAGTTATGCAGACAAACGCCACCAACCCTTGTACTTTCAAGTCGAAGATTATGTGTACCTAAAAGTATCACCAATGAAGGGTGTGACTCGTTTTGGTGTAAAAGGAAAGCTTGCACCCCGATATATTGGTCTGTTCCCTATTCTTGAAAGATGTGGACCAGTGGCATACCGACTCCAACTACCCGAAACATTGTATGTGGTGCACAATGTGTTCCATGTATCCCAATTAAAGAAATGCCTTTAGGTTCCTGATCGAACCATTGACGTGATGGATGTTACCTTGTGTGGGGGACGAATATCCCCCGGGTCCACCAGAAGGATAAGAGACCTCACGAAAGGCCTGTGGGCCCAATAATTCGCAAGGTCATCCCTTCATGGGCCTGGGGAAGAACGTCTAGTGAAGCGGATTGACACAAGACCGGATCGACACAAGCCCAGACAGCCCGATGAATTTGAGTAATGAACGCAACAGTGACCCGACCTTCCCGCGTAGGGGCCTCATGTATCGGAACAGAGCGGGGATAGGTCGGCTGGATCATAGGAAGATAGATTCAGTCAGTTCACTATTACTTAGGCACACGTTGTTATCATATCCGCATGTAACGCCCCATGGTCGAGTATATAAGGCCTAGGGGGCACCCCCTCAAAAAAGATCTATCTCACTACTTAGCCATCCACCCAGTTCTCTACGTCCTCAACACTAGAGAGCCTCCTTGTAATCCACCACATAAAGTGCTCATGCCAGGACGTAGGGTGTTACGCATCTCAAGGCGGCCCGAACCTGTACAAAACTGTCCACCGTCTCTCGTGCATTAGCACGAACCATCGAGCTACAGTCGGTAACACCGTCCTACTCCACAAAGCACCATGAGGGGCAACCCCGGGTGCGCGGTCGGACCCAAAACACCGACACCTTGGAACCAGACTTAACATATTCAGAACATCCCATTCGAGTCCTGGATCAAAAGGACAGGGTCACCCGAAGAAGAGTTCAGAAATTCTACAAGATACAATGGAACCAACATACGCAAGATGAAGCTACATGGGAAACCCAAGACTTCTTAGAAAAGAATTTCCCTGGCTTTTTAGCTTCATGTAGTTTGTGAGATATGTACAATTGTTTGTAAAGATGGAATAGACCCATACCACCCTCTGCCTTGGACAAGAAATAAGGAAATAAAAATGTGACGTGTTTCCTTTTCCACTACTTGCCCTAGGACTTTAAATCTCGGGACGAGATTCTTTTATGGGGGGAAGGATGTAACACCCCTGTTGTTACTGTCACTAAAACTTGAGCATAACATCATGAGCATTTGCATATCATGTGTTTGTTATACTTAGAGTGCATTCACTAGGTAAAAATTTCAAATCAGTTGTACTGATGTGACTTGAGGTGTGGTTAACCCTAGGGTAAAGTGCTTAACCTCAGATCAGGGCTTATGGAAATAAGTGAAGCCCAAATATGTGAAAACCTTAAAAATACATGAGACATGATCATAAGATATCATATTTAAAGGACTTTAGTGACACCAAAACCCTGAAGTCCTAAAAACTCTGAAAAGACCCCTAGAAAACCCTAAACTAGAACCCTAGGGGGTTAAGTGTAAATTTTGTGCACTTTTGGACCCAAGTTCAAAAACCAAAGTATTAGAGCACCACAAATCATATGTTTCACACATTTGTGGATTTTAAATCAAATTATGGGATTTGGGCTTATTTGTAAAAAGGCACCCTATGCCTCTCATGTGCCTAAGTCCAAAATCAGTTGAATAGGGCTCACTTTGGAGGTCTACATCTCAGGATTCTTGAGGATTTTGCTATTGGTCAATATATCAAATTTGTAGAGCTATGTAAGGAGAACAAATTTGATTAAGTGACCAAGCACTAGTGTTGCACAGAAATTAGAGATAAATAGGGTTGAAATTGGGCTGTCAGTCAACTCTCGAACTGAATTTTTGGCCACGATTGACATTGGCAGAATTTTAGTATCAATTTTGAGTAGCATCCAGTAGGAATTCGGCTAGGGATGCTATAGCTAAATTGAAGATGGATTATTGATCCACAACTTCGATGCAGATGGATGATGAAGTTGCCACATAAATTTTGGAGCAAATTGCCCCTAATTATGCTCTGTCAGTTGCTCTGAAGAACAATCGTGATACTATAGTAGCAGAAATATCACTGGTGCGGAGCACCTCACCGCCGGCACCGATCCGCGCTGCGATTCGTGCCATGTTCTGGTTAGGCGCTCGGCGGACATCTCTTCGTGACGATATTCACGAATTGGGTAAGATTGCCGTGGTGGAGGGCAACTATCCCGGCCACCACGTGGCCACTGATATTTGTGGCTGTGCCTGGTCACCAGCGCCGTTTACCTTCGTTCATCCATGGCATCATCGATTTGACCGCGTTACTATCGTGATGAGACGTGTCAAACCCCTAGAAAAGGACCGCGCTTGACGTCGTCGTTGATTGCCAGCAAAATCCGGTGAAGGTTATCACCTTAGCCATCGCCATAGATCACCAGACCTATAAATTCATCGTGCACTCACCCCTGTCATCCAAATTGACCATGCACTGCTCTTCGTCTCTTAGTTACGAAGCTAATGGCTCACTAGCCATCTTGTTTTATCCACCATCATCGGAGATCATCGGATTTCCCTGTGATCGGTCATTTCTGCCGCCGTGAAGGACCCATCTGTGGCCAGCCCTCCTCGGGTCAGTACTTACCCAATTGCCTCTTGTTTTGGCTTGCCTTTAGCCTCATGTTGCTCACGATGTCAGCCAATTGAACTTTACCGAAGCCTAAACCCCGGAACACCAAGTCGCCCCGTAGAACGCCGCCGCGGACACCCTCTCTGTTGACCCACTCTCCCATCCCCGTTGAGTCCAAATTCAAACGTGTACATAGACTCTGGTGAACCCGTGAAGCTCACCCGAGCTTCAATTTTAGCATCACTGCCGTTAGTTGTCCAGAACGCGATCACCAGGGTCTTTCCGCCGCCGTGACCATAAACAAGCTTCAATTAGGGTCAAATCATTCAAA
Source organism: Zea mays (assembly GCF_902167145.1). NCBI lineage: Eukaryota > Viridiplantae > Streptophyta > Magnoliopsida > Poales > Poaceae > Zea > Zea mays. Next base: position 192,510,853 of record NC_050096.1, on the reverse strand, counting down.
TTAAGTTAGGGTTTTTTCTCGGATAGACTGTTACTTGATGTTTCTGAGCTTGTTGCTCTCTGTCTGGGTCGCCATCGCCGTGAAATCGCAGCTCTGGCCAGGTGTTCGGCATGGTCCTGTCGTGGACCAAGAACTGTGAAGAAATAGAAGTATGGGGGGTCTTGTAATCGTCAGCGACACATAGAAACAGTGTGTGGGTGCGTTTCTTTTTTTAATTTCTCAGGGCCTTTGCGCAAAAATGCCAGGGCGGGCGCGCACGGGCGCGTTTTTGCCTAACTGAAAGTCGCCTAGAGGGGGGTGAATAGGCGAAATCTGAAATTTACAACTTTAAACACAAGCTACAAGCTGGGGTTAGCGTTAGGGCGAATATCAAGTCCGGGAGAGAGGGAAAACAAATCAACCAAGAAATAGAATACGGATGACACGGTGATTTGTTTTACCGAGGTTCGGTTCCAAAGAACCTAGTCCCCGTTGAGGTGGTCACAAAGACCGGGTCTCTTTCAACCCTTTCCCTCTCTCAAACGGTCACTTAGACCGAGTGAGCTTTCTCCTTAATCAAACAAGTCACTTAGACCCTACAAGGACCACCACACACTTGGTGTCTCTTGATTTGATTACAAGTCACTTAGAGAACAAGAATGAGGAAGAAGAAAGCCAACCAAGCAAACAAGAGCACAAGAAAACATAAATGATCCTCTCACAAGTCTAAATGTGCTAGAGTTGATTTTGAGACTTTGATCGGATCGATCTCTTGAATTGTGTCTTTGGAGTGGTGTCTATTGCTCTTGTATTGAATGTGAGGTAGTGAATGCTTGGATGGTTGGAGTGGAGGTGGTTGTGGGGTATTTATAGCCCCCAACCACCAATTCAACCGTTGGGGCAGGCTGCTGTCGATGGGCGCACCGGACAGTCCGGTGCGCCACCGGACAGTGTCCGGTGTGCCAGCCACGTCACCCAACCGTTAGGGTTCTGACGGTTTCGACCGTTCGAGCTTTGTCTTCATGCGGCACTGGACAGTCCGGTGCCGCACCGGACAGGTACTGTGCACTGTCCGGTGCGCCTCTGGCAGCTGCTCTGACTTCTGCGTGAACTGTACGCGCACTGTTCACGTTGCAGGCGACCGTTGCAGCCGATCATTGCGCTGTCTAGTCGTTGCTCCGCTGGTGCACCGGACAGTCCGGGGGCACACCGGATAGTCCGGTGAATTATAGCGGAGCAGCTCTTCTAAAACTCGAAGGTGACAAGTTTGAAGTCGTACGGCCCTGGGCACCGGACACTGTCCGGTGGCACAACGGACAGTCCGGTGAGCCAGACCAGGGTTCACTTCGGTTTCTTTTGCTCCTTTCTTTTTGAACCCTAAGTTGTTCTTTTTATTGGTTTGTGTTGAACCTTTAGCACCTGTAGAATGTATAATCTAGAGCAAACTAGTTAGTCCAATTATTTGTGTTGGGCATTCAACCACCAAAATCATTAAGGAAAAGGTTAAACCCTATTTCCCTTTCAATCTCCTCCTTTTTGGTGATTGATGCCAACACAAACCAAAGCAAATATATAAGTGCAGAATTGAACTAGTTTGCATAAGGTAAGTGCAAAGGTTGCTTGGAATTAAACCAATTTCTTCTAGATATGCATGGTTGCTTTCTTTTGTTTAACATTTGGACCACGCTTGCACCACTTGTTTAGTTTTTGCAAATTCTTTTGGAAAATCTTTTCAAAGTCTTTTTGCAAATAGTCAAGGTATATGAATAAGATTTCAGGAAGCATTTTCAAGATTTGAAATTTTCTCCCCCTATTTCAAATGTTTTTTCTTTGACTTGAACAAAACTCCCCCTGAATAAAATTCTCCTCTTAGTTTTCAAGAGGGTTTTAATAAATACCAATTTTGAAAGTGGACATACCAATTGAAAGCCAATTGAAAGAGATCAAATTAATTTGATACCAATTTGAAAAATTCTTGAAAATTTTGAATTTGGTGGTGGTGGTGCGGTCCTTTTGCTTTGGGCTTAATATTTATCCCCCTTTGGCATTAATCGCCAAAAACGGAGTCTGTTGAGAGCCCTTTTTACTTTCTCCCCCATTGATACAAGTAAATATGAGTGAAAGATTATACTAAAGTGAGAGTGATATGGAGTGACGACGAAGGGTAAACGAAACCGATATAGTGGAGTGAAGCCTTGTCTTCACCGAAGACTCCATTTCCTTTTCAATCTATGACTTAGTAGAAATATACTTGAAAACATATTAGTCATAGCCTTGGTACATAAATAATAAGAATTATGCATTTGTACCAAAGGGAAATAGATATGATCAAAGGTATATAAATGAGCTATGTGTGCAATGTTTCAATCAAAGTTCCGAGAATCAAGAATGTTTAGCTCATTCCTAAGTTTGGTAAAGGTTTTCTCATCTAATGGTTTAGTAAAGTTATCGGCTAATTGTTCTTTTGTGCTAACATAAGTTATCTCGATATCCCCCCTTTGTTGGTGATCCCTCAAAATGTGATACCGAATGTCTATGTGCTTAGTGCGGCTGTGTTCAACGGGATTATCCGCCATGCAGATTGCACTCTCATTATCACATAGGAGAGGGACTTTGCTCAATTTGTAGCCATAGTCCCTGAGGGTTTGCCTCATCCAAAGTAATTGCGCACAACAATGACCTGTGACAATATACTCGGCTTCGGCGGTTTTGTTTCTTTGAAGCCCAAGACACCAGGGATCTCCCCAGAAACTGACAAGTCCCTGATGTGCTCTTCCTATCAATTTTACACCCTGCCCAATCAGCATCTGAATATCCTACTAAATCAAAAGTGGATCCCTTGGGGTACCAAAGACCAAACATAGGTGTATAAACTAAATATCTCATAATTCTTTTCACGACCCTAAGGTGAACTTCCTTAGGGTCGGCTTGGAACCTTGCACACATGCATACAGAAAGCATAATATCCGGTCGAGATGCACATAAATAGAGTAAAGATCCTATCATCGACCGGTATACCTTTTGATCTATGGATTTACCTCCCGTGTCGAGGTCTAGATGCCCATTTGTTCCCATGGGTGTCTTGATGGGCTTGGCATCCTTCATTCCAAACTTAGTAAGTATGTCTTAAATGTACTTTGTTTAGCTGATGAAGGTGCCCTCTTGGAGTTGCTTGACTTGAAATCCTAGAAAATACTTCAACTCCCCCATCATAGACATCTCGAATTTTTTAATCATAATCCTACTAAACTCTTCACAGGTAGATTTGTTAGTAGACCCAAATATGATACCATCAACATAAATTTGGCATACAAACAAATCTTTTGCAATGGTTTTAGTAAAGAGAGTAGGATCGGCTTTTCCGACTTTGAAGCCATTAGTGATAAGAAAATCTCTTAGGCATTCATACTATGCTCTTGGGGCTTGCTTGAGCCCATAAAGCGCCTTTGAGAGTTTGTAAACGTGATTAGGGTACTCACTATCTTCAAAGCCGGGAGGTTGCTCAACATAGACCTCTTCCTTGATTGGCCCATTGAGGAAGGCACTTTTCACGTCCATTTGGTAGAGCTTAAAGCCATGGTAAGTAGCATAGGCAAGTAATATACGAATTGACTCAAGCCTAGCTACGGGTGCATAGGTTTCCCCGAAGTCCAAACCTTCGACTTGTGAATATCCTTTGGCTACAAGTCGGCCTTTGTTCCTTGTCACCACACCATGCTCATCTTGCTTGTTGCGTAATACCCACTTGGTACCTACAACATTTTGGTTAGGACGTGGAACTAAATGGCATACCTCATTCCTCGTGAAGTTGTTGAGCTCCTCTTGCATTGCCAACACCCAATCCGAGTCTCTTAGTGCATCCTCCACCCTGTATGGCTCAATAGAGGACACAAAAGAGTAATGTTCACAAAATGAGCGACTCGAGATCGAGTAGTTACCCCCTTATGAATGTCACCAAGGATGGAGTTCACAGGGTGATCTCTTTGAATCGCTTGGTGGACTCTTGGGTGTGGCACTCTTTGACCCTGATCATCTTCCTTGTCTTGATCAACTTCATCTCCCCCTTGATCGTTGTCCTCCTCTTGAGGTGGCTCATCCTCTTGATCTTCATCTTCTTTGTCTTGAGCCTGATCCACATCTTGAGTTGGTGGAGATGCTTTATTGGAAGATGACGGTTGATCTTGTGCTTGTGGAGGCTCTTCGGATTCCTTAGGACACACATATCCAACGGACATGTTCTTTAGCGCGACGCACGGAGCCTCTTCATCATCTAATTCATCAAGATCAACTTGCTCCACTTAGGAGCCATTAGTCTCATCAAACACAATGTCACAAGAAACCTCAACTAATCCAGTGGATTTGTTGAAGACTCTATATGCCCTTGTGTTTGAATCATATTGTAGCATCCCAAAAATTCAAATCTTGAAATTTCCTCAAACTTGCTCTAAATACAAAATGAATTTTAAATTTCATTTCAAAATGTTTGTTTGCGAGTTGATATCAACAAATAAAATATAGTGGTCTATATTCTCTCCAAAATCCTCCTCAAAATATCGAACAAATATTTCCCCAGTGATCCCCCTCAAATTCTTTCCAGAAATACTGTCCAGACATTTCCCTAGTGATCCCCTCTGATTCTTTCCATAAATACTGCCCAAATATTCCACCGATAATTCTCCAAATATTTTCCTCCTGAGAAATACCTTCAGAATCATTTTTGAAGTCCCTACAAATATTTTCTCCATAACTTTCCTCATGCTCATACGTATACGTATGCCTCCGGTGTCATACAGTGAGCTCTACAAGCTAATCTCACTTATACAAGACAAATCCATGCTTATCTCCCACTAATCCTCGCATCCTCCCACTAATCTCTCATCCTCCCCCCTAATCCCCCCACCATGGCTATAAATAGAGGGGCAAGGGCCTCCTCTCAAGCCACCCCAAGCCATTTCATGGCAACTTTCTTCCCCCCCCCCACACACACGCCCACTCCACTTCCCACACAAGCACACACTAGCACAAGGATCGTTCGGTCGTTCTTCGATCGTTCGTCCACCTGTTCTTAGTTTGTTCGTTCGATCGTTCGTCCGATCGTTCATGGTTCGTTCGTCCGTTCGTTTGTCCAAATAATCATTGTTCAGCCGTTATGCTGCCGAAATTCCGATCGTTCGATCGTTTGATCATCCGATCGTTCATCGTTCGTTCATAGTTCCTATTCTTCGTTCATCGTTCGTTCATAGTCTCTATTCATCGTTCGTCCAGACAATCTTTGTCCTGCCGTTATGCTGCCAAAATTCTGAGCGTTCATTCGTCCGATCATTCGATCGTTCGTCCGTCCATTTATAGTTCCTATTCATTGTTCATCGTTCGTTCATAGTCACTATTCATCGTTCATCGTTCGTTCATACGGACTATTCACCATTACTATTCATCGTTACTATTCACTGACGCTATTCATTGTTGCTTTCATCATTGTTACTATTCATTGATGGTATCTATAATTACTTTTTCGTCCAATTATTTGTGTTGGGCATTTAACCACCAAAATCATTTAGGAAAAGGTTAAACCCTATTTTCGTTTCACCAACACTGTTCATTATTTTCCTTTTTCTTTTTCTACCAGACTTAGGAAATCTATAGAAAATTGTAGAAAAATGATAAAAAGATGAGACCAATTTTGTTGGACTCCTAAATTTCTATAGTATTTAATAAAAATAGTTCAAAGATTTTTTGCCTAAACCAGGAATTATGTAGTATTTAAGAAGACCTAAACCTAGTCTTTTTGAATTTTATAAATTATTATATAGCTACAAAAATTATAAAACTTTTTGGGTGAACTTATTTGGGTACTTAGAACCCATGGGTAAAGTTTGATATGCTTTGTACATTGTTTGATGCCTAAACCAAAAATCCTAGCTCCTTAGGGTAAAACTGTCTAACCCTACTAGGATGTTGACTCAGAAAACCCTAGTTTCCCTGGAGCACCATGAAGGAAAGTTGTATTCAAGATACAACTTGATACATCTTTTCTATTATTGCATTTTCATAAGCATTACATGGGCATTCATGGTTATATATGGTTATATAGAGAACGAAGAAGAAGTGACTATTGAAGAGGAAGAGCCTACTCCGTCAACAGAAAATCCACCTGCGGGGAACTGTTTTTACTTTGACATTCGTGGAACAGAGCCCGACTCACCTACGACACAAGGCAAGCCCCGGTGCATTTGCCACCTCCTTGCTGTTTTAAACTCTTTATCACTTGAATGATGCATTAGGTGATAGGAGTTGGGTGTTAAACCAATTGCTGCATTTCCTTCCTTGGATCTATTTACCATTCCTTGAGTACCTGTTTTATTAAAAGGTTTTTCCTATGCTTAGTCTTGCTTTAGAAAAACAACTGTTTTGTTTTTAAACAAAAGGTGATGCTTCACAGTGGACGGGATGTTTTCAAAAATAAAACTTGATGGTGGATCCATCATGGCCATGATGGGTTCAACATCAGAAAAGATGTACCTCTGATAGGTACCAAAATTTGGGTTTTCAAATGATAAAGCTGAGACCGGGCGGGTGACTTGCACGAGAAGAGAGTCTCGGTGTAGTGTCTCCGTCTGAGTTGATTAAGGACCGTCTCGATGTGGGCCTGCTGACCAAGGACCCTTTAACTGGTCACATGCCTCGTCATGGGTAAGCTTTGCCTCGGGCAGACTAATACCAGAAAGGCCAACACGCAATGGGAGTGGAGAGATGGCGAGAAAAGCGTGTACCCTCCGTGGCAAGAGGCTGGACGGTGGTGTATCTGTGCTCTCAGTTGGCGTGAACCCGGTCTGGTCTTAAAAACCTCGGTGGCGAGTTGACATATGCAAGGGTTAAGTGCTACATATGTCGTGTGATTGGAAATCCTCAGCTGAGTATTAATCGATTCAGATCGCCGTTACTTCTCGGACATGAAGACTTGGTCACTGGCTTACACGTAGCATTCCAGTGAAACAAAAAGGGGTCATAAAAGATGGCTAGTGTAGGTCAAGTGCTTGAACTAGGGTAGAAAGAACTCTAGTGACAGGTAATGACTTAACTTGCTAATAAAACTGGATTTTTAAGGATCCACTATTAGTAAGGATTTTTGCAAACAGAGTCTTGATTCTTGATTAAGCCTTACCTTGACTCCCTTAAGCCAGCATATCCTTGAGAGTCTTTTATTTTGATGGGTAAGACTTGCGAAAGTACACTTCGTACTCAGGGTTTTCGAACCCATGTTGTTGTAGGTGATGAAACAACAGACTTTTGTTGTTTTTGCACTAAGGTGATGCCCAAGGATGAACCTCAACAATGAAATGGTTGCAGGAGGATGTTGGCCTCCCTTTTGAAAAACATTATATGTTTATGCGGGAGGGGTTTTTGCCTCCCAGGGTTGTAATAATAATACTTATGCACTCCTATGACCTGGTAATATAATAGTAACAATCTTTCTATATTTTAAATGAATGTAAATTAATGTTATTGTAATTCACTTCTGCTTATTCATTCCCCCAATGTGTTGTAATATCTGCGTGACGGGTGAAACGCTCTTGGGCGAGGAAAAGGATACAGATACCGAACTTGTCGAGTGATTATGTGCATCTACAGGGTTGTCCAAGGTCCGTTGGACAAGGACAACTATAGGTGGGCCTAATGACTTGGGAGGTTCTGTCACAACTTTAATGAAGAAGGGATGTGAACTAAATTCGAATTTAGGAAAATAGCTTGCCAACCTTGTCATATCTGATATAGGACTGCTATATAAATATCAATCCTGCAGAACTGAGAAGGTCTTAAGGTCTACACGTGAGAAATATGTATAATACTACGATAGGAGAACTACTAACTTCCGCCATCTGCATTAGTTACGTTAGCGTAGGTAGGTGGTTCTTTTTTTCGACTAACTTTGCCCATGGGTAATGAGTTTCGATGTATTGGGTGTTTCCGTTTAGAAATAGAAGCTTTTTCGTGCTTGCTTGCGAATGAGTTGTGGGAAAAAGCGAGAGAGAGGCCGGGCGCGAAGTGTGAATGGAACCATGAGACAAGGCCGCGGGAGAAGAGCCAATGTGGGATATTTTCACTGCTTGAAGTATGTCCTTCGCCTTTCGACTCAGCCTCGCTAGTAATCCATTCTCTGTAAAATGTAATGAAAGTGGGTTCGCTTCTTTGCTTTACTTTCGATATCTCATCGATCGGAGGGGTTTATCCTAACTGGCTACCTAACCGAAGTTTCTAAATGTATTTCCCTCCGAGGGCCTGGTCGATTCAGTGTTGGATCTTGAAATGCAATTTGCAATTGATAAGAAACATGCCCCTTTCAAGCGCTTTAAATTTATGAGAAGCAAAACTAAACTAATGAGAATGAGTACCACTATTTCTTGGGATAAGAATGCTTCTTCACCAGCAACGGCGAAACTACTAAATAAATGGAAAATAAAAATTGATAGAATTCCTTTTATTTTTTCTTCAAATCCTGCACATAGGCAAGGCCGAGACATAGCTTATTCTGCTTCTATCAACCAGGCTTCCTCTGCCTTGGTTTCTACTTTTTACAAGAACTTCAGAATTGCCTAAGCCCATAGAAGTCGCGACCTCGCGAGGGTGAGCTAACTCCAAAAACCCGTCCTCAGTTCGAGAGGGGGTTCTGGAGAGAGTCTCGATATCTAGCGAATACTGTCGGGCGCATCCTCTCCCATTGGTCGAGACCTTCCTCCTCTCCCAGCATTGCTTGCTCGGCTCACATTTTCTCCTCTGTGGGTCAGGCTCCACTTGAGAGTCTCCCTTTCTTTTCGTACGTAATAATCTTTTTCCAATATTCTATTGAGTAAATACAGCTCTTGGTCGTCCGGTTGATATTCCGGGTGTTCAGCCCGGCATCACCCTCTTCCTACTCTTTTTCATGTCTCGGGCCATAAATCGTTAGAAAAGATGATTTCGATTAGTGAATGGGCGCGCTCCTGCTGATCCTGCACATGATTGACCTTGCTTCTGGACTTGATGGAAGGAGATAAGTCAACCTTTCTTGTACCCACGGATGATATCCTGAATGCAAATCAGCTATTCCATGGACTTCAGGTTTGGGTATTCTCAAATGAAGATTCGGCTGTGTGATATTCATCAGATATCTTTCGTGACGAGATGCGGGCTCTACTTAAGTTAAGTGAAGTTCAGGTCATTCCAATACCAGTTTTAGGGCTGGCCTTCCCCGCAACAAGGATGTGAACTCAGACAAGCAGCCTAGGAGGTAAGGTAAAAGAACCTAGGTGTTAGTTGTTCATTTCACTCTAGAAGTTTGTGCTCGAATCCGATAAAGTACTTTTCTACTAAATTCATTCATTTTTTTGAAAATGTCTCCATTTTTTTGCAATTTTATGACTTAGTTTAGTGCGAGATGCCCATATTTTTTGTCTGAACACTAAACGAAGCACAGAGTTAAAATTACAAAAAAAAGTACGATCTGGGTTGTTTCACTCTCGACTTTGGATCTTAGCACCAAAATCAGTATGTCTGTACTAAGGATGATGGTCTGTATTCGGAGTTTCCCTAGGGTTGGTCATTGAGTACGAAATGGGGGCCACCCTAGCCCATTGAGTGTTCTACCTTGGGCCATCGACATCATACGACTGAGGATGAATACGCTATCCTCGAAACTCCTTGTATGGTCGAGAATGAATGGATTCCCCTATGGCAATTTCTTATTCCTACTATCATAGCCTGGCTGGGATCTTAGCGTTTTGGCCTTGCTTGTGTGTTCATAACTCAAAATAGGTGACCTAACGGCCGCCGCCCGACTAAACATACCAATATTTACCAAATTCATATGGGCTACTAAGGAGTAGGAAAGTGTAGTAAGTCTTCCAAATGTATAAACACTTTTCTGGTGTGGTTGAACCTATGATTATGATCGGTTGACAATCCGCCTATACTATAGCCTGCCTTGGTCTCGGGCGGGCGGCACCTAGCTATAAAAAAAGTGGGTGTATCAGAAGAAAAGCCATGCTCCATCCTATTTATAAAAAGAACATCAAATCCCTTTTGGTTAGATACCGCTCTGTTAGGTACTAATGCTTCTACCTATCACCCTCCGGGTGAGTTTGAGAGCTGTGTTTTTTCCAATGTTAATAGCATTCCGCGAGAAAGTAAATCCTTCTTTTTCCGATATGCTGCTCCGCAAGCAAGGAACCTAGTTGGAAAGGTAGGCCTATTTCTTCTTTATATTTGTAGATCAACCTAGCTTTGTACATGCTATTGCTTCTATAATTCACAAGAGTCATTTCTCCTCAAATATTTGGAGATCTGACTTACTTTAGTCCTTATCGTTGGTCTACTTCTAACAAGCCCGATGAGCCTAGCTCTCACTTCGGATGGATTCTAGAAATATCTAGATAAGCATCGAAACGAAAATCAGAGAGACATGAAAAGAAAAAAGAATTTTGATTATTAACGATCTTAAAGTAATGGTGAGTGAGTTCAAGATAATAGAGAATCTCTATTCGAAAAAGAACTACTAATCCTTAACTTTTCGAGGAATCCCCAGAGGATGGGTATGAATTTAGTTTCTTTAATTGGTCTAGCCTGGGAATGGTAATTGGCAATTTGTGGAGATTCAAAAAGGGTTGGAAGTACCTTTGCCCTGGACTGGGGATAGTACCGTTAGGTTGAAGTATATAAATAAGATAGGCACCTAGATCTGGAAACCTGACAAGCTCCATGACTCCAGTCATCCTAGCATCAAGTACTATAGATACTTGTGTGAAAAACCTTTTGAGGTCCAATTTACTAGATTGGCAAAAGGGGCGGGTGCAGGACAAGAAGCCAATCATTCATTTTCATGCATTGTTCGATTCACACTGCTCCTTGGTCAGAGTGGAATCAGCTACCTCAGTGCTTGCCTACATCTCATGTGAAAAATAAACTCGCTAACGCTCGGGATTCAACTCCAAACTTGTAGCGCTTCCCAGTATGAAATGGCACAGGAGAGTCTAACAAGGAAGACTAGAGCCCACTTTCAAGCAAATCCACCTACATTGTTCAACCGGACAGAATCAGGGGGCAGTGTCCAACTGGTACGGGAAGGAATGGTGGAATTGGAGCATTCCTTCGGCTCTCTGATTCTCTTTGGTTTTCGTGTAGACGGCTGGGGAGAGGAAAATGATAGGGATGATCAAGACTACCATTACTTATCTGAGATGGATTATAAAGAGATATATCTAGAGATAGAGCAAGTGCGGAAAAGGCGGACATAGGAACTAACTCACCCCGAGCGGCAGTCAAACGGAGGCGTGAATGCAAGATGCCAGCAGAATGATCGACCGAACAGAGGCTAGGGCTGCTTTCTTCCCACCACGTCCTTCCAGGTTGTGGCTTGATGAGGATAACTAAGCTGACACGCCGGAGTTGGCTGCTGGCACAACATGGTGGTGGAGTGGCTTCAACCCATCACGCATGAAAGTGCCAAAGGATTTTTACTCCTAAGGGTCAAAGCAAGCCTTTTAATTCAATTCTTTATTCTTACATTAAAGAATGAATCAAATCTCCCCAAGTAGGATTCGAACCTACATCGAGTTGGCGAATAGGCCAACTATTAGTCACAGCAAGAGTAAGCAATTTACAACTCCAGCCGCGGGGCAGTCTAAGGCGGACGCCTTCGGCATCCAGGGGTCACGCACCGACCATAGATCCTGTTCAATAAGTGGAACACATTAGTCGTCCGCTCCAACCCGTTAGAGGAAGAGCCAAGCAAGGGGGACAACGAATAGGAGAAATGGAAGTTTGGGCCAAAAAATTCCTATTTTCCTTTCATTAAGGTACGAGGGCTTGAGGGCTTCTTATTCCACAAGAACGAAAGAACTTTTTCATTCTTTCATATACTAGGGGGATTTGTTTCTATCTTTTGTTGAATCTTTTTCATGGCTCGATAGAGAATTTGATAAGCCAATGATTTTTTCCGTCTTTCATAATACAGAGGTTCGGAGAGGACTCAACTGTTAGTTAGTACCCCCTTGGTTTCCGGGTGGACCCTTTCACTCTATTTTATTATATACGCTTAGCGAAAAGAATGTTTTTTGATAGACCTAGGAGCCTTCAAAGTCCCTCTAATATGGAATGGATCTGGATAGCTGGAGGCGAGCATGCGAAATAACTAGTGAATTACAACTCTATTGTACCTCAATTGGTGCATCTGCTCGATTCCTGGCACTAATTGACCCTCGGCCTTGCGGCAATAGATCTCTAGCATCAATTCAGTCTCTAGCGTGTCGATTCACTATCTAAAACTTCATTTCGAAAGATTTAGGGCCCAGATCAAACAAACCATTCACATCACATGACCCTGACACTTTGTCTATCCCGTCTCGTAAGAAAAGAATTGGGTGGAGAAGTTGGCCTGGTCAATCCAAGAAAAAAGGATCAGTCCGATTCAGTGGTTTTGCCCATAAGGGAACTAACTCATACATAGGAATTCCTTTCAGGTTGTCTTGCATTTACGTTTTCTTTTATTTGTCTTGTATTCCCGAAGAGACCAAGTTGTGTCGGAGAGGAAGGATTTGGATTTCTCTGGTTCCGTCTGGTTCTACCTAAACTCAAAAAGTGCCAACCTCCTAGAGTTCAACTCCCGCTCTCAACCTGTGAACAATATGAGTCCGAAGCCAGAGGGGGCGGAGCTACCGCTTCTACAAGAAACCTGGGTTCAGTTTGTACGGGACGAGTCACACAGCGAGTTTTGGGTAGAGATCAAACGTCAAAATATTCCTTGACTTGAATAAAATCTGGAATTGTGTTGCGTTCGGGAAGGATGAATCGCTCCCAAAAAGGAGTCTATTGAGTCTCTCCCAATTGGTTGGATCAAGGAAATCCGTGCAGCGGAAGATCCTGAATTTGAGACTTTCTACCGGTTCTTCCTCCCGAATTGAGACCCATTGTTTATAGGTCTGGGGATAAAGTAAAGTATCATAAAGTTAAGTTAAGTATTGTAAAGTAGTTGACAAAGCAAGTAGGAATAGGTCATGTCACAAATAGGCAAGTATAGAAGCAGGAGAAGCTGATAGACATTTGTGAATAGCAAGGCCAAGCTAACCTCAAAAAGAGACCAACAGTTGAGACATATGGACATGGAAGTCTCGCAATCTATGCCCTCCCTCGAGGAAACACCCCATTCATCCCTGGGATTCTTGTTTCACCGAGGAAAAGAGAGAAGTTCTGGTGAAATATTCCAACTGAATGGACTAATTGCAGTTCCACCTATTATACATACACGATCACATAACCCCCTTCTTTTAGACTCACCTTTCAGACTATGAACCAAGCTGACTAGCACCAAACTTGTAGCACTGGTCAACGTACTATTCCTCTTGGCTCTACTACTCTCAAAGAGCATTCAACAAAGAAGATAGCTCTCTAGATCCTATATAGCTAGCTACTCAAGATATAAGTGAATTGTCTGTGCCGGAGTTCGGTCCACATATTGATCCGAATGAATCAGTCTTTCATTGGGTCGAACTCTTCTTTGGTGTTAAGGTAGTAGCTGTGAATAGCCATCGACTACCCGGAAAGGGTAGAAGAATGGGACCTATTCTGGGACATACAATGCATTACATACGTCCCCAAGCGCTAGCAAATTACAGATAAGCTCTAGGGTTGTTTCAACGTCTATTGTCATACTTCGGAGGGCGTGAATTGGAAGGGCCAAGGGTTTACAATGAAACAAATTGCGTCTAATTTTCATGGTGATACAAATAGTATAGAATTGCTGCACTTCCAAATCTGCAATTTTCGTCGTTGTAATGCCTCAGTCATCAATAGTAGATAGTTGCTCAACTATGCAATTTACGCACTTTTCAATGAAGAGTGGATGATCTGCCAGCTCTCACGGAAAGTCGAAGAACACCATGCATTGATGGGTGTTGAGGGCCGCAACCGATAGTTTAATAATAAATCGAACTATTGATTGAAGGTCAAAAGCTACTATTCATCCAGATCAGTGAGAGATGGGGCCAATCCCTCAGAGAGATACGGGGCATAATCAAAGAAAAAGAGCTAGTGCCCTAAGTACATGCCGTCGTGGCAGCCGGAGAGGTTTTGGCACCCTGTTCATGTGATGTCGTGGCCGTCGGAGGAGCGCTGGAGCCTTGCGGAAGGACAGCTATTGGGGCTGTCGAGTCCTTGCTGACGTCTCCTTGCTTCCGTAAGGGGTTGAGCACCGCCGTCGTCATGGAGCACGTGGGGCGCCATCATTATTTGTTTACCGGGGCGAGCCAGATGGGACGCCGGTCTTGTTTCCCGTAGCCTGAGCTAGCTAGGGGTAGGGTAATGATGCCCCCCCCTGTGACGTGGTTGGTCCGAGCCCTGGGTCGGGTGAGGCGGAGGCTCCTCCGAGGTCGAGGTCGAGTCTGTCTTCCGAGGTCGAGGTCGAGTCCGAGCCCCAGGTCGGGCGAGGCGGAGACCATCGTCTGAGGCCAAGGCTGAGTCCGAGCCGTGGGGTCGAGCGAGGCGGAGTTCGTCGTTTTCCGGAGCCGAGGCTGAGTCCGAGCCCTAGGGTCGGGCGAGGCGGAGTTCGTCGTCTTCCGGAGCCGAGGCCGAGTCCGAGCCCTGGGGTCGGGCGAGGCGGAGTTCGTCGTCTTCCGGAGCCGAGGCCGAGTCCGAGCCCTGGGGTCGGGCGAGGCGGAGTTCATCGTCTTCCGGGGCCAAGGTCGAGTCCGAGCCCTGGGGTCGGGCGAGGCGGAGTTCGTCGTCTTCCGAGGCCGAGGCCGAGTCCGAGCCCTGAGGTCGGGCGAGGCGGAGCTTCCTATGGCACCCGAGGTCGGACTTGGCTGCTGTCAGCCTCTCTCTGTCGAGTGGCACAACAGTCGGAGCGGCGCAGGCGGCGCTGTCTTCTTATCAGGCCGGTTAGTGGAGCGGCGAAGTGACTGCGGTCACTTCGGCTCTGTCGACTGAAGGGCGCGCGTCAGGATAAGGTGTCAGGCCATCCTTGCATTAAATGCTCCTACGATACGGTCGATCGGTGTGGCGATCGGCCAAGGTTGCTTCTCGGCGAAGACTGGGCCTCGGGCGAGCCGAAGGTGGGTCCGTTGCTTGAGGGGGCCCTCGGGCGAGACGTGAATCCCCCGGGGTCAGCTGCCCTTGCCCGAGGATGGGCTCGAGCGAGGCGAGGTCGTGTCCCTTGAGTGGACCGAGCCTTGACTTAATCGCACCCATCAGGCCTTCGCAGCTTTGTGCTGATGGGGGTTACCAGCTGAGATTAGGAGTCTTGGGGGTACCCCTAATTATGGTCCCCGACAGTAGCCCCTGAGCCTCGAAGGGAGTGTTAATACTCGCTTGGAGGCTTTTGTCGCACTTTTTTGCAAGGGGACCGGCCTTTCTCGGTTGCGTTTCGTTCCGGTGGGTGCGCGCGAGCGCACCCGCCAGGTGTAGCCCCCTAGGCCTCGGAGGAGTGGTTTGACTCCTTCGAGGTCTTAATGCGTTTCGTGATGCTTCGACCGGTCTGGTTGTTCCCTCATGCGAACTGGTCGTAGCCCGGGTGCACAGTCGAGTCCCAAGTTCTCGGGCTGGTATGTTGACGTTGTCAACAGTTTGGCCGGAGCCGGGTTTGCGAGAGCAGCCCCCGAGCCTCCGCACAGAGCGAGAGGACGGTCAAGGACAGACTCGACTTTTTTACATACGCCCCTGCGTCGCCTTTCCGCAAGGAGGAGGGGGGAAAGCGCCATGTTGCCCACGGAGGGCGCCGAACATGGTGTCTCCGGTGAGTTGCTAACGGGTAATTCGAGTGGACGCCCGTGCCCCATTCGTTAGGGGTCGGCTAGTGGCCCGGAGGCGCGCTCCAAAAGTACCTGCGAGTGATTTGCCGGACCGGTCCCCTTTTGACGGGGTTCGAGGGCTCGATGCCTCCCTCTGGTGGGATTCCGTTACAAGATCGTTCCCGTTGGTCTCGGATATGTCCTAGGGTACCTCGGGAGCATAGCCCGAGCCTTGGTTATGTATCGAACGTACCCAGGGTCATCCCTCGCTCTGCGTCTGAGGCGGCTGTCGAACCCTTCGGGGGCCAGCCTACGAACCCCTGATCAGTAGTGGGCGCGGAGCCCGAGTGGCCTGAGGCGACTGTTGAACTCTTCCGAGGGGCCAGCCTTCGAACCTCTGACCAGTAGTGGGCGAGGAGCCCGAGTGCTCTGAGGTGGCTGTTGAACCCTTCCGAGGGGCCAGCCTTCGAACCTCTGATCAGTAGGGGGGCTCGGGGCCCGCTTCCTTCACGGAGAAGGATCCCTTTCGAGGTATCTCCTTTCCCGGTCCCTATTGTAAGAGAGAGAAAGAGGAAAAAGGGAAAGGATACAAAATCGAACGTCGTGGCGCACCTTTTTTGACGCGGTCATTATGGCGGAAGCGAAGCGTCGCCTGCTTCGCCTGCCAAAGGTGCTGCCTGTCCTGCCGCAGAGTTAATGCGACGGGTGTCTCGCTTTGAGTTTTGAATCTTGCGGCGGGTTCGGGCGAAGTGTTGAACGGGTCTTGCCTAGGCCTTCATATATTCGAGAGAGGGACCGGTGGCGGTTTTCTACTCTACTGCTTGCCTCCCACTTAGGTTTTCACAACCCGAGGGAATAGCCAGAGAAAGGAAACCGCGCGCCTCATCCTCTCCGCCGCCACATCTTCTGCTTGGTGATGGCTGACCGGGTGACCATTGTTTCGCCGCGCGACCCGTGGCCTTTCTCCACCGTCACGGCGGATGACCTGGAGGCCCTTATTGCTGATGGTTTGCTTCACCCTCTCTCCGGTGACTCGCAGCCGGAGTGGATGGCCCCCTCGAGCGGAGCCGCCCCGTCCCCGCCGCCAGGGTATGTGGTGAGCTTCGTCTCCTTTCACGAGCGGGGGTTCGGAGTGCCGGCGAGCCGTTTTATGCGGGCGATTCTGCACGTCTATGGGGTGGAGCTGCACAACCTTAGTCCCAACTCCATCTTGCAAGCCGCCATCTTTGCGGCGGTTTGTGAAGGATACTTGGGGATTGCCCCCCACTGGGACTTGTGGACCCATCTTTTCTCCGCGGAGCTTTTTGCCTCGCCGACGGGGGAAAGAAGGGTTCACATGGCGGTGCGGGCCGGTGGCTGCATCCTCCAGTTAAGGCAGGCGCGGGCGCTGCAGTACATCCCTGACATCCTCGCGTCTTCGAACAAAGGGTGGCAGCGCCGGTGGTTTTATCTCCGAAATGACGACGGGAGGCTCCCGTCGTTTTCTCAACGAGTGGTGACCGCCGCCACCGAGAACTGGCGCTACGGGACCCCGCGCGACAGACAGAAGAATCTCCAGCCCCTTTTGAAGGCCTTGGAGGAGCTGCGAGGAAAAGAGCTCACCGCCGCGGGGGTGGTTGCTGCCATTCATCGCCGGAGGGTGCTCCCTTTGATAGAGCGGCGGCTGCCGCTTTGGGAGATGACGCTGGGGGTCGACTTGGAGGGTTTGCGTATGTCCTCGGATCCCCTTCCCGTCGACGACCTCCACAGGCGGGTAGCCGGCACGTTAGGGAAGCCGGACGTCGGCACCCTCTCCCAGCTCTTGATGCGTCCCGACCGCGGGTGTGTGTCCCTGGTGAGTGTCCGCTCCTTCTTTCTTCTTGTGTCGGATTGCCCTTGGTTCTCACAGCCGAGACTTTTCGCCTGTCTCCAGGAGGTAGGGCATCACAAGCCTTCCCTGCCACCGGTCCCGGAGGACGCGGTGGACCGAGCTGCGCGGAGGGTCGCCGCGGAGAAGAGGAAGGAGAAGAAGGACGCGAAGAAGGCTCAGGCCCGCGAGCGGACGCGGGCTCGGGACGCCTTGGAAAGGCTCCGTCGTCGGCAGGAGAGGGATGGGCTCCCGAGGGAGCCGTCGCCGGAGACGCCTGACGACGACGACGATGATGAAGACGACGATATGGCTGCCCGCCTCGGCCTCAGCCCGGACCTGAGGCTGGGCCAGGGGTCGTCAAGCCAGCCCCCGAGCGGGCTGGTGTCGTCGGTATCCGAGGCCGGGACGTCGGGGTCTCGGTCCGAAGAGTGGGGGCAGACCGAGGGGGTAATTGACCCCTCGGCCGAGGTAGTTGAGGTGACCCCGGGGAGTCAGGCCGAGTTGCCTGTTCCCCGAGAACCATCGCCTATGCCGACTGCGCAGGAGGGCGGTCCTCGGGTCGTCGTGGCTGCGTCTGGGTAGTCCGTCCCTCGGGCGCCTCGGGCGCCCAAGGCGAGGACGGTACCGAGCCGGCAGCGGGGCAGACCTCGGCGGTACCTTCGGGGATCGAGGTTCGAGAGACCTCCCCCCAAGCACGGTTGATTATGGCCCGGAGTGGGTAAGTCTCTTAGGATATCTTCATCCTGGCTCCTCCTTCGTATGTCCTGATCCTATTTTTCCTTTTCTCCTTAGCAAGCGGAGGCACGGTTCGACCGGTCTGGCTCCCCGGAAGGTCCTCAAGACGACGTCGGCTTCTGTGGCTAGTGCCGCGCCGGGCCTCGCCGGCCAGCTGACCCCCTCGCAAGACGCCCCACAGCGGGGGGCTTAGGCGGCACCAGTTGCCGAGGGGCGAGCTCCCGAGGCTGACTCCTCTGTTGAGGCGGCCGTCGCGTCGAGGGAGGCTGCTGGCGCAGCTGTGGCTTTGAACCCACCAGACATGTCGCCGGCGCTGGCACCGGCTGCTGTCGAGGCCGTTGCCGTTTTGGCCATGGAGTCACCCGTCGCCGCCAATGCTGATATGGCCGAGGCGTCGCTACTTGGTGCCTCGGAGGAGGGGGCGCGGAACCGTGACCCGTCCCGGGGAGCGGCAACATTGTCCCCGCGCGGCGCAGTCCCGACGGGCGGCGTCAGTTGCTTCGGTTCCGAACCCGTGGGGCCTCGGATCCCCTTTTCGTTCTTGACGATGAGCGAGAGGAGCAGTCTTGGGATGGGCTTCGCGAGTGTGCCGAGACGACGGTGGGGTCGCTTCGGTCGACCTTGGAGGTCTTTTGCAGGGACGTTCCCAAGATCCTCCAGGTAATGATTTCGAGCATACCTTTCACGTGATCAAGGCATTCTTTGTGATGCCCCGCTTCCTTTCCTCAGGATCTGACGGATCTGAGCGCCGCCAAGTCGTTGTTCATCCGCCGCGAGGTCAATGTCTAGGGTTCATTGTGGTCCCTGAGGACCACACTTGCCGGGGCTACCGAGCGCCTCTCCTAACGGAGCGCCGAGGTGGCGGACCATCGGTTGCGCTGCGTCGATCTGGGAGCAGAGGCATCGGCGGCACGCGCAGAGGCGCAGCGGCAGCAGTCGGAGCTTGACCAGGTCGTCGGCGAGCGGGACCAATCTCGGGGCCAGGCCGCCGAGGCTGAAAGCCGGGCTGAGGCTCTTGGGGTCCAGTTAGCCGAGGCGTCTGCTCGGGCCGGAGCCCTTGCGACAGACCTAGCCGTGGCCCAAGCCGCATCCTCGGAGCATCGTGCCTGAGCCGAAGGTATGTCTTGGTTGTTTTAAGATGTTGTTTCAGCTCCATTCCTCAACTCGTGTTTGAGGTCTTCTGCTTTGGCTATTTGCAGAGCTTGAGTCTGCCCTCGATGAGTCTACCAAGGCACTTGCCCAGGCGGCCGAGCAGAAGGAGGCCGATCGTGCGGCCATGTCCGGGGCCATCTCGGCCTTCTGCCGGGTCTTTGGTTCCGACGACGTCCCCTCGAGAAGCTCCCCTCAGAGTCGCCTGCAGGCCTTGGGTGACCACGCGCGCGGCAGACTCCGCGAGGCGCTGCATCACGGCGTCAGGCGGGCCTTCGTCATGCTCGCTTCCCACTATGACGTGGATCTGGAGCGGGTCAGCAAGGGATATTGCCTTCCCGACGAAGATGAAGCTGCCCTGGCCGAAGTTCAGAGGCTTGACGCGGCCGCCGCGGGCCCAAGCGCGGTGCTGGCGACCACCTTCGAAGCCGAGATCCTCCCGCTCGTGCCGTCGTCCGAGGCCGGGGCAGATCTTGCCGAGGGTGGGGACGATGCCGAGGGCGCGGCTCCTTCTCCGGGCGATGCCTGATTCTGTCGGAGCAGTTTATTTTGAATGCATATGTGTCTTTTGCGGCCGTCGAGGCCTGAATACTTCATTATCGTAATATAAGGTCGTGTCTCTTTTCCTCCTGTTTTGTGTATTCGGACTCGTTCGTCAGTAGCAGGATTGCTTACCCAAGTAAGAGTTATTTTTCGTGGTAGGCGACGAGTGAGGTATCCGTATCCCAGAGGCGTAGGAATCCCTCGGCTCGGTCGGCCTTGCCACTTACATGCACCCTTATTCGTTTCTTGGGGTCCTGTTACTGATATAGCCGGGAGACGCGAAAGTCTTTTTTATGGAAGACTTTTTTCGAGGAAAGTTTTGACGCGGAGGGGGTTCCCCCCTTCTAGCCCCCGAGGGAGGGTCGGGCTTTGCCGAGGCAAGGCTGACCCTTCCTTGATGGTTAGACTTTGTATGTGAACGAGGTGTACGAACGACTTGAAAGCATCTTAAGGGTAGAAGCGGCATAGCTGTCGGATGTTCCAAGCGTTGTTGTAGACCTCGCCTTGACTGTTGGCCAGCTTGTATGTCCCGAGCTTCAAGACCTTGGCGATGACGAATGGCCCTTCTCAGGGAGGCGTGAGCTTGTGCTGCCCTCGGGCGTCTTGTCGCAGCCGAAGCACCAAGTCGCCCACCTGGAGGTCTCGGGACCGAACCCCTCGGGCGTGGTAGCGTCGCAGGGACTGCTGATACCGCGCCGAGTGTAGTAAGGCCATGTCCCGAGCCTCTTCTAGCCGGTCTAGTGAGTCTTCTCGGTTTGTTCAATTGCTTTGGTCGTCGTAGGCCCTCGCCCTCGGGGAACCGTACTCTAAGTCTATGGGCAAGATGGTGTCGGCCCCATAGACTAGAAAGAACGGTGTGAAGCCCGTGGCTCGGCTCGGCGTTGTCCTCAGACTCTAGACCACCGAGGGGAGCTCCTTCATCCATCGCCTGCCGAACTTGTTGAGTTCGTTGTAGATCCGTGGCTTGAGTCCTTGCAGAATCATGTCGTTGGCACGCTCTACTTGCTCATTTGTCATGGGGTGAGCCACGGCGGCCCAGTCCACCCGGATGTGGTGACCCTCGCAGAAGTCCAGGAACTTTCTGCCGGTGAACTGGGTGCCATTGTCGGTGATGATGGAGTTCGGGACCCCAAAGCGATGGATGATGTTGGTGAAGAACGCCACCGCCTGTTCGGACCTGATGCTGTTTAGGGGTCGGACCTCGATCCACTTGGAGAATTTGTCGATGGCGACCAGCAGGTGCGTGTAGCCCCCGGGTGCCTTCTGCAAGGGACCGACGAGGTCCAGACCCCACACAGCAAACGGCCAGGTGATGGGTATGCATCGCTGGAGGATGCCTGAGGGGCTGCGGTGGTAGAGCTCCTTCTCGTCCCCCAGCAAGACGAACGACTTGGCGCGCCGCGCCAGTCGCCGAGCTTCGGCTCGGTCGAGGGGCAGCTTTCCTCGGTGGAGATATTGCAGGTACGGGGTCTGCCAGTTTCAATTAGGCGTGACCCCGCTCCGCTCTTCCTCGACGCGCAGTGCCTCACCCTCGGGGGCCGAGGGTGCCTCGGGCTGATTCGAGGGCGCCTCGGGCTGAGCCGAGGGTGCCTCGGGCTGGGCCGAGGCCTTCTCGGGCTCGGGCGTGCCGTCGGTCTTAACTGAGGGTTGATGTAGGTCTCGGGAGAAGACGTCCGGGGGAACCGTTGTTCGCCCCGAGGCTATCTTAGCCAGCTCGTCCGCAGTCTCGTTGTATCGTCGGGCGATGTGGTTGAGCTCGAGCCCGTAGAACTTGTCTTCCAGGCGCCGAACCTCGTCGCAGTAGGCTTCCATCTTCGGGTCGCGGCAGTGGGAGTTCTTCATGACTTGGTCGATGACAAGCTGCGAGTCACCGCGAGCATCGAGGCGTCGGACCCCTAGCTCGATTGCGATGCGCAACCCGTTGACCAGAGCCTCGTACTCAGCCACGTTGTTGGACGCCGGGAAATGGAGGCGCAGCACGTAGCGGAGGTGCTTCCTGAAAGGCGAGATGAAGAGCAGGCCCACGCCTGCCCCTGTTTTCATCAGCGACCCGTCGAAAAACATGGTCCATAGTTCCGGTTGGATCGGAACTGCCGGGAGCTGGGTGTCGACCCATTCAGCCACAAAGTCCGCCAAGACTTGGGACTTGATGGCCTTCCGAGGGGCGAAAGAGATTGTCTCGCCCATGATTTCCACCGCCCACTTTGCAGTCCTACCCGAGTCCTCTCGGCACTGGATGATCTCCCCCAGGGGGAAGGATGACACCACAGTCACCGGATGAGACTCGAAGTAGTGTCGCAACTTCCGCCGCGTCAGAATCACCGCGTACAGCAGCTTCTGAATTTGTGGGTAGCGGATCTTGGTCTCGGACAGTACCTCACTGATGAAGTAGACCGGCCTCTGGACGGGCAAAGTATGCCCCTCTTCTCGTCTCTCAACCACGATCGTGGCGCTGACCACCTGAGTGGTAGCGGCGACGTAGATCAAGAGGGCTTCTCCGGCAGCGGGGGGCACCAAGATGGGCGTGTTCGTGAGGATTGCCTTCATGTTCCCGAGGGCTTCCTCGGCCTCAGGGGTCCATGTGAAGCACTCGGCCTTTCTTAAGAGGCGGTACAGGAGTAGGCCTCTTTCACCGAGGCGCGAGATGAAGCGGCTCAGAGCCGCAAGGCATCCCATGACCCTCTGTACGCCTTTCAAGTCCTTGATGGGCCCCATGTTGGTGATGGCCGCGATTTTCTCTGGGTTGGCCTCGATGCCCCGCTCGGAGACGATGAACCCCAAGAGCATGCCTCGGGGGACCCCGAAGACGCACTTCTCGGGATTGAGTTTTACACCTTTCGCCTTGAGACATCGAAATGTCGTTTCAAGGTCGGAAAGGAGGTCGGAGGCTTTCCTCGTCTTGACTACGATGTCATCAACGTAAGCCTCGACCGTTCGGCCAATGTGTTCGCCGAACACGTGGTTCATGCACCTTTGGTATGTCGCACCCGCATTCCTCAAACCAAACGGCATAGTAACGTAGCAGTACATGCCAAAAGGTGAGATGAAAGAAGTCGCGAGCCGGTCGGACTCTTTCATCCTGATTTGGTGATACCCTGAGTAGGCATCGAGGAAAGACAGGGTTTCGCACCCAGCAGTGGAATCCACGATTTGATCGATGCAAGGCAGAGGGTAGGGAACCTTCGGACATGCTTTGTTTAGACCAGTGTAGTCTACACACATCCGCCATTTCCCTCCTTTCTTTCTCACAAGCACAGGGTTGGCAAGCCATTCGGGATGGAATACCTCTTTGATGAACCCTGCTGCCATTAGCTTGTGGATCTCCTCGCCTATGGCTCTGCGCTTTTCTTCGTCGAATCGGCGCAGAGGCTGCTTCACGGGTCGAGCTCCAGCTCGGATGTCTAGCGAGTGCTCGGCGACATCCCTCGGTATGCCGGGCATGTCCAAGGGACTCCACGAGAAAACGTCGACGTTTGCACGGAGAAAGTCGACGAGCACTGCTTCCTATTTGGGGTCGAGCTCGGAGCCGATCCGGACCTACTTGGAGGCGTCGTTGCTGGGGTCGAGAGGGGCGGATTTGACCGTCTCTGCTGGCTCGAAGTTGCCGGCATGGCGCTTCACGTCTGGCGCCTCCTTGGAGAGGCTCTCCAGGTCGGCGATGAGGGCCTCGGATTCGGCGAGGGCCTCGGCGTACTCCATGCACTCCACGTCGCATTCGTACGCGTGTCGATACGTGGGGCCGACGGTGATGACCCCGTTGGGGCCCGACATCTTGAGCTTGAGGTAGGTGTAGTTGGGGACGTCCATGAACTTGGCGTAGCATGGCCTCCCCAGCACTGCGTGGTAGGTTCCTCAGAGCCCGACCACCTCGAACGTGAGGGTTTCCCTTTGGAAGTTGGAGGGAGTCCCGAAGCAGACGGGCAGATCAAGTTGTCCAAGGGGCTGGACGCGTTTCCCGGGGATGATCCCGTGAAAAGGCGTCGCGCCCGCCCGGACCGAGGACAGATCGATCCGCAGGAGCCCGAGGGTCTCGGCGTAGATGATGTTGAGGTTGCTGCCTCCGTCCATGAGGACCTTGGTGAGCCTGATGTTGCCGATGATGGGGTCAACAACGAGCGGATATTTCCCCGGGCTCGGCACGCTGTCGGGGTGGTCGCCCTGGTCGAAGGTGATGGGCTTGTCGGACCAGTCTAGGTAGACTGGCGCCGCCACCTTTACCGAGCAGACCTCCCGACGCTCTTGATTGCGGTGCCGAGCCGAGGCGTTCGCCACTTGCCCACCGTAGATCATGAAGCAGTCGTGGACCTCGGGGAACTCCTCTGCCTTGTGATCCTCCCTCTTGTCATCGTTGTGGGCCCTGCCACCTTCCGCAGGTGGCCCGGCCTTGTGAAAGTGGCGCCGAAGCATGACGCACTCCTCAAGGGTGTGCTTGACGGGCCCCTGATGATAGGGGCACGGCTCCTTGAGCATTTTGTCAAAGAGATTGGCGCCTCCGGGAGGTTTCCGAGGGTTCTTGTACTCAGCGGCGGCGACAAGGTCCGTGTCGGCGGCGTCGCGTTTCGCTTGCGACTTCTTCTTGCCTTTCCTCTTGGTGCCACGCTGAGTGGACGCCTCAGGGACATCTTCCGGCTGGCGGCCCTGGGGCTGCTTGTCCTTCCGGAAGATGGCCTCAACCGCCTCCTGGCTAGAGGCGAACTTGGTGGCAATGTCCATCAGCTCGCTCGCCCTGGTGGGGGTCTTGCGACCCAGCTTGCTCACCAGGTCGCGGCAGGTGGTGCCGGCGAGGAACGCGCCGATGACATCCGAGTCGGTGACGTTGGGCAGCTCGGTGCGCTGCTTCGAGAATCGTCGGATGTAGTCCCGAAGAGACTCTCCCGGCTGCTGGCGGCAGCTTCGGAGATCCCAGGAGTTCCTAGGGCACACGTACGTGCCCTGGAAGTTGCCGGAGAAGGCTTGGACCAGGTCGTCCCAGTTAGAGATCTGCCCCGGAGGCAGGTGCTCCAACCAGGCTCGAGCGGTGTCGGAGAGGAACAGGGGGAGGTTGCGGATGATGAGGTTGTCATCGTCCGTTCCACCCAGTTGGCAGGCCAGCCGATAGTCCGCGAGCCATAGTTCCGGCCTCGTCTCCCCCGAGTACTTTGTGATAGTAGTCGGGGTTCGGAACCGGGTCGGGAACGGCGCCCGTCGTATGGCCCGGCTGAAAGCCTGCGGACCGAGTGGTTCGGGCGAGGGACTCCGATCCTCCCCACTGTCGTAGCGTCCTCCACGCCTGGGGTGGTAGCCTCGGCGCACCCTCTCATCGAGGTGGGTTCGACGATTGCGATGGTGGTGCTCGTTGTCGAGGCGACCCGGGGCCGCAGGCACTGTGTTGCGCGTGCGCCCGGTGTGGACCAAGGCTTCCCGCATGAATCGGGAAGTCGCGGCGCGATGCTCCGAGGGGTATCCCTGCCTTCGGGAGGCAGAGTTTTCGGCCCGTCGGACTGCAGCATCCTCCAGGAGATTCTTGAGCTCTCCCTGGATACGCCGCCCCTCGGTGGTTGATGGCTCCGGCATCGCGCGGAGAAGTATTGCGGCTGCAGCCAGGTTCTGGCTGACCCCACTAGAAGTCGGTCGTGGCCTTGCCCTGACGTCGTCGGCAATGCGGTGCTGGATGCCCTGGGGTAGATGTCGCGCTTCTCCGGCCGGAGCTTGGTTCGCCCATTCCTGCCCGATGTTCCGCCGGAACGGATCAAGTGTTCCTGCTTCCTCGTCGAGCCTGGCCTGCATCTCGCGGATTTGCTCGAGCTGTGCGTCCTGACCCCTCACAGGTACTGGGACCACAGCTAGCTCCCGAAGGATGTCAACGCGAGGCGCAGGCCTAGGGGGATCACCGTTTTCCAGTATACCAAGATGGTTGCCTTCGCCGGGACCCCCTAGATCGACGTGGAAACATTCACGACTTGGGACGCAGTCCTCGTCACCGAAGCTGCGGCTACCGTCGGAACAATCGGAAAGGCAGTAGTCGCATGCGGTCATGAAGTCCCGCATGGCACTAGGGTTACCGAGTCTGGAGAAATCCCAACAAAAGTTGGGCTCGTCATCTTCCTCGGAACCCGAGGGTCCGTAAGTCGAGACGGCCGTCAGCCGGTCCCAGGGTGACCGCATACCGTACCCCGGAGGGTTTGGACATGCCTCTATGAAGGCTTCCACCGAAGCGAAGTTGCTTGGTGGGTCGAGGCTGAATCCAAAAGGCACGAGATGGGAATCGGTCGGTACCTCTTGGTCGACGGGCGGTGACGAAGTCGCGTCAGGGGCAGACTGCACCGTCGTCTCAGGTACGAGGGTGACACCCAGCAAGTCCCTTGCGAGCGTGCTGGCGTCGTCCGTCCGCTTGGGGTTGGCATGTTGCGGGGAAACGACACTCGTCTTTGTCTTAGACGCGAGGTCGACGCTCGACGTGTCCTCCGTTGGGGCGCCGGCTGTAGCATCCCAAAAATTCAAATCCTGAAATTTTCTCAAACTCGCTCTAAATTCAAAATGAATTTCAAATTTCATTTCAAAATGTTTGTTTGCAAGTTGATATCAGCAAATAAAATATAGTGGTCTATATTCTCTCCAAAATCCTCCTCAAATATCCTACAAATATTTCCCAGTGATCCCCCTCAAATTCTTTCCAGAAATATTGCCCAGATATTCCACCAATATATCTCCAAGTATTTTTCCTCTTGAGAAATACCTTCAGAATCATTTTTCAGGTCCCTATAAATATTTTCTTCATAACTTTCCTCATGCTCATACGTATACGTATGCCTCCAGTGTCATACGGTGAGCTCTACAAGCTAATCTCACTTATACAAGACAAATACATGCTAATCTCCCACTAATCCTCTCATCCTCCCACTAATCCTCTCATCCCTCCCCCTAATCCCCCCACCATGGCTATAAATAGAGGGGCAAGGGCCTCCTCTCATCCCACCCCAAGCCATTTCATGGCAACTCTCTTCCCCCCCCCCCCACACACACACACCCACTCCATGTTCCACACAAGCACACACTAGCACAAGGATCGTTCGATCGTTCTTCGATCGTTCGTCCCCTGTTCTTAGTTTGTTCGTTCGTTCGTCCGATCGTTCGATCGTTCGTCCGATTGTTCATGGTTCGTTCGTCCGTTCGTACGATCGTTCGTCCGTTCGTTCGTCTAAATAATCTTTTTCCTACCGTTATGCTGCCGAAATTCCGATCGTTCGTTCGTTCGATCATTCGATCGTTCATCGTTCGTTCATAGTTCCTATTCATCGTTCATCGTTCGTTCATAGTCCCTATTCATCGTTCTTCCAGATAATCTTTGTCCTGTCGTTATGCTGCCGAAATTCCGATCGTTCGTTCGTCCGATCATTCGATCGTTCGTCCGTTCGTTCATCCAAATAATCTTTGTCCTGCCGTTATGCTGCCGAAATTCCGATCGTTCGTTCGTTCGATCATTCGATCGTTCATCGTTCGTTCATAGTTCCTATTCATCGTTCATTGTTCGTTCATGGTCCCTATTCATCGTTCTTCCAGATAATCTTTGTCCTGTCGTTTTGCTGCCGGAATTCCGATCGTTCGTTCGTCCGATCATTCGATCGTTCGTCCGTTCGTTCATAGTTCCTATTCATCGTTCATCGTTCGTTCATAGTTCCTATTCATCGTTCATCGTTCGTTCATACGACTATTCACCATCACTATTCACTGTTATCATTCATCATTACTATTCACTGACACTATTCACCATCGTTACTATTCAGTGTTACTATTCATCATCGTTACTATTCATCATCGTTACTACTCATCGATGATATCTAGTAACTTTTTCGTCGTCACTATTCATCGTTACTACTCATCGATTATCCGATCACCCCAAATTTCAACTACTCATACATCATGTTGTCCAGTCCACCTAAGACCACCCAGACCCATATTCCAGTCATACGAACTTTGGTGACTGTGATTTTCCTTCCAGTGGGAACTTCCCATCTGGTCACCCATCCTAGGTTTCTCCAAGTTGAGCACGCTTAACTTTAAGATTCCTTCAAACTAGGCTTCCAAACTCTGATTCCAATAATTTTTTCTTTCTAAATTTTTATCAAACTATTCCCTATCCAACCATGTCATCCCTTAAGCATGGTCCATATTCCAAAAAACTCCCAAAATACTCTTGTCCCATATTCTGCCTATAACTCTCCTGTTCATACTAAGTCAGACGATTCATTCGTCACTATTCTCACCAACAGTGAACTTCACTGTGCTACACCACATACACCCAGCTATAAATACACCCAGCTACCCTCTCCCTCTCCACACACACTCAACACCCTCAACCAAGGCAAACACCCCACCCACACAGTTACTCTGCTCTGCCGGCTACATGCATAGTGTCGCTTTGCCTCCAGTCCACCCTCCTGGTAAGCACCTCCGCTCCACCACCAGTAATATCACAACACCACATGACACAGATTCTACTCAAGACTCTACCCATCCATATATCGCTATTCTGACCACTATACTAAATATTTGATGGTATACTTGCTTGTTTGTATGTTTGCTTGTTCATGTTGCATAGTTATCGGAGCGTTCGTGCCATCTCGTGGAGGCCAGATCTGCAAGTCTACGCCAGGCGGTGGAGCCAGAAGCCAGTTCCGCGAGCTCTCCTTCCCCCTTCGCCGGATAAGCACGGCAAGCTCACTGGATCCCTTTGATGCATAAATTACCTATGATTTTTCAACCACAACCCTCAGCCTGTTATTTTATGCATGATATGATTTTGAGACAAGTTATTATGGCCACCTAGCCGCTTGCCGCAATCAATCCCTGATATATATGTTCCAAATGATTTGAGAACAGGTGTGAGTTTTCAAAAGAAAATGCTTTTCAAAATGTGTGTGATGAAGGGTTTTCACCCTTATCACCTTGTGAGTGGGATAATCAGGGACTCCCTGGTTTAGGGGAGGGCCTAAGGTGTTGGCTCAGCTGGTTTAGGCGTGAGCAGAAGGATTGTCCCCTCATATAAGGACCTGTTTGTCATCTTCACTACATGTACTCTTTAATAGTACAACCACTCGAGATTGTGTGGGCAGTCACTCAATCTGAACTCGTACGGTCCAACCCCAGGGTTATGAAGGCTGGGGAGCACCGGGAGGATAAGGAGGGGAAAAGTTTTGTCCGGTTTAGACATGGTGGTGGCCTGACTCCTTCTGGATAACCGTTAAGGTTAGGACGTGTGGGGAAAGAAAGAGAGTCGGGTTCGGGTCTCATTGGCCATGGGATCGCAGAGCCGAACTAGTGGGTAAAGTGTACCCCTCTGCGCAGAGTTCAAACCTATTCGAATAGTCTGTGTCCACAGGAATGGACGAGTCTGGTATGGTATGGCAATTAATGTTTTGTTTTAAAAAAAGAGATGGTTTTGAGAAAAGTGGTTTTTAAAAGGTTCGGCGGTTAAGCCGTGAGCTATGGTGGACGAGAAGTCCAATAGCTGTTTTTGAAAATGAAAACCAGTGGGAACTACTGAGATACCTGGATGGTTTAGTCCAGGGGATTTTATTATAATACTGAAAAACTTCCTGCTCCTTTTGGAGAGGATGCGCTTTTCAAAAGTACAAAATGTTTTTCAAAACAACCCTGCATAAAATATTGCTATTTCTGCAAAATATTCTAAGCTCCACATATTCCATGCATTATATCTGATTTCCCCATTTCGCGGGTGAAGGTGGGTTGCTGAGTACATTTGTACTCACCCTTGCTTATTTGTTGTTTTTCAGAAAAAGGAGATCGGGTAAGAGTTACGACTGTTCCCAACCTTGCCTGTGGTTGTTGGACCGCTGATTTGCTTCACTGCGTATATCGGGCTGCTTCAGCCCCACTCTGATGATATGTCCCGAGTTGTGGACCAACTCTTAAAGTTGATCGCCACCTTGATAGGTTTGTCTCGTTTAAGCAGATCTGTAATCATCTGATGTATAAATGTGTTTACTAGACTCATGGGACTAGTAATTGTATCACATTTGAGTCCTAGAGGATTGAGGACGCTTCAGGTGGTATCAGAGCTGTTAGGTTGGCCGCAGGACGTAACCCTTAGCCTGATCCAAAAGTTTTTGAGTCCAAACTATTTTCTAAAAAAATTCTTGCTCTCATCCCTTCATTTCAAAATGCTTTCCCCCTTTCCTTCTCTCAGAAGTCAGATGGAGGTCCGCTGCCAAACCAGCTTGTGCCAGAATGAAGATGGTTTCCCCAAGTTACTGAGAGCATGCACAGTTCGCCTCGGAATCAGGAGTCAACCAGAGTATGATGGTCGTGAATTCGTCGAGCATGGCACAGAGAAGTGTGTCGTGACTGTATACATTGGATCCAGTCCACACCATGTGGAATGGAGTGTCACTGTTGCTGGGCACAGATTCAAAGACACTTGTCAAGTTGTCGCTCGCAAGGCATTGAGGGCCCTGTGTCAAATTTATGAAGAAGAAGTGGCTGACACACCGCTCAGATTCTTTCTGCCCTTTCAGAGAGACCGTCCCGTTTGGATGGCTAGGATGCGTGCATTAGAAGAGCAGCAGCTGCTTGAGGACGACCCCTCAGTCATGTACCTCACTGCATACCTGCTCACCCTGGATGCACAGTATGATTTCTTGGCTCGGCACCACCGTCAGATGATTGCCCGAGCAGAAGATGCAGAGAAGAGCAACTGTCAGCTCCATGTGGATCTCACCTCAACCAAAGACTGTGTAGCTACCTTGGAAAGTCATGAAGTCATTGTTGTTGAAGCCCTAAAGCAAGCCAAGGATGAGCACGTCCAGAAGTTGATGGAGGCCTACTTGGTCACCCATAACCAACGTAGAGCCCTGCGGATCCAAGAGCCCGCTCCATCCAACCCAGTTCAACCCAGGAGAGCTGAAGATCCCCAGATTCTTGAAGGTCACCCGGTCTCTATCAGAGGAGAGAAGAAGACTTGGGAACTACCGGAAGGAGCCATAGTCTTGGAAGGAATTCCAGTCTTCCCTCAGGCTATGAATAAGCAAGAGCACCCCGAGTCCTCCCAAGATCCCCCGCCATAGTTGTTTGAGCCCCTCACCATGAAGAAGATTCCAGCACCATCGCTTGAAGTCAAGGAAGAAGCTGCAAGCACCCCGCCAGCACCGCCGCCCTCTGAGGAGCTATAAGAGCCAGTCCAACTTGAAGAAGAGTTCAACCCCGTGTTGCCATCTCAGTCACCGCCAGAAGAAGTCATCAACATCAGCTCCCTCTTGACCCATCCAGGAGATGTCTCAGATTGAAGTTGTGTGTCAGGCTCGCCAGAAGAGAAGCTGCCAGATCTGAGTTAGTTATGCCCAGTCCTCTGCATGCATTGGGTAGTGAAGTTTTTTCTTCACTTTGGCTAGAGCCCTGCATGTATGAGTGGTAACCGTGTAGCCGCGTATTTTGAAAAACTCTAATTGTGTGGCCCCCTAGGGCATTTCAAAATGAATTTTGCTTGATGTTTTCTCCTCTTTTGAGTGCATATGTGATGCTTTAACGTTAGTGCTCATAAGTCCTGGTTAGCATAGTCCTCAATTCAGGAGCTGAGCAGTAGTAGTTATGCTTAGCCCCCGAATCTGAGTAGTCCGTGCTTTGGAAAACTCTATTCTTCCCTTATTCAAAACATTTGATTTGTTTGTGCTTATCATTGCTGAGCTTGTGTGTTTTCTTTTCGTTTTTCTTAAAAAGGTTTTCTCTAAAAACATAAATCACAAATTAGAGCTAATCCTTACCTTATGCTTCCATTCTCATCTTAACCCATCTGAAGAGAAAAGTGCCTTACCCAAGAAGATACCGGGAAGCTTACCCTTGAAGCCTGGAACAAGCTACAGAAGAAACCAGTCCATCCGCTCAGTCAAAAGGACCGACCGTGAGAATCAAAGGACTACCACCCCGAGTCAAAGTAAATAGGAAAAGAGGACAAAAGGAGTTATTACCATACAGAGAGGCAAAGATTCTTGGAACCAGAGACAACAAACATCAGGGTCATCGACCCCACCACTCACCCGTGCCCCTCGCACGCGTGCCCGCCTCCATGCGCACTACCACCGCTCCACGCCCCCCCCTTTGCAGCGCACTACCGCCGCCCACGCCACCTTTGCAGCGCACCCACCGCCACCATCATCGCCGGCAACACCAGGCCCCCCTCCCCTTATCGCACCCGCTGCCGCGTAGCACCTACTCCATCACCACTACTCCGCAACCGAACACCCCCGCTCGCCTATAAACCCCCCCCCCCCCCACCAGCTCCCTCAACTCCCATCTCGCACAAAGCAAAAACAGCCCCGATAAAATCCCCTCTGCCAAATTGCAAGCAACTCCATTTTCCCACTCCCTCGCCCCTAAGATCACAATGCTTGGTGATTCTTGGGTTGAAGACTGTTGTACATGGTTCATAGTCTTTGGTTTCCTCCTCTGTATGATGGTAATACTCATCGATAGACTCCTCCAGTGGGAAGAGCAAAGAGAAAGAAAGAGGCAGTGAAAAGTGAAAAGTGAGAAGAGAAAAGAAGATAGTGAAGAGAAGATGAGAAGAAGGTTGTCCCAGAATCAACCCTGTGTCAGTCATCTCTCCGCAGCCTGGTCAAGCAGCAACAACAGAAGAAGGCCCCGTAACACCCTTGTTATGAGGTACTTCAAGGAGTTCAAATCCCCAAGATTCAAGAGTTCTACCCTCATTCTTTTTAAGTGGGGTAGTGTTCCAATAAAGTTCCTGCTATGGAGAAAAAGAAGAAGGCCTGTAGCAAGCTTGTGGAGGACCAGATCATCAAAGCATATAAGTTTCTGGATAAGAAGTGGTCACCCAAGTTCCGTTGATAAAGCACCAGAAGACTAATCAAGGAAGGAATCCATGTGGAAGTTCGTAAGAGAAAGGTTTGCGTGTTGGCATCAATGCTTCTTCAATAAGATAGCTACCAAGCAAAACCTAGAAGCCTGAAGATGATCTTGAGTAGCCAGAATCAGCGTTTGCAATCAGCAACCAGATGCTCTGCCAGACCAGATCTTGTTGAAGTTCCATCTCCTCGAAGAGTTGCAAAGTGAAGATATGTAGCTGAAGTAAAGCTATACCCATAACCCTTCTAAGCCGAATCTCGAGGACGAGATTCCTTTTAAGTAGGGTAGATTTGTAGCATCCCAAAAATTCAAATCCTGAAATTTTCTCAAACTCGCTCTAAATTCAAAATGAATTTCAAATTTCATTTCAAAATGTTTGTTTGCAAGTTGATATCAGCAAATAAAATATAGTGGTCTATATTCTCTCCAAAATCCTCCTCAAATATCCTACAAATATTTCCCCAGTGATCCCCCTCAAATTCTTTCCAGAAATATTGCCCAGATATTCCACCAATATATCTCCAAGTATTTTTCCTCTTGAGAAATACCTTCAGAATCATTTTTCAGGTCCCTATAAATATTTTCTTCATAACTTTCCTCATGCTCATACGTATACGTATGCCTCCAGTGTCATACGGTGAGCTCTACAAGCTAATCTCACTTATACAAGACAAATACATGCTAATCTCCCACTAATCCTCTCATCCTCCCACTAATCCTCTCATCCCTCCCCCTAATCCCCCCACCATGGCTATAAATAGAGGGGCAAGGGCCTCCTCTCATCCCACCCCAAGCCATTTCATGGCAACTCTCTTCCCCCCCCCCCCCCACACACACACCCACTCCATGTTCCACACAAGCACACACTAGCACAAGGATCGTTCGATCGTTCTTCGATCGTTCGTCCCCTGTTCTTAGTTTGTTCGTTCGTTCGTCCGATCGTTCGATCGTTCGTCCGATCGTTCATGGTTCGTTCGTCCGTTCGTCCGATCGTTCGATCGTTCGTCCATTCGTTCGTCCAAGTAATCTTTTTCCTACCGTTATGCTGCCGAAATTCTGATCGTTCGTTCGTTCGATCGTTCATCGTTCGTTCATAGTTTCTATTCATCGTTCATCGTTCGTTCATAGTCCCTATTCATCGTTCTTCCAGATAAACTTTGTCCTACCGTTATGCTGCCGAAATTCCGATCGTTCGTTCGTCCGATCATTCGATCGTTCGTCCGTTCGTTCATCCAAATAATCTTTGTCCTACCGTTATGCTGCCGAAATTCCGATCGTTCGTTCGTTCGATCATTCGATCGTTCATCGTTCGTTCATAGTTCCTATTCATCGTTCGTTCATGGTCCCTATTCACCGTTCTTCCAGATAATCTTTGTCCTGCCGTTATGCTGCCGGAATTTCGATCATTCGTTCGTCCGATCATTCGATCGTTCGTCCGTTCGTTCATAGTTCCTATTCATCGTTCGTTCATAGTTCCTATTCATCGTTCATCGTTCGTTCATACGACTATTCACCATCACTATTCACTGTTACTATTCATCATTACTATTCACTGACACTATTCACCATTGTTACTATTTATCATCGTTACTATTGTCACACCCGGTTTTAAGAACAAAGTCGGGTGCATCTCATACATGCGCCAAAGAAGACAACATATATAATAACAGAGTGTATAGAGATAAATGTCATAATAAAATCAGAGTACTTATTACATAGCGGAAGACTTAATACAAAATAAAAGAATAAACATAAAACGAACTAAGGATCGTCGGCGCCAATGTCAACTGAGAAACGCCACCTAGATCAGATCATACTCCTCGCCTTGTGGCTCCTCCTGAACCACCTGCTCTTCTCCTGTGGGAGGGGTGTGAGACAGCAAGAGTGAGCTCACACATGTTCATCGCTCAACAAGTTGTGGGGAATAGTATGGCTTGAACTCACCAAAGGTGGGAGTTCATGAAGTGTAAGGCTGATCAATGAAACAAAGGTTGAAGCTGAGCATTGCTTTTATAAGTTGGTCAAAATTTTATTAGCAATTACTAAGTGTAAGTAAATACTGAACCTTAGAAATAATAAATAAAAGTAATAGTAAAATAATCCCAGATGCAATGAAATGACAAATTAAGTTTAAGTTCCATAAATTAATCATGTGAGTGTCCGAGCCGCTCATGACCGTGAGCACGGCTAGTATACCAGTTTTACACTCTGCAGAGGTTGCGCATCTTTACCCACAAGTCGTGTTACCCATTTGCCACAGAGTTGATCAGACTCCATACACCTCTACCAAGGAGCGAGGCAGGGTACCACTACGAGGCCTTTACAAAGTTCTACTAGCTTCAGAAAACCCGCTACAGTTTATAGGAAGCTCCAGTGCAGGAATCTCTCGCCTGACCGCCATCGCAGCAAAATCAACCCAAGGACCTCCCTACACTGACCACTCCCCTACTGCCCTTGCCCCTTTCGGGTAAGGTAGTCATCCACTAGCTTTCCTAGTTAATCAGCCAAGGGCGTCCCATTAAACCCTTGTGGTAGCACTGTTTTCCCGGGTGGTTCTCCACGTTCCCATTAACATAATGATTTTATGATGAATAATAATAATAAACAGATAATAAAAAGTATAACAATAAGTGATAAATATCTTTATACCCAAAACCACATAAAGCAATAGCATGTACTACCCAAAAATTTAGTAGTAAAACCAGTGGTGAAACAAGGTATAAAGATAGTCAAAATCTAGGGTATCCTATTGGGTCCCATCAAAATTAACCTATGCAGATCATTATGATTTATAAGAACATGAATGGGTAAAAAAAGTGATCAAGGGCACAACTTGCCTTCAACGAGCTCCTGCTCAGCAGTCTCTATCAGCTGAACCTCAGGATCCTCAGTAGCTTGCTCGTCTACTCGCATCAACACAATACATACATAGTATAGCAAAAATTAACATCACACCAAGCATGTAAATAAAATACACAACAATAATCTACACATTAAAATAAGATCATAGGAACTGGAATCGTTAAATTTGGAGTTAAAGATTTTAAGATGTGAATTTCTGAAGGTTTTATGTATTTAACACAAGATTAAGTGATAGATAAATTTTAATGTGTCTTTCATGCTAAAACAGTGGTACTATTTGATAGAGAATAATATTAAAAAAAATTAGGAACTAAAATGGACCAATTTGAAGTTCATATGCATTTTCTATGAATTATACAAATTCTATGAATTGTTTTCATATTAAAACTCATTTTCTAATTCATTTTCCTGATTTAATAACTCTCTGGGCTGCGCACAATTTCCTGGAAAGCACAGGGACTAAACTATAAAGATTTCCGAGACTCAGACTACTGGCGCAAGGACGGCGGGTTGATTTATTTTAACATCAGGGTCTCTTTAGAAACATTCCAGAGCCGAAGGGGTATCGGCCAACGAGCACCGCTGGATGCAGAATCAACGACGCAGA
Source organism: Zea mays (assembly GCF_902167145.1). Taxonomy (NCBI): domain Eukaryota; kingdom Viridiplantae; phylum Streptophyta; class Magnoliopsida; order Poales; family Poaceae; genus Zea; species Zea mays. The sequence goes on along the minus strand of NC_050096.1, from coordinate 192,474,519 downwards.
TTACACCAACCTCACCGGTACTCCATGTGGACCGCTGGATCCCAGATCGAAGGACCGGATTTAATTAACCCAAGATCTAGTCTCAACCGTAAGACGCGAGATCAACGGCTCGGATTGAAACGAGGTGAAACGTTATCGGTACTCTAATCCGGGCCGTTATCTCATGATCTAACGGTCCACGACGCTATCTACCTCTACCACGGCGGAGAAGGGGGCACCGGATGAATCACAGCCGTTGGTCCCCTAATCAACGGACGGTGAGTCGTCTTCTTCGTCCAGGCGGCCGGACCTCGCCGGCGTGAAGCGTACCTGGCACCCTGGTGCCCCAATTCCAAATTGACCATGGCCACGCAATAAGGAAAGGGTAGTGAACGCAATGGTGGATGCCTTACCGCGGATTAAGCTCCCAGGAGTCCCGCCCACGGCGCGCAGTAGTCCCGCGGCGGAGAAGGAGCACCGGCGAGAAATCTGGAGCCGCACGGCGAAAATCTACTCCCGTCGAGGCGCCCTATACGCACAGAGCGAGCACGGCAACGGCCCGGAACACCCCCCAAGAGCGCAGCGGCAAAGAAATTGGGTGGACTACCGCGGCGGCTCCCGATGGTGTCGGCGGCTGGGCTAACGGCGATAGTCGGGTAAGGAGGAGCAGGGCTCAGGTCTTATAGGAGTCCAGTCCGGGTCGGTTCCGTTGCATGCTCCATCACCGGTGGAATAGGGACTCCCTCCCCCCCCCCCCCCCCCCCCCCCCGACGGCGCGCAGAGTTCGACCATGCGCGAGACGCGGTCAAGTTTGTTGCAGTCCAAGGTTGGTGATTCTTACATGCGGGGCCCACGAGTCAAAGGGACAAGCGAGAACGAGCAGCTAGGGCGCGGGTCCCGCAGGCAGAGGTCGTGAGGGTGAGCGCGCGCGGTTGTGATGCTGCCACGATGGGCCCACATGTCGGCACCGAGGACTGGGATGGACCGCGCGGGTTGCATCTCCTGTTGGGCCGAATAGGGTGAAGCCAGCCCAAACCAGGTTTTAGTCTTTTTTTTCTTTTTATTTTCTTTTCTCTCTCTTTTCAAATTCAAGTTGTATTCAAATTTAATTCAAACTCTTGTGACCCATTATTACAATTTATACTTGAAACATTTAGAGATACTAATTCTGGAGGTATTTATTTACATATATTATTTATTTATTCATATCCTTTATCTCTTTCTCTTCTCCACATTTCTAGAATTCCCTTTAGGTTTTAAATTCTAATTTAGGTGTTGTCATATTTATTTCTACATTATTGTCACAAAAAATGCACACACAATGAAACCTCAGCATGATGCACAATTTAATGATTTTTATTAATCCTTTGTTTATTTATGAGGTTTTCACATGCAATGATAATTAGAGATGGCACACATGTATAAAGGAAACAATTTCTCCTTTTATTTTTTTCTTACAATTTGGATATTACAAATCCTACCCCCTTAACAAGAATCTCGCCCTCGAGATTTAGGAAGGATTATGGAAAAGATGGGGAAAATCTATGCGAAGCTCTTCTTCTCTTTCCCAAGTAGCTTCATCTTCTCCATGGTGACTCCATTGTACTTTGCACATCTTTATCACCTTATTTCTTATAACTCGTGTCAAAGTGTCAAGAATCTTAATAGGATACTCAGCATAAGTCAGGTCATCTTGAACACTAAGGTCCTCCATTGGTAACTGCTCCTCAGGTACCCTGAGACATTTCTTCAGCTGGGATACATGAAATACATCATGTACATCTGACAGATGATCGGGTAATTCCAGTTGATATGCAACTTCTCCCACTCGCTTTAAGATCAAGAAAGGTCCAATGAAGCGAGGGGACAACTTTCCTTTAACTTTAAATCTCCTCATACCCCGGATCGTGACACCTTCAGATACACGTGATCACCCTCCTTAAACTCCAGTAGTCTTCTCCTATTATCAGCGTAGCTCTTTTGCCTGGATTGTGCTATTCTCAAATTTTCCCTTATCATTCGAACTTGTTCTTCTGCCTCTTGAATAAGCTCAGGCCCAAAGAACTGTCTTTCGCCAGTTTGATCCAAATACAGTGGAGTCCTGCATTTTCTGCCATATAGAGCCTCAAACGGTGATATCTTCAAACTGGCCTGGTAGCTATTATTATAAGAGAACTCCGCATATGGTAAGCTCTTATCCCAACTTCCACCATGTTTAAGAGCACAAGCTCTTAACATATCCTCTAGTACTTGGTTAGTCCTCTCTTTCTGCCCATCAGTCTGAGGATGGTAGGCTGAACTAAAATTCAACTGTGTATCCAAACTCTCATGCAACTTCTTCCAAAACCGAGAGGTAAAATGTGATCCTCGATCAGATACGATCTTCTTAGGCACTCCATGTAGACAAACTATCTGAATCATATACAAATCTGCTAGCTTAGCTCCTGTGTAATTAGTCCTCACCGGTATGAAATGAGCCACCTTTGTCAATCTGTCCACAATTACCCAAATAGAGTCATATCCTGCTGGAGTGCGGGGTAGTCCAACAATGAAATCGATACCAATTTCTTCCCATTTCCACTCGGGAATCTTAAGCGAGTGCAATAGTCTAGCTGGTCTTTGATGTTCGGCCTTGACTCTTTGACACACATCACACTTAGCCACATGTGCAGCAACATCTCTTTTCAGCCCATACCACCAATACTTTTTGCTTCAAATCCTGATACATCTTAGTGCTACCAGGGTGAATAGAATAATCCAAGTCAGGGGCCTCCTTCAATATGGTTTCACAAAGACAATCAACACAAATCCGATTCTTGAACCATAGCGTGCCCTGCTCATCCTTTGTGAATTCTGGGCCTCGTCCCTCAGTAATAAGATCCTTAATCTCTTGAATTTTTGCATCACCCACTTGAACTTACGAATTTCTTGCTCCAAGATAGGTTCCAATTCAATGGTGACTCCTTCAGTGTGAGCAACTATCCCCAGGTTAAGTCTTCTAAAATCCTCAATAATCTCATCGGGTAGCTGGGCAACAATAGCTGAATGAACGTGCTCCTTTCGACCGAAGGCATCTGCAACCAAATTCGCCTTGCCCGGGTGATAGTGAATCTCCAAATCATAATCCTTAATGAGCTCCAACCAACGACGTTGCCTAAGGTTGAGATCCTTCTGAGTGAATATATACTTCAAACTCTTATGATCCGTGTATACTTAGCACTTGGTTCCCATAATGTAGTGTCTCCAAATCTTAAGCGCATGCACAACGGCTGCCAGTTCTAAGTCATGAGTGGGGTAGTTCAATTCATGTTTTCGCAACTGACGAGACGCGTAGGCGATCACATGTCCTTCTTGCATGAGCACACATCCCAATCCTTGGCCACATGCATCGCAATAAATATCAAATCCCTTCTGTAGATCTGGCATAACTAACACTGGTGGTGACATCAATCTCTTCTTCAACTGATCAAAGATGTCTTGGCATTTCTCATCCCACTTAAATTCTCTTCCTTTCTCCAGAAGCGAGGTCATAGGCTTAGCAATCTTAGAAAATCCTTCAATAAATCTCCGATAATATCCTGCAAGTCCCAAGAAACTCTGGATCTCCGTAACTATAGTGGGTATGCTCCACACCACTATCTCCTTGACTTTAGCAGGATCCACTGATATCCCTCCATTAGAAATGATATGACCAAGAAATGGCACCTCGCCAATCCAAAACTCGCACTTGCTAAACTTGGCATAGAGTTGATTATCTCTTAGCTTCTGTAGCACCAATCTCAGATGTTCCTCATGATCGCTATCACTCTTGGAATAGATAAGAATATCGTCGATGAATACTACGACAAATCTGTCCAAATACTCCATAAACACCTTGTTTATCAAGTTCATAAAATAAGCTGGTGCATTAGTTAATCCAAATGACATAACGATGAACCCATATAAACCATATCGGGTCGAAAAATCTGTCTTGGGAATATCCGATGGCCAAATCTTTATTTGATGGTAACCCAATCGGAGATCAGTCTTCGAGAATACCCTTGCACCTCTCATCTAACCAAATAAATCCTCAATGTGAGCTAATGGATACTTGTTCTTCACAGTGACATCATTAAGGGTCCTATAATCCACGCACATCCCTTGTGATCCATCTTTCTTCTGTACAACTAGATTCGGCGCTCCCCAAGGTGAGGAACTCGGACGTATGTACCCAGCCTCTTGTAATTCTGTTAACTACTTCTTCACTCCATTTAACTCTTCTACAAACATCCTGTATGTCCGTTTGAAAGTAGGGGCAGTCCCAAGTAAGGGATCAATGATAAACTCAACTTCCCTATATGGTGGCATCCCTGGTAACTCTTCTGGGAAGACATCCGGAAAATCTCTAACCACACAGATGTTGACACCAACAAACTTCCCATCTACTAAGAATGCCGCTAGTCTGGTGGCGGTAGTTACTGCAATTCCAACTTCAAATTTTTCTCCTTTAGAACTGGTGAGTTCTTGGTTCCTTGAGCATAGTGTATAGATTGCCTTTGCCTTTCTTAATCATGACATACCAAGGATCACGTCTATAATGCTCTCTTCTAACACTATGGGGGATTTATTAGCTAAGCAGATCAATGTTTTACCTACCATAGCTAATTCATTACCTCATAGTGGTACATACTAAGATGTCCATATATAATATCTCAATCAATCAAAGAAGCAAATCAGACATTTATCATCAGAACAATCAATCAACGTTTTTAAATATAGAAAATAGTTTTGATTTGGTCTTAGGCCTCCTATCTCTTAAAAATGTCATAGGGGTAGGGATTCCAAGGTTTGAAATCCATCTTGTCTTAGAATAGAGAAGATAAGGATGATCAGAGTAGAATAGTAGAAGGTGAGTTTAGAAGAATCAGAATAAGGAAGTAGGTAAGGGTTTTGTCCATTTCTATCTAGGTTTTGTCCTACAGTCAACATTTCCTCTGATACCACTTCTGTCACACCCGGTTTTAAGGAACAAAGCCGGGTGCATCTCATACATGTGCCAAAGAAGACAACATATATAATAACAGAGTGTATAGAGATAAATGTCATAATAAAATCAGAGTACTTATTACATAGCGGAAGACTTAATACAAAATAAAAGAATAAACATAAAACGAACTAAGGATCGTCGGCGCCAATGTCAACTGAGAAACGCCACCTAGATCAGATCATACTCCTCGCCTTGTGGCTCCTCCTGAACCACCTGCTCTTCTCCTGTGGGGGGTGTGAGACAGCAAGAGTGAGCTCACACATGTTCATCGCTCAACAAGTTGTGGGGAATAATATGGCATGAACTCACCAAAGGTGGGAGTTCATGAAGTGTAAGGCTGATCAATGAAACAAAGGCTGAAGCTGAGCATTGCTTTTATAAGTTGGTCAAAATTTTATTAGCAATTACTAAGTGTAAGTAAATACCGAACCTTAGAAATAATAAATAAAAGTAATAGTAAAATAATCCCAGATGCAATGAAATGACAAATTAAGTTTAAGTTCCATAAATTAATCATGTGAGTGTCCGAGCCGCTCATGACCGTGAGCACGGCTAGTATACCAGTTTTACACTCTGCAGAGGTTGCGCATCTTTACCCACAAGTCGTGTTACCCATTTGCCACAGAGTTGATCAGACTCCATACACCTCTACCAAGGAAGCGAGGCAGGGTACCACTACGAGGCCTTTACAAAGTTCTACTAGCTTCAGAAAACCCGCTACAGTTTATAGGAAGCTCCAGTGCAGGAATCCCTCGCCTGACCGCCATCGCAGCAAAATCAACCCAAGGACCTCCCTACACTGACCACTCCCCTACTGCCCTTGCCCCTTTCGGGTAAGGTAGTCATCCACTAGCTTTCCTAGTTAATCAGCCAAGGGCGTCCCATTAAACCCTTGTAGTAGCACTGTTTTCCCGGGTGGTTCTCCATGTTCCCATTAACATAATGATCTTATCATGAATAATAATAATAAACAGATAATAAAAAGTATAACAATAAGTGATAAATATCTTTATACCCAAAACCACATAAAGCAATAGCATGTACTACCCAAAAATTTAGTAGTAAAACCAGTGGTGAAACAAGGTATAAAGATAGTCAAAATCTAGGGTATCCTATTGGGTCCCATCAAAATTAACCTATGCAGATCATTATGATTAATAAGAACATGAATGGGTAAAAAAAGTGATTAAGGGCACAACTTGCCTTCAACGAGCTCCTGCTCAGCAGTCTCTATCAGCTGAACCTCAGGATCCTCAGTAGCTTGCTCGTCTACTCGCATCAACACAATACATACATAGTATAGCAAAAATTAACATCACACCAAGCATGTAAATAAAATACACAACAATAATCTACACATTAAAATAAGATCATAGGAACTGGAATCGTTAAATTTGGAGTTAAAGATTTTAAGATGTGAATTTCTGAAGGTTTTATGTATTTAACACAAGATTAAGTGATAGATAAATTTTAATGTGTCTTTCATGCTAAAACAGTGGTACTATTTGATAGAGAATAATATTAAAAAATTTTAGGAACTGAAATGGACCAATTTGAAGTTCATATGCATTTTCTATGAATTATACAAATTCTATGAATTGTTTTCATATTAAAACTCATTTTCTAATTCATTTTCCTGATTTAATAACTCTCTGGACTGCGCACAATTTCCTGGAAAGCGCAGGGACTAAACTATAAAGATTTCCGAGACTCAGACTACTGGCGCAAGGACGGCGGGTTGATTTATTTTAACATCAGGGTCTCTTTAGAAACATTCCAGAGCCGAAGGGGTATCGGCCAACGAGCACCGCTGGATGCAGAATCAACGACGCAGATTACACCAACCTCACCGGTACGCCATGTGGACCGCTGGATCCCAGATCGAAGGACCGGATTTAATTAACCCAAGATCTAGTCTCAACCGTAAGACGCGAGATCAACGGCTCGGATTGAAACGAGGTGAAACATTATCGGTACTCTAATCCGGGCCGTTATCTCATGATCTAACGGTCCACGACGCTATCTACCTCTACCACGGCGGAGAAGGGGGTACCGGATGAATCACAGCCGTTGGTCCCCTAATCAACGGACGGTGAGTCGTCTTCTTCGTCCAGGCGGCCGGACCTCGCCGGCGCGAAGCGTACCTGGCACCCTGGTGCCCCAATTCCAAATTGACCATGGCCACGCAATAAGGAAAGGGTAGTGAACGCAATGGTGGATGCCTTACCGCGGATTAAGCTCCCAGGAGTCCCGCCCACGGCGCGCAGTAGTCCCGTGGCGGAGAAGGAGCACCGACGAGAAATCTGGAGCCGCACGGTGAAAATCTACTCCCGCCGAGGCGCCCAATACACACAGAGCGAGCACGGCAATGGCCCGGAACACCCCCCAAGAGCGCAGCGGCAAAGAAATTGGGTGGACTACCGCGGCGGCTCCCGATGGTGTCGGCGGCTGGGCTAACGGCGATAGTCGGGTAAGGAGGAGCAGGGCTCATGTCTTATAGGAGTCCAGTCCGGGTCGGTTCCGTTGCATGCTCCATCACCGGTGGAATAGGGACTCCCTCCCCCCCCCCCGACGGCGCGCAGAGTTCGGCCATGCGCGAGACGTGGTCAAGTTTGTTGCAGTCCAGGGTTGGTGATTCTTACATGCGGGGCCCACGAGTCAAAGGGACAAGCGAGAACGAGCGGCTAGGGCGCGGGTCCCGCAGGCAGAGGTCGTGAGGGTGAGCGCACGCGGTTGTGATGCTGCCACGATGGGCCCACATGTCGGCACCGAGGACTGGGATGGGCCGCGCGGGTTGCATCTCTTGTTGGGCCGAATAGGGTGAAGCCAGCCCAAACCAGGTTTTAGTCTTTTTTTTCTTTTTATTTTCTTTTCTCTCTCTTTTCAAATTCAAGTTGTATTCAAATTTAATTCAAACTCTTGTGACCCATTATTACAATTTATACTTGAAACATTTAGAGATACTAATTCTGGAGGTATTTATTTACATATATTATTTATTTATTCATATCCTTTATCTCTTTCTCTTCTCCACATTTCTAGAATTCCCTTTAGGTTTTAAATTCTAATTTAGGTGTTGTCATATTTATTTCTACATTATTGTCACAAAAAATGCACACACAATGAAACCTCAGCATGATGCACAATTTAATGATTTTTATTAATCCTTTGTTTATTTATGAGGTGTTCACATGCAATGATAATTAGAGATGGCACACATGTATAAAGGAAACAATTTCTCCTTTTATTTTTTTCTTACAATTTGGATATTACAACTATTCATCATCGTTACTACTCATCGATGATATCTAGTAACTTTTTCGTCGTCACTATTCATCGTTACTATTCATCGTTACTACTCATCGATTATCCGATCACCCCAAATTTCAACTACTCATACATCATGTTGTCCAGTCCACCTAAGACCAGCCAGACCCATATTCCAGTCATACGAACTCCGGTGACTGTGATTTTCCTTCCAGTGGGAACTTCTCATCTGGTCACCCATCCCAGGTTTCTCCAAGTTGAGCACGCTTAACTTTAAGATTCCTTCGAACCAGGCTTCCAAACTCCGATTCCAATAATTCTTGTTTCTAAATTTTTATCAAACTATTCCCTATCCAACCTCGTCATCCCTTAAGCATGGTCCATATTCCAAAAAACTCCCAAAATACTCTTGTCCCATATTCTGCCTATAACTCTCCTATTCATACTAAGTCAGACGATTCATTCGTCACTATTCTCACCAACAGTGAACTTCACTGTGCTACACCACATACACCCAGCTATAAATACACCCAGCTACCCTCTCCCTCTCCACACACACTCAACACCCTCAACTAAGGCAAACACCCCACCCACACAGTTACTCTGCTCTGCCGGCTACAAGCATAGTGTCGCTTCGCCTCCAGTCCACCCTCCTGGTAAGCACCTCCGCTCCACCACCAGTAATATCACAACACCACATGACACAGATTCTACTCAAGACTCTACCCATCCATATATCGTTATTCTGACCACTATACTAAATATTTGATGGTATACTTGCTTGTTTGTATGTTTGCTTGTTCATGTTGCATAGTTATCGGAGAGTTCGTGCCATCTCGTGGAGGCCAGATCTGCAAGTCTACGCCAGGCGGTGGAGCTAGAAGCCAGTTCCACGAGCTCTCCTTCCCCCTTCGCCGGATAAGCACGGCAAGCTCACTGGATCCCTTTGATGCATAAATTACCTATGATTTTTCAACCACAGCCCTCAGCCTGTTATTTTATGCATGATATGATTTTGAGACAAGTTATTATGGCCACCCAGCCGCTTGCCGCAATCAATCCCTGATATATATGTTCCAAATGATTTGAGAACGGGTGTGAGTTTTCAAAAGAAAATGCTTTTCAAAATGTGTGTGATGAAGGGTTTTCACCCTTATCACCTTGTGAGTGGGATAATCAGGGACTCCCTGGTTTAGGGGAGGGCCTAAGGTGTTGGCTCAGCTGGTTTAGGCGTGAGCAGAAGGATTGTCCCCTCATATAAGGACCGGTTTGTCATCTTCACTACCTGTACTCTTTAATAGTACAACCACTCGAGACTGTGTGGGCAGTCACTCAATCTGAACTCGTACGGTCCAACCCCAGGGTTATGAAGGCTGGGGAGCACCGGGAGGATAAGGAGGGGGAAAGTTTTGTCTGGTTTGGACATGGTGGTGGCCTGACTCCTTTCGGATAACCGTTAAGGTTAGGACGTGCGGGGAAAGAAAGAGAGTCGGATTCGGGTCTCATTGGCCATGGGATCGCAGAGCCGAACTAGTGGGTAAAGTGTACCCCTCTGCGCAGAGTTCAAACCTATTCGAATAGTCTGTGTCCACAGGAATGGACGAGTCTGGTATGGTATGGCAATTAATGTTTTGTTTTCAAAAAAAGAGATGGTTTTGAGAAAAGTGGGTTTTAAAAGGTTCGGCGGTTGAGCCGTGAGCTATGGTGGACGGGAAGTCCAGTATCTGTTTTTGAAAATGAAAACCAGTGGGAACTGCTGAGATACCTAGATGGTTTAGTCCAGGGGATTTTGTTATAATACTGAAAAACTTCCTGCTCCTTTTGGAGAGGATGCGCTTTTCAAAAGTACAAAATGTTTTCAAAACAACCCTGCATAAAATATTGCTATTTCTGCAAAATATTCTAAGCTCCACATATTCCATGCATTATATCTGATTTCCCCATTCCGCGGGTGAAGGTGGGCTGATGAGTACGTTTGTACTCACCCTTGCTTATTTGTTGTTTTTCAGAAAAAAGAGATCGGGTAAAAGTTACGACTGTTCCCAACCTTGCCTGTGGCTATTGGACCGCTGATTTGCTTCGCTGCGTATATCGGGCTGCTTCAGCCCCACTCTGATGATATGTCCCGAGTTGTGGACCAACTCTTAAAGTTGATCGCCACCTTGATAGGTTTGTCTCGTTTAAGCAGATCTATAATCATCTGATGTATAAATGTGTTTACTAGCCTCCTGGGACTAGTAATTGTATCACATTTGAGTCCCAGAGGATTGGGGACGCTTCACCGGCATCGTCGACTCGCTCGACAGCCGACGACGTGCCGCCTCCTGCTTGGCCTTGGTTGCCCCGCCTCCTCCTCCGCCGGCGGGGGAGGCGACGGGACAAACCCGAATGTTGTTCTTCTGTCACGTGGGGAAGATGTCGTTGATTTCGCCGCCGGCGGACGGGTTGTCGGCCGCCATTGTCGCTGTCGCGCGGCGGAGGAAGGAGTATCATGTCGTAGCTGCCGTCGAGGGACATGAACTCAAGACTCCCGAAACAGAGCACCGTCCCGGGCCGGAAAGGTTGTTGGAAACTACCCATCTGGAGCTTGACGGGAAGCTGTTCGTCAACACGCAGCAGGCCCCTACCTGGCGCGCCAACTGTCGGCGTTCCGACCCCGGGGGGTCCCTGGACCGACGAGTAAATTGTCGCCGCGTGTCCCAGCCCAGATGGGTCGGCGCGAGACAGAGCACAAAGGGGGGAAACGAGGAGACAGGCATAAAGGGGAAACCCGCGGCCTTCGTGTTTGTCCTGCGCCCAGGTCGGGTGCGCTTGCAGTAGGGGGTTACAAGCGTCCGCGTGGGAGGGGGCGAGAGGCCTGCACGCGCCGTCCCGTCCTCTCGCGCGGCCAACCTTCTCGTACGAGTGCCCTGGGCCTTCCTTTTATAGGCGTAAGGAGAGGGCCCAGGTGTACAATAGGAGATGTAGCAGTGTGCTAACGTGTCTAGCAGAGAGGAGCTAGTGCCCTAAGTACATGTCGTCGTGGCAGCCAGAGAGGTTTTGGCACCCTGTTCATGTGATGTCGTGGCCGTCGGAGGAGCGCTGGAGCCTTGCGGAAGGACAGCTGTCGGGGCTGTCGAGTCCTTGCTGACGTCTCCTTGCTTCCGTAAGGGGCTGAGAGCCGCCGTCGTCATGGAGCACGCAGGGCGCCATCATTATTTGTTTACCGGGGCGAGCCAGATGGGACGTCGGTCTTGTTTCCCGTAGCCTAAGCTAGCTAGGGGTAGGGTAATGATGGCCCCCCCTGTGACGTGGTCGGTCCGAGCCCTGGGTCGGGCGAGGCGGAGGCTCCTCCGAGATCGAGGTCGAGTCTGTCTTCCGAGGTCGAGGTTTAGTCAGAGGCAGTGGCGGCGCGAGCAAAGGCGGCGTCGGCACGAGCGGAGGCTTCGTCGGCTCAGGAGCAGGTGGCTTCCTAGGTCGAGGAGATGCAGCAGCGGCAGCTGGAGCTTGGCCAGGTCATCGGCGAGTGGGACCAATCTCGGAGCCAAGCTGCCGAGGCCGTGAGCCGGGCTGAGGCCCTTAGGGGTCAGCTGGCTGAGGCTTCAGAGCGGCTAGCCGAGGCGTCCGCTCGGGCCGGGACCCTTGCGGAGGGCCTGGCTATGGCTGTCGGGTCTGCCCAGTCCGCCCAAGCCATGACCTCATAGCAGCGCGCCCGGGCCGAAGGTCTGTTTTGTCCGCTTTATGACTTTGTTTTTGTCTTCATTCTTCTCCTCGTGTCTGAAGAACATTGTCCGGTTGTCTGAGCCCCGGGTCGGGCGAGGCGGAGACCATCGTCTGAGGCCAAGGCTGAGTCCGAGCCCTGGGGTCGGGCGAGGCGGAGTTCGTTGTTTTCCGGAGCTGAGGCCGAGTCCGAGCCCTAGGGTCGGGCGAGGCGGAGTTCGTCGTCTTCCGGAGCCGAGGCCGAGTCCGAGCCCTGGGGTCGGGCGAGGCGGAGTTCGTCGTCTTCCGGAGCCGAGTCCGAGTCCGAGCCCTGGGGTCGGGTGAGGCGGAGTTCGTCATCTTCCGGGGCTGAGGCCGAGTCCGAGCCCTGGGGTCGGGCGAGGCAGAGCTTCCTATGGCGCCCGAGGCCAGACTTGGCTGCTGTCAGCCTCTCTCTGTCGAGTGGCACAGCAGTCGGAGCGGCGCAGGCGGCGCTGTCTTCTTGTCAGGCCGGTTAGTGGAGCGGCGAAGTGACTGCGGTCACTTCGGCTCTGTCGACTGAAGGGCGCGCATCAGGATAAGGTGTCAGGTCATCCTTGCATTAAATGCTCCTGTGATACGGTCGGTTGGTGTGGCGATCCGGCCAAGGTTGCTTCTTGGCGAAGACTGGGCCTTGGGCGAGCCGAAGGTGTGTCCGTTGCTTGAGGGGGCCCTCGGGCGAGACGTGAATCCCCCGGGGTCGGCTGCCCTTGCCCGAGGCTGGGCTCGGGCGAGGCGAGGTCGTGTCCCTTGAGTGGACCGAGCCTTGACTTAATCGCACCCATCAGGCCTTTGCAGCTTTGTGCTGATGTGGGTTACCAGCTGAGATTAGGAGTCTTGGGGGTACCCCTAATTATGGTCCCCAACATATAGTATAGACATTGAAGAGCAAGGTAGGTCAAAGATAAGTCACGGATAGAAAAGAAAAGCACTAACACTAAGTTGGGCAGGAGCAAGCGGTTGGATTGGCTAGACCTTGGTTTGGTTTTATGTAAAATTGGAATCGTGGCCATAATCAGGTATGACACATTATGAAGTAACTGGAATGGGAATGGGGTCTTACTTTGAATCGTGCCAACAGAAAGATCCGGTTCCCGTAGATTCCGTTCGTTCCAGCAATCGTGTCGGAACTCACTGATCCATTCAAAGGATTTCTTTACAACTGCTCCCGATGGCCAAAGGACCAATATCTTCTTCTCACTTTCTGTAATCGAATACGAGCTTTTTCGAGTTGTTGAAGGGTCCCTTTACGCAAGTCTTCCGAATTTCGAATAGTACTTAAAATCCTCTGTTTTCGATTATCTAATAAATCTTTTAATGAAAGTAGATTATCTTGCTATTAAGTTTACAATTTTTATGAGCAATCGTTTGTGCATCCCATCTTCTTTCTTTACCCCATGCCAACTTATTGTTCACCATTGCCTGCCACTTTTCGGACACGGACTATCACACATTTCTTGCTGCAAGTCGAATGGGAAGTGGTGTTTCCAGTGGCGAACGGGTGAGTAACGCGTAAGAACCTGCCCTTGGGAGGGGAACAACAACTGGAAACGGTTGCTAATACCCCGTAGGCTGAGGAGCAAAAGGAGAAATCCATCTATTTGCCCAATTCAGACTTGGTAGTTCCACGTATACACACAAAGTGGCTCCCTTATCTGGAATTCCTTCTTTTTGTAAGCTTTACCGCTCTTACAGCTCTCTCTCTCTTCTTTTTTTTGTAGTTTGGCCAGGAAAGAGAAAGAGGAATGTACCCATTTCTTGAAAAAATGGATTTCTTTCTTTTATTAATTTTTGATCCAGAACCAGAAGATGTAGTCTTTCTTTGGTCCATATATTATTTGATTAAAAGCATGGAATAAGGTTTGATCCTATTCATGGGGATTCCGTAAATATCCCATCCAAAAATCAAAATAATCGGGACTTTTGGGAGATTGACTGCAGTTACTAATTCATGATCTGGCATGTACAGAATGAAAACTTCATTCTCGATTCTACGAGAATTTTTATGAAAGTGTTTCATTTGCTTCAAGGTGATAGCAAACCATTTTTACAATGGCACATAGTTGGCTTCTATCTTCTATCCTATCTTATTATGTCGACACCTTTCTCGGCCAAATGATAGAGGCGCTTCGGATAGGTAGAAGGACTAATTAATTCTATTGGTGTGGCTATCGAAACTTCTTCGTCTAGTCTAGATTGGCTGTATGGGTTACAGTTCTTCTTTGTTGAGAGATGTTCTATCGCTCCGTGACTTATTTACTTATTCAGTCTAAATACGCTCCTTCGGGCATAATAAGCAGGGTCTGGGAGTTATAGAAAGTATGTCAAGTAGTGAAGAAGTTAGGTCTTTGGTAAGTGAGAGCACCTAGAGGGGGTGAATAGGTGATCCTGTAAAATTCAACACTAAATTCCAACAAGCTTGATTAAAGAGATATTAGCGCAAGTTAATCAAGTCTATGAGGCAAGCTCTTGCGAACACAAACAATCACAGAGAGGAGCAGCACAAGAGACACGCGATTTTTATCCTATGGTTCGGCTAAGTAACACTTGCCTACTTCCACGTTGTGGCGTCCCAATGGACAAGGGTTGCACTCAACCCCTTTCAAGTGATCCAATGATCAACTTGAATACCACGGCTTTCTTCCTTATAGTCTTTCTCCCGTTTGCGAGAAATCTCCACAAGTTGGAGCCTCTCGCCCTTACAATAAAGATCACAAAGAAGGTACAAGAGTAAGGCTAGGAGAGCAACACACACAACACACAAATCCACAGCACACACACGCACACAAGCCAAGACTTGAGCTCGAAACGTAGCACAGAGAGTTCACAACTAGAACGGAGCTCAAATCAATAACACTATCGATCAAATGCGCGGAGGCGGAGTGTGAGAGTCTTAGAATACTTAGTTAATGCTTAGGTAGCTTCTCCATGCGCTTAGGGGTCCCTTTTATAGCCCCAAGGCAGCTAGGAGCCGTTGGAGGCCAATAAGGAAGGCTATCCTTGCCTTCTGTCGAGTGGCGCACCGGACAGTCCGGTGCGCCACCGGATAGGTCCTGTAAACGATCCGGTGCGTGATCTCCTTCCAAATTTGGCATATCCGACCATTGCTCCTCTGGGCTGTTTGGCGCACCGGACACTGTCCGGTGCACACCGGACAGTCCGGTGAATTATAGCCACGTCACCTTTTCTGTTTCCCAAGAGCGACTAGTTCGCCGCGGATGACTCGCCGGATAGTCCGATGCACCACCGGACAGTTCGGTGAATTATAGTCGTACACCATCGTCAACTCCCGAGGGCGGCCTTTTCACCGGAGACCAGCCTGGCGCACCGGACACTGTCCGGTGCCACACCGGACAGTCCGGTGTGCCAGACCGAGCTGAAGTTTGGCTGCACAGAGCCAAGTCCTTCCCTTTTCCTCTCTTCTTCTTAAGTCACTGTTTCTAGCACTTGGATAATCATGTTAGTACATAAAACAATTCACCAAGTCTAGAAACGTACCTTTTGCCTTGATTTGCACTTCTCACTTTATTTGGCACATAAGAACTTAATTACACGTGTTGGGCACTTAATCACCAAAACATTATAGAAATTGCCCAAGGGCACATTTCCCTTTCAGTAAGCATGTTGGACTAGATAGAAAGACGCATTACTTCGGAACGACTTCCCTAGAGCCTCCGATAGCACAGTTGAGACAGCGACGAGTTCTCCAAGAAAGCACGAAAAGGTAATGACAAGCGTAGAAGCGAAAGAACAACCAGGTTTGAAACGAAAATCTTTTAGCAGGGGAAGGAGTTCGGCAAGACGACCAAGAATAAGAAAGGGCTTTTTCCTTTACGCGGGGGTGATTTTGAAAGACTTCTATCCTTTGCTGGCCTGAGAGAAGGTAGTCTCTCTCGGGAAACATGGCCCAGGGTTCTATAGTATAGTATAGTAGCCAGACTATAGGAAAATCAAGTCGCATGTTGCTCCTCAGAAAACGCGGACGCATAATGGATGACGACCTCCAAAAAAAGACGTCTGTAAAAAAAATGAAACCGCTTTCAAGATAAATAAACGAGCGGAAGGATGTCGTAGATCAGTCATTCAAAGAAGATCTCGGCCCCCTTTTTTAGCGTGGAATAGGCAAATCAACAAAGAATTTCTCAACAAATAAGGGGACGGGTGAGTCTTGCAGTCAAGCTCCCTTCTGCCTTTGCACTCGAGGACCAATGTCCATCTGGCCTGTCTAGCTCTACCCAAACTTTTTTGGTTCACCCCAACATTACCCACTTGTCCGACTGTTGCTAAGCAGTTTTGGGATACCAAACGGACCTCCCCACCTTTTTTCATCAAAAATTTCCATGAAAAAAGAAAAGATGAATTTGTCCATTCATTGAACCCTAGTTCGGGACTGACGGGGCTCGAACCCGCAGCTTCCGCCTTGACAGGGCAGTGCTCTGACCAATTGAACTACAATCCCTGCGGGGTGTATGGCATGCCTATTAGTTTTATTATATTATAGTTAATTATATTATTATATTATAGTTAATGGTTCTAATTTGTTCTAAATTTTGCAGCCTGTGACTGGAAATCCACTTTTTCTGGATTGGATTCCAAAGCAAAGATAGGCAACTTTCACTTGAAAGAAAGGAGCTTCAGAACTATTGTATTCCACCGTCCTCTTAACTGCGCGCGGGCCGGGCTTAGAGCGCGTGAAACTCATCACTACCTCCTCTCCATCGGTTCCGAAGATTCTTTCGGCATCAATGTGCTTTTGGAATCTTCCTATGAAACAAATAACATTCAGGAACTATTTAGGACAGAACAGGTCGTAGATCAGAGAAGTCGATCTAGAGAAGCTTCTTAAGTAAGAATAAGATGGCAAAAGAGTAGAGATTTTACAGTTCATTCGCTTGGAAGCTAGCTTAATCTAATCAATAGTTTGGTACTGGCACTGGTGCGCTCAAGACGAACATCACCACGCTAGGCCCCTTCCCACTTCCCCTCGGATTTGCCTATCATGTCGGAATGGAATTCTTTCCATTAAAGAAAGTAGAATAAATATACAAAAAGAAATACACAACCTTGAAATCAGAAAGAGTTCCCAGCTTATAGTAAAGGCTATAATAGTTCTAGTTTTCTTTCTCATTAGGGAAGGCGGGCTCGCAAGCCTAGCCTTATTTTTAGCGGCCGGGAGCTAATGTGAGAGGCATCAGCAGCCTCAACCACGGTTCAAGCATCGACTCACGACAGGTAAAGATGAAATAGAACTTTAGTTAGTTCTCCTACGGGAGAAATCCATGGGTAATTTATCATATTATGATTCTGAATAGAATAGATTGGTAGACTAACAACCTGTCCGGTTAGTGTTTTTGGTAAACAGTCGCCCGAGCCTGGTCACTACGACCCCCTAGGGGCACCCGTTCTCCCGAAGTTACGGGGCTATTTTGCCAGAAATTAATGGAGTAAGTTATTCTGATCCTGCTACTGTAAAAAATATGTGTGGCGTGCTCAATTAGGGGAAATTTTTTGAATTAGATCGAGCTACTTTGAAATCAGATGGTGTTTGTCACAGCAGTCCAAGGGTTGGTTCACTTTTGGCCATGCTACCTTTGCTTTGCTCTTCTTTTTCGGACACATTTTGAAGATAAAAATCGGTTGCTAAATGAATCCCAATTTGTTGAACGTTATTTATTAGACCCTGTTCTACTATTTGGTTTGATCTTGTAGTCCAAAGAATTCCATACCACCGTCCCCTCGCCCCGGCATAGCGCTTCGCTTTCGGTTCTTTAGAAGAATCAACTGACTTCTCCCTTCTTCATTGATCCGGGGGAAAGGGAACCGTCTACCAGTTGGGAAGCTAGACATCAAGGTTGTGGCTTGATGAGGATAACTAAGCTGACACGCCGGAGTTGGTTGCTGGCACAACAGGGTGGTGCCTTACCGCACCGCAGGCGCACGTGCGGTAGCGTTCGTAGAACTGCTTCAAATACAGTATCAGGAAGCACTGCTTGGGGAACTTCAATATACATAGGCTTATTAGCTAAATGGCAATTGGCACATACAATTCGTCCAGTTGCTTCCCTCGCAAACCACAACGCTCTTTAGCTACGCGCCTCAGGCTATGTTTACAGAACCACAAGCTCTACGGAGACTTGCTTCACATTTAGAATTACACAAAAAAGATTTTTCATCGGAAAGAGGTCTACAAAGACTTTTGGGAAAACGTCAATGTTTGCTGGCTATTCCAATTTCTTCCCGAAACTTCCCAAGAAAAATCCCGAATTGGATCCAAAATTTCTTCTTTGTGATAATAATGCCAAAAAATCTCAAGTTGGCTCATCTGTCTTTCTTTCCAGATTATAAGTTCATTCCATACCGGACCAGATCGTGCACATTCTTAATATGAGAAGGGGATACATCTCGATCGGAAAAGAATCAATAGAAGGAGAATCGGGCACCCTTTGCTCTCAAGCCTTTCAGGTTCAGTTTCAGTCTAGAGGCTAGGAGTGAGGCTCTTTTCCTACAGTTTCCGGGAATAACTACCTTTTCGATCCGATATTATAAGTGTAGGATGATTTGTGGGGCTTCCGGGTAGACCGGAGGATGATGACTCCCCCGTTTCAAAATGTGTTCGCGTCTAGACCTTTTCTTCTTTTACTTGAAACAAAAAAAAGAAATATGAAAGACATAAAGCAAAGACTAGATTAGATGTTGAGTCTTTCTTTTTTTCTCGACTTTTTCGAAGATGGATTGTGACGAACTGGCGCGGACTCATTCCAAGAGTCAAGAGTGAATGGGATTCTATTAGGCAACGAAATCAAGTGTTAGTCCCCTTCTCGGGAAAGCCAATTTCCTATTCCACCCTACAATATGGGGCCAGAAAGCCAAAAAAAGTGATTCGGACTATCGATCTAGAGACGACACCTTTAGACCAGACCTGGAGACATCACAAAAAGAGTTCTGAGGATGACTGGCTAGATAGCGAGCACCTGACCTTGGGTTGACTTGCCTAGAACCTGACCAGGCACCGGCACTGAATTCTACTTGAAATCGGAATCGCGGGCCTATTCATTAGCTCCTATTTGTGGTGCACTAATTTATGGAATGTAGGCAGCTCCGGATGAAGGGAGAATAGGGGTATTCAGAAGAGGGATTTCCCAAGGATCTAAAACTCCAATCCCTTTTGGGACCAATAAATACTACCACATCCTGGGACATCGGAAGCTAAACCATCACTAGACCCAGAAAGGAAACGGGTCAATCAAGTCAAGTTGATTCTAATTTCTAATTCTATACTCTAATATCTACATCCAAATAGAGTATTAAACTCATCCTAAGGGCATACTCATAAACTCAAGACCCTGCATCGGTCCCGGCATGGGCTGGCCCATCCAGCCGCTTCCCCCCGTTGGCGCGCACTGTGGCGGAGTGTGCTCGTATGGGCCGTATATAATATAGAGCAGAAATTTGTTAAGTAACCCTAGTTAGGGTTATGTGGTCAAATAGCTGCTTTGCCCCTGAGGGGTCTCACATCTCTATATAAGGAACATGTACACCCCCCTCATAATACAGAGAAGAGAAAGAGGCCAGAGGCCCAACCCTATATCATGTGTCTCGTGTGTTTCCTCTGTCGTGCTTATGGGAAGGGAGACGGGAGGGAAGGGAGCGAATCTGGTGATCCGTGGTAAAGTAGTTCTCAACACGTTATCAGCACGCTCTACCTCGACGTTGCTGCTCGATCAGATCTGCATCAACTCTCCATCAAGTCGGCAGGTCACCGGCCTAGCTGAACTGTCCTACGCGACAGTCTTCGATTTGCCCTGTACGCAAACATGGTATGCATTTTTAAGTAGGATGGATTTATTGTTCTTCATTCGTTCCTCGAAAAAGATTAAAAAAAAGTGGTATGGAACTTTCTGCGGTAGAAAAAAAACTCTCGAGACGCTCATGGGTTACCGCCTGCCGAGCGCGATGGTCACGTCCTTCTTCCTGGCTTGGAGTCATGGACTCGTGGCCGAGAGGAGCTCCTCATCCATTTTTTTCTCAGTTGAAAAAATGCTCTCTGTCGTGTCACGGCTATTGGTGCGCATGAATCCAGGGTTTTGCATGCCTATCTTAAAACTCAACGGTGCTCGTCCCACCGCTGGTGTGATGGCTTTAGCCATTCTACATACGATTCACACGTCAGGCGTTAAGGATAAAGACGTCTACCGGGAAAGCCTCGGTAGTAACAGAAATGATTTTTTTTCCTAGCGAAGGACCTCGGTCAAATGCTCCTAGAAAGGTGGTTGGTTAAGAATAAAAGAGAAAAGGCAATGCAATTCATACCATTCACTACTT
Source organism: Zea mays (assembly GCF_902167145.1). Classification (NCBI taxonomy): domain Eukaryota; kingdom Viridiplantae; phylum Streptophyta; class Magnoliopsida; order Poales; family Poaceae; genus Zea; species Zea mays. Next base: position 192,454,208 of record NC_050096.1, on the reverse strand, counting down.
TTTATTGTTTCACGTAGAATTAATTTCTTCGATAATTTCTGTTATAATTGTTGCACTTAAAATAGGTTCTGGCTGAATTTGTTCCTTGAAATTTTTAGTACATTTAATTAGCACGCATGTTTTTATGTTAAAATTTCTACCTTAATTATTTCCTGTCGTAAATAATTAGTAGAAAATACGTGCTTAAATATGAAAAAATGTACACATGATATGTTATGTTCATGCATTACTTTTTGTGTTTATATTTCTGCCTTTATTTCCCGTAGTAAATAATTAGCAAAAAATTATTAAAATGCATGTGAAGGCTATGCTACGTATTTTCATATCCCTCTAAATATTTATTTTGCATTGAGCTTTTGGACTCACGTTGAGCGATTAAATGATATAGTGGGTACTGAGACACGTCGATCAGACTACATTTTTAATTAGCTGAGTTATGGCATTAGCTGAATATTGACTGCGCCCTGGCAACACGACGCAATATTTGTGTCGTTCGAACTTGGCTGCGTCATGTGATTGCTATGTCGTGCTCTCCATTAATCGGATCGCTCCCGTTAAGTCAGACCGCCATCGCTGAGTCGCGTATTTTTTGCATGCCCTGTAGGCACTGTCTGTCTGCCGGAGCCACAATTGCGCCTGTTGCGCACGTTGCGTGGATTTATCGTGTACCCCAATTACCGAGCCACAATTGCGTCTATTGTGCTTGTTACGACGGCTTGTTGTGTTGTCGTAGCCCTGATGGCCGCACACGCATTGACGTCAGATACGCTAGAGCTTGTACTCGCGTGGATTATGGTGGGTTATTCGAGCCCCTTAAGTCACATTATTTTGCAACCTTCGTAAACAATTTTGTTTGGCTCTATATTTTGTTTGATTGTGTTGTGTGGCATCGTATATTTATATATATCGCCAAGTGGTCATAACAACTATATTAAATCTGTGAAATTAATTCGAAATACAATGAAACACAGATAAGTTAATTCTCTGCTCTCTTCTCATGCATAAAGTTTTACTCGAAGTAACTCGAAGGTATACAATATAATGCATGAAAGCCTTTTTGGCGCAGAAAACATCACAAATTGGGATTTTATTAGTAAGCAAGACCTTATCAGATGAATAAATGCTAGAATCTCAGTCATACATTGCTCAACCAGATGTTGGCACATTGCTATTTGTCGCTGAACGGCATGAAGCGAACTTTGAGATAAATAGCTAGTACCTTAGCAACACGAAGTTGCGAGTACATCGAAAGGTAATTCTGAGAATTTTTTTCATAATGTTTGTGTGAAAAACCATTGTGTGTTCCCGTCGAACCACTTTACTCGTCCTATCTAGGACCTCTATTGTCGGGGACCATAATTAGGGGTACCCTCAAGACGCCTAATTCTCAGCTGGTAACCCCCATCAGCATAAAGCTGCAAAGGCCTGATGGGCACGATTAAGTCAGGGATCAGTCCACACGAGTGACTCGATCACGCTTCACCCGAGCCTAGCCTCGGCCGAAGGCAGCCGACCTCGAGAGACTTCCGTCTCGCCCGAGGCCCCCTTTTTATGGCGGACACATCACCGGCTTGCCCAAGGCCTTGGCTTCGCTCAGAAGCAACCTTGACTAAATCACCACACCGACTGACCAAATTGCAGGGGCATTTAACGCAAAGGTGGCCTGACACCTCTATCCTGACACGCGCCCCCGGCAGAGCCGAGGTGACCGCCGTCACTCCACCGCTCCACTGGCCAGTCTGACAGAAGGACATCGCCGCCTGCGCCACTCCGACTGCAGTGCCACTCGACAGAGTGAGTCTGACAGGCAACTAGGCCTTGCCAAAGGCGCCACGGCGAACTCCGCTCCGCCCGACCCCAGGGCTCGGACTCGGGCTAAGACCCGGAAGACGGCGAACTCCGCTCCGCCCGACCCCAGGGCTCGGACTCGGGCTAAGACCCGGAAGACGGCGAACTCCGCTCCGCCCGACCCCAGGGCTCGGACTCGGGCTAAGACCCGGAAGACAGCGAACTCCGCTCCGCCCGACCCCAGGGCTCGGACTCGGGCTAAGACCCGGAAGACGGCGAACTCCGCTCCGCCCGACCCCAGGGCTCGGACTCGGGCTAAGACCCGGAAGACGGCGAACTCCGCTCCGCCCGACCCCAGGGCTCGGACTCGGGCTAAGACCCGGAAGACGGCGAACTCCGCTCCGCCCGACCCCAGGGCTCGGACTCGGGCTAAGACCCGGAAGACGGCGAACTCCGCTCCGCCCGACCCCAGGGCTCGGACTCAGGCTAAGACCCGAAAGACGACGAAACTCCGCCTCGCCCGACCCCAGGGCTCGGACTCCGCCCTGGCCTCGGCCGGACGACTTCCGCCTCGCCCGACCCCCTGGCTCAGGCTCGGCCACGGCAACTGAAGGCAAGACTCAACCTCGGCTTCGGAGGAAACCCCACGTCGCCCTGCCTAGAGCACAGACCGCCACGTCAACAGGAAACGTCATCATCACCCTACCCCGAATCGACTCGGGTCACGGAGAACAAGACCGGCGTCTCGTCCGGCCAGCTCCGCCAGAGGGGCAATGATGGCGCTCCACGAGCTCTATGACGACGGCGGCCCCCAGCTCTCTTACGGCAGCAGGACAACGTCAGCAGGGACTCGACCGCTCCAACAGCTGTCCCTCCATCAGGCCCCGCCGCACCTCCGATAGCCACGACATCACGCCAGCAGGATGCCCAGATCTCTCCGGCTGCCACATCGGCATGTACCTAGGGCACTAGCTCTCCCTCCGCTAGACACGTAGCACTCTGCTACATCCCCATTGTACACCTGGGTCCTCTCCTTACGACTATAAAAGGAAGGACCAGGGCCTTCTCAGAGAAGGTTGGCCGCGCGGGACCGAGGACGGGACAGGCGCTCTCTTGGGGGCGCTCGCTTCCCTCACCCGCGTGGACGCTTGTAACCCCCCTACTGCAAGCGCACCTGACCTGGGCGCGGGACGAACACGAAGGCCGCGGGACTTCCACCTCTCTCACGCTCGGCTCCGGCCGCCTCGCCTCTCCCCCCTCCGCGCTCGCCCACGCGCTCGACCCATCTGGGCTGGGGCACGCAGCACACTCACTCGTCGGCTTAGGGACCCCCCTGTCTCGAAACGCCGACAGTTGGCGCGCCAGGTAGGGGCACGCTGCGTGCTGACGAATAGCTCCCCGTCAAGCTCCAGATGGGCAGTCTCCAGCAACCTCTCCGGCCCGGGACGGTGCTTCGTTTCGGGGCTCTCGAGTTCATGTCCTTCGACGGCAGCAACGACATGATACTTCTTCCACCGCCGTGCGACCACGACAATGGCGGCCGACAACCCGCCCGCCGGCGGCGGAATCGACGACGTCTACCCCGCGTGGTGGAAAAGCAACATTCGGGCTCGCTCCGTTCTCTCCCCCGCCAACGGAGGAGGAGGCGGGGCCGTCAAGGCCAGACGGGAGGCCGCGCTTCGCCGGCCGTCGAGCGAATCGACGCCCCCGACGCCCCGACGGAAGGCACGCCGGACATCGACCTCGCGTTCAAGACGGAGGCAAGCGCCGTCCCCCCGCGGCACGACGACCCCGAGCAAGAAGACGACGCCGGCGCGCTCGCGGAAAGCCTGCAGGACGTCGCCCTCGAACCAGAGATGACGGCGCAACCAGACCCCGATGTGACTACGTCGTTCCTCGTCGACCAAAAGGTAACGACTAACTCCCATCTTGCGTCATTTCGACTCGGCCTCCACCCGCCAAACGACCTCGATTTGGCGGGCGCTCTCATTGAGGCGAGTGCAACCCCACTGAGGTTCTGTATGCGATCGCCTTGGGACCGACTGACGGACGTCTCGACCTACGGGCCCTCTGGGTCCGAGGAAGATGACGATCCCAGCATCGGTTGGGATTTCTCCGGACTTGGCAACCCCAGTGCCGTGCGGGACTTCATGGCCGCATGTGACTACTGTCTGTCCGACTGTTCCGATGCAAGCCGCAGCCTTGGCGACGAGAGCTGCGGCCCAAGCCGCGAATGTTTCCACATCGAGCTAGGGAATCCCACCGAAGGCAACCATCTTGGCATGCCGGAGGATGGTGATCTCCCTAGGCCGGTGCCTCGCGCCGACATCCCACGGGAGCTAGCTGTGGTCCCCGCTCCGGCGGGGGGTTACGACCCACAACTCGAGCAAGTCCGCGAGGCGCAGGCCAGGCTCAACGAGGGAACGGGAGCGCTTGAGCCGATCCGTCGGGACGTCGGACAGGCATGGGTGGGCCAACCCCTGGCCGGAGAAATACGTTATCTGCCCCAAGGTCTCCAGCACCGCGTCGCCAACGACGTCAGGATCAGGCCGCCGCCCGCATCCAGCGGGGTCGGTCAGAACCTGGCAACCGCAGCAATGCTCATCCGCGCGATGCCGGAGCCGTCAACCACCGAGGGTCGGCGGATCCAGGGAGAACTCAAGAATCTCCTGGAAGGCGCCGCGGCCCGGCGGGCCGAGAGCACTGCATCCCGAAGGCAAGGATATCCCTCGGAACCTCATGCCGCGACTTCCCGATCCATGCGGGAAGCCTCGGTCTACACCGGGCGCACGCGCAACACCGCGCCTGCGGCCCCGGGCCACCTCGGCAACGAGCACCATCGACGCGACCGTCGGGCTCACCTCGACGAAAGGGTGCGCCGAGGCTATCACCCCAGGCGTGGGGGACGATACGACAGCGGGGAGGATCGGAGTCCTTCGCCCGAACCACCCGGTCCGCAGGCTTTCAGTCGGGCCATCCGACGGGCGCCATTCCCGACCCGGTTCTGACCCCCGACTACTATCGTAAAGTACTCGGGGGAAACGAGACCGGAGCTGTGGCTCGCGGACTACCGCCTTGCCTGCCAACTGGGTGGAACGGACGACGACAATCTCATCATCCGCAACCTCCCCCTGTTCCTCTCCGACACTGCCCGTGCCTGGTTGGAGCACCTGCCTCCGAGGCAGATTTCCAACTGGGACGACTTGGTCCAAGCCTTCGCTGGCAATTTCCAGGGCACATACGTGTGCCCCGGGAATTCCTGGGACCTTCGAAGCTGCCGGCAACAGCCGGGGGAGTCGCTCCGGGACTACATCCGGCGATTCTCGAAGCAGCGCACCGAGCTGCCCAACATCACCGACTCGGATGTCATCGGCGCGTTCCTCGCCGGCACCACTTGCCGCGACCTGGTGAGCAAGCTGGGTCGCAAAACCCCCACCAGGGCGAGCGAGCTGATGGACATCGCCACCAAGTTCGCCTCCGGCCAGGAGGCGGTCGAAGCTATCTTCCGAAAGGACAAGCAGCTCCAGGGCCGCCCGTCGGAAGAAGCTCCCGAGACGTCTGCTCCGCGCGGCGCCAAGAAGAAAGGCAAGAAGAAGTCGCAATCGAAACGCGACGCCGCAGACGCGGACCTTGTCGCCGCCGCCGAGTATAAGAACCCTCGGAAGCCCCCCGGAGGTGCAAACCTCTTCGACAAGATGCTCAAGGAGCCGTGCCCCTACCATCAGGGGCCCGTCAAGCACACCCTCGAGGAGTGTGTTATGCTTCGGCGTCATTTCCACAGGGCCGGGCCACCCGCCGAGGGTGGCAGGGCCCACGACGACGACAAGAACGAAGAACACCCAGCAGGGGGGTTCCACGAGGTCCGCGACTGCTTCATGATCTATGGAGGGCATGCGGCGAACACCTCGGCTCGGCACCGCAAGCAAGAGCGCCGGGAGGTCTGCTCGGTAAGGTGGCGGCGCCAGTCTACCTAGACTGGTCCGACAAGCCCATCACTTTCGACCGAGCCGACCACCCCGACCATGTGCCGAGCCCGGGGAAATACCCGCTCGTCGTCGACCCCGTTGTCGGCGATGTCAGGCTCACCAAGGTCCTGATGGACGGGGGCAGCTGCCTCAACATCATCTACGCCGAGACCCTCAAGCTCCTGCGCGTCGATCCGTCCACCGTCCGAGCAGGCGCTGCGCCCTTCCACGGGATCATCCCTGGGAAGCGCGTCCAGCCCCTCGGGCGACTCGACCTCCCAGTCTGCTTCGGGACACCCTCCAACTTCCGAAGGGAGACCCTGACGTTCGAAGTGGTCGGGTTCCGAGGAACCTACCACGCCGTGTTAGGGAGGCCATGCTACGCGAAGTTCATGGCCGTCCCCAACTACACCTACCTGAAGCTCAAGATGCCGGGCCCCAACGGGGTCATCACCGTCGGCCCCACGTACAAACACGCGTTCGAATGCGACGTGGAGTGCGTGGAGTACGCCGAGGCCCTCGCCGAGTCCGAGGCCCTCATCGCCGACCTGGAGAACCTCTCCAAGGAGGTCCCAGACGTGAAGCGCCATGCCGGCAACTTCGAGCCAGCGGAGACGGTCAAGGCCGTCCCCCTCGACCCCAGCGGCGACACCACCAAGCAGATCCGGATCGGTTCCGGGCTCGACCCCAAATAGGAAGCAGTGCTCGTCGACTTTCTCCGCGCAAACGCCGACGTCTTTGCGTGGAGTCCCTCGGACATGCCCGGCATACCGAGGGATGTCGCCGAGCACTCGCTGGATATTCGGGCCGGAGCCCGACCCGTCAGACAGCCTCTGCGCCGATTCGACGAGGAGAAGCGCAGAGCGATTGGCGAAGAGATCCACAAGCTAATGGCGGCAGGGTTCATCAAAGAGGTATTCCATCCCGAATGGCTTGCCAACCCTGTGCTTGTGAGGAAGAAAGGGGGGAAATGGCGGATGTGTGTAGACTACACTGGTCTCAACAAAGCATGTCCGAAGGTTCCCTACCCTCTGCCTCGCATCGACCAAATCGTGGATTCCACTGCTGGGTGCGAAACCCTGTCCTTCCTCGATGCCTACTCGGGGTATCACCAGATCCGGATGAAAGAGTCCGACCAGCTCGCGACTTCTTTCATCACGCCGTTCGGCATGTACTGCTACGTCACCATGCCGTTCGGCCTGAGGAATGCAGGCGCGACGTACCAGCGGTGCATGAACCATGTGTTCGGCGAACACATCGGTCGCACAGTCGAGGCCTACGTCGATGACATCGTAGTCAAGACACGGAAGGCTCCCAACCTCCTCTCCGACCTTGAAGTGACATTCCGGTGTCTCAAGGCGAAAGGAGTCAAGCTTAATCCTGAGAAGTGTGTTTTCGGGGTGCCCCGAGGCATGCTCCTAGGGTTCATCGTCTCTGAGCGAGGCATCGAGGCCAACCCGGAGAAGATCGCGGCCATCACCAGCATGGGGCCCATCAAGGACTTAAAAGGGGTACAGAGGGTCATGGGATGCCTCGCGGCCCTGAGCCGCTTCATCTCACGCCTCGGCGAAAGAGGTCTGCCCCTGTACCGCCTTTTAAGGAAAGCCGAGTGTTTCGTTTGGACCCCTGAGGCCGAGGAAGCCCTCGGCAACCTAAAGGCGCTCCTTACAAAGGCGCCAGTCTTGGTGCCGCCGGCGGACGGAGAAACCCTCTTGGTCTACGTCGCCGCGACCACTCAGGTGGTTAGCGCCGCGAATGTGGTCGAAAGGCAGGAGGAAGGGCATACATTGCCCGTTCAGAGGCCGGTTTACTTCATCAGCGAAGTGCTGTCCGAGACTAAGATCCGCTACCCACAAGTTCAAAAGCTGCTGTATGCTGTGATCCTGACGAGGCGGAAGCTACGACACTACTTCAAGTCCCATCCGGTGACTGTGGTGTCATCCTTCCCCCTGGGGGAGATCATCCAGTGCCGAGAGGCCTCGGGCAGGATCGCAAAGTGGGCAGTGGAGATCATGGGCGAAACGATCTCGTTCGCCCCTCGGAAGGCCATCAAGTCCCAAGTGTTGGCGGATTTCGTGGCTGAATGGGTCGACACCCAACTACCAACGACTCCGATCCAACCGGAGCTCTGGACCATGTTTTTCGACGGGTCGCTGATGAAGACGGGGGCCGGTGCGGGCCTGCTCTTCATCTCGCCCCTCGGAAAGCACTTGCGCTACGTGCTGCGCCTCCACTTCCCGGCGTCCAACAATGTGGCCGAGTACGAAGCTCTGGTCAACGGATTGCGGATCGCCATCGAGCTAGGGGTCAGACGCCTCGACGCCCGCGGTGATTCGCAGCTCGTCATCGACCAAGTCATGAAGAACTCCCACTGTCGCGACCCGAAGATGGAGGCCTACTGCGACGAGGTTCGGCGCCTGGAAGACAAGTTCTTCGGGCTCGAGCTCAACCACATCGCTCGGCGCTACAACGAAACCGCAGACGAGCTGGCGAAGATAGCCTCGGGGCGAACGACAGTCCCCCCGGACGTCTTCTCCCGGGATCTGCATCAACCCTCCGTCAAGCTCGACGACGCGCCCGAGCCCGAGGTATCCTCGGCTCAGCCCGAGGTACCCTCGGCTCAGCCCGAGGTACCCTCGGCTCAGCCCGAGGTACCCTGGGTTCAGCCCGAGGCACCCTCGGCCCAGCCCGAGGTACTCTCGGCCCCCGAGGGCGGGGCGTTGAACGTCGAGGAAGGGCAGAGCGGGGCCACGCCAGACCAAGATTGGCAGGCCCCGTACCTGCAATATCTCCGCCGAGGAGAGCTACCCCTCGACCAAGCCGAGGCTCGGCGGGTAGCGCGACGCGCCAAGTCATTCGTCTTGCTGGGCGACGAAGAGGAGCTCTACCATCGCAGCCCCTCGGGCATCCTCCAGCGATGCATCTCCATCGCCGAAGGTCGGGAACTGCTGCAAGAAGTACACTCGGGGGCTTGCGGCCACCACGCAGCACCCCGAGCCCTTGTTGGAAATGCTTTCCGGCAAGGCTTCTACTGGCCAACGGCGGTGGCTGACGCCACTAGAATTGTCCGCACCTGCGGAGGGTGCCAATTCTATGCGAAACGGACACACCTGCCCGCTCAGGCTCTGCAGACAATACCCATCACCTGGCCCTTCGCTGTATGGGGTCTGGACCTCGTCGGTCCCTTGCAAAAGGCGCCCGGGGGCTACACGCACCTGCTGGTCGCCATCGACAAATTCTCCAAGTGGATCGAGGTCCGACCTCTGAACAGCATCAGGTCCGAGCAGGCGGTGGCATTCTTCACCAACATCATCCATCGCTTCGGGGTCCCGAACTCCATCATCACCGACAATGGCACCCAGTTCACCGGCAAAAAATTCTTGGATTTTTGCGAGGATCACCATATCCGGGTGGACTGGGCCGCCGTGGCTCATCCCATGTCGAATGGGCAAGTAGAGCGTGCCAACGGCATGATTCTACAAGGGCTCAAGCCTCGGATCTACAACGACCTCAACCAGTTCGGCAGGCGATGGATGAAGGAACTCCCCTCGGTGGTCTGGAGCCTAAGGACGACGCCGAGTCGTGCCACGGGCTTCACGCCGTTTTTCCTGGTCTACGGGGCTGAAGCTATCCTGCCCACTGACCTGGAATACGGCTCCCCAAGGGCGAGGGCCTACCCCGAGCAAAGCAACCAAGCCAGCCGAGAGGAATCGCTAGACCAGTTGGAGGAAGCTCGGGACAGGGCCTTACTACACTCGGCGCGGTACCAACAGTCCCTGCGACGTTACCACGCCCGAGGGGTCCGGTCCCGAGAACTCCAGGTGGGCGACCTGGTGCTTCGGCTGCGACAAGACGCCCGAGGGAGGCACAAGCTCACGCCCCCCTGGGAAGGGCCATTCGTCATCGCCAAAGTTCTGAAGCCCGGAACATACAAGCTGGCCAACAATCAAGGCGAGATCTACGGCAACGCTTGGAACATCAAACAGCTACGTCGCTTCTACCCTTAAGATGTTTTCAAGTTGTTCACATACCTCGCACCTACGCAAAGTTTAGTTGTCAAGGAAGGGTCGGCCTAGCCTCGGCAAAGCCCGACCCTCCCTCGGGGGCTAAAAGGGGGGAGACCCCCTCTGGTTCGAATTTTTTCCTCGAAAAAGGACCTCTTTTTAGCAGGATTTCTTCCGTGCTTCTTGACTACTTTGGAAAGCGGATCCTGGAAACGACGAGGTACACGTAAGCAGCCAAGGCTGACCGAGCCGAGGGACTCCTACGCCTCCGGGATACGGATACCTCACTCGTCCCCTTCTGCGATAAGTAACTTGCGCTCGGATAAAGCGACTCCGTGGACCGAACGAGTCATCACGTTCGGAAGCTCTCCTGCCGAAGCAGTCCTTCAAGCTTTCTCGACTAAATCGGGGACAGGGCCTCATGGACGGGTGAAAGTACGCGTAAGCGGCAAGGCCGACCGAGCCGAGGGATTCCCACGCCTCTGGGATACGGATACCTCACTCGTCCCTTCCGCGAAAAGCAACTCTCGCTCACACAAACATCCCTATTACCGACAGAGTCCAGATGCTCGAAACAAGAGGGAAAAAGGACGCAGCTTCGCAAGCGCGGCGAGGGCGTGTTCTTCTGGCCTCGGTGGCTGCAGAAAGCGCACGCTACAAGATGATCTGATCCTGCAGGCTCGGGTCTTCACGCCGAAGGGAGCCGTAGCACCCTCGGCATCGACGACGTCTACAGCAAAGCCCGACCCAGCCTCGGGCGGCGCCGAGGTCCAGGGGCTCCTCCAGGAATCCGACCCGAGCAGGCGGCTCAACCGGTTACCCCTGGGGCCTCGGGCAACCGGCTTCCAAGGGCGCTAGCCCGATCCGAGGCCTCGACTGACCGACTTGGGCGTCGGCACCGCTGACGGGCGACACGGCTAGGCTCCGGCCGACCAGGTTCCCCATTCTCGAGCCAACTCCGCCTCTGTTCATACTGATATCGCTACCCCCGGCCTCGATCCACCAAAGGGCGGCCGAGGGGTCCCTTCAACTAAGCTAGAAGAGCCTCACGTAACAAGGCCGAACGGGCCGAGGGATTCCTACGCCTCCGGGATACGGATACCTCACCCGTCACCTTGACACGGGGCAACTCATGCTTGGTAAAGCGGTTCAGATAATAAAACAGGCGAGACTTAGTGCTCGGAAATGAGGAAAAAACACGGCTCCGTGCCAAAATTACATACACGTTCAGGCCTCGACAGCCACAATGAACGAACTCACTGGCATACGAGATGCCACTACCAACGGAACTCCGGTTCCCCCCTCCGCCGCGCCTCTTCGGGTGCGAAGCCTATGCCACGACTCGAGGCGACCCAACAGCGCCAGACTGGCGCGTCGGTCAAAGCGACCGAAAGTGGGCCGGCAGTAATAGCGGTGGCAGGCGGGCGGGCGCAGCGGTCACGTCGTCAGCCAGGCTCACATCCCATCCTGAGACAGCAAGAGAGCCTCCTCTCACGGCGTGAAGACGGTGCACCCGTGACCCGTTCCTCGAACGGATCACCTGCGCGCAACGGCCGCTCCGCCAACCACTCGCCCCGTCGCATTAACTCCGCGGCGGGACACGCGGCGCTTCTGGCGGGAGGAGCGCGCGACGCTTCACCTTCGCCTTAATAACCGCGTCAGAAAAGGTACGCCACGTCGTCTGATTTCGTATCCTTTTCCGTTTTCCTCTTTCTCTATCTCTTGCAACAGGGACCGGGGAAGGGGGATACCCCGAGAGGGATCCTTCTCCGCGAAGGAACCGGGCTCCGCGCCCCCCATTACTGATCAGGGGTTCGAAGGCTGGCCCCCCGAGGGTTCAACGGCCGCCTCAGATCGCGTGGGCCCGACACCCACTACTGGTCAGGGGTTCGAAGGCCAGCCCCCCGAAGGGCTCCATGGCCGCCTCAGGCTACTCGGGCTCCGCGCCCATTACTGATCAGGGGTTCGAAGGCTGGCCCCCGAAGGGTTCACAGTCGCCTCAGACACCGAGCGAGGGATGACCAGGGGTACGTTCGATATATAACCGAGGCTCGGGCTGCGCTCCCGAGGTACCCTAGGACATATCCGAGACCAGCGGGAACGATCTTGTAACGGAATCCCATCGGAGGGAGGCATCGAGCCCTCGGACCCCGTCGCCAGGGGACCGGGTCCGGCAAGTCACCCGCAGGTACTTTTGGGCGTGCCTCTGGGCCCCTAGCCGACCCCCAACGAACGGGGCACGGACGTCCACTCGGATTACCCGCTTGCAGCTCACCGGAGACACCATGTTCGGTGCCCATCGAGGGTAACATGGCGCACTCCCCCCCTCCTCCTTGCGGAAAGGCGACGTAGGGGCGTATGTAAAAAGCCGAGTCTGTCCCTGATCGTCCTCTCGCCCTGTGCAGAGGCTCGGGGGCTGCTCTCGCAAAAACCGGCTCCGGCCAAATCGTTGACAGCGTCAACATACCAGCCCGAGAGCTTGGGCCCCGACCGTGCACCCGGGCTACGGCCAGTTCGCATGAGGGAACGACCAGACTAGCCGAAGCGTAAAGCGAAGCATTAAGACCTCGAAGGAGTGTAACCACTCCTCCGAGGCCTCGGGGGCTACACCCGGCGGGTGCGCTCGCGCGCACCCACCGGAACGAAATGCAACCGAGAAAGGCTGGTCCCCTTGCAAAAAAGTGCGACAAAAGCCTCCAAGCGAGTGCTAACACTCCCTTCGAGGCTCGGGGGCTACTGTCGGGGACCATAATTAGGGGTACCCTCAAGACGCCTAATTCTCAGCTGGTAACCCCCATCAGCATAAAGCTGCAAAGGCCTGATGGGCACGATTAAGTCAGGGATCAGTCCACACGAGTGACTCGATCACGCTTCACCCGAGCCTAGCCTCGGCCGAAGGCAGCCGACCTCGAGAGACTTCCGTCTCGCCCGAGGCCCCCTGAAAGGGAAATGTGCCTTTGGGCCATTTCTAAGTATTTTGGTGATTGAGTGCAAACACAAGTGCTTAAATGTGAAAATATGCCCAAGGATGATCAAAGTGCAAATCACAAGTTAAGGTATGTTTCTAAGCCTTAGTACATTGGTTTTGTGTACTAATATATTTGTCTAAGTGTTAGAAACAGATAGAAGAAGAGAAGAGAAGACTTGGCTGTGTACAGCCAAGGGGCTGCTTCGGTCTGGGGCACCGGACTGTCCGGTGGTGCACCGGACAGTGTCCGGTGGTGCACCGGACAGTGTCCGGTGCGCCAGGCTGCCTCGGCCGAAGAGGCCGCTCTCGGGTTTTTCTCCGGCGACTTCGGCTAAAATTCACCGGACTGTCCGGTGTGCACCGGACTGTCCGGTGAGCCAACGGTCGGCCGGGCCAACGGTCGGCCGCGCGATCGGCGCGCGACACGTGGCCGAGCCAACGGTCGGAAGGAAGCACCGGACTGTCCGGTGTGCACCGGACTGTCCGGTGCGCCAGATCTGCAACGGTCGGCAACGGTCGGCTTCGCCGTTTAAGGAAACAAATCGGGCACCGGACAGTGTCCGGTGTGCACCGGACTGTCCGGTGCGCCACGAGACAGAAGGCAAAGATGGCTTTCCAGATTTGTTCCCAACGGCTCCTAGCTGCCTTGGGGCTATAAAAGGGACCCCTAGGCGCATGGAGGAGCATACCAAGCATTCCTACAACTCTTCTAAGCACCAAGACATCAATCTCACGCATTCGTTTCATTGTGATAGCATATAGAGCTCTTGTGGAGTTGTGAACTCTTTGTGTTGCGTTGCGAGCTCTTGTTGCGACTTGTGTGCGTGTTGTTGCTCTGATTTTCGAGTCTTGTGTGCGTTGCTCATTCCCACCTTACTCCGTATTCTTTGTGAACTCAATTGTAAGGGCGAGAGACTCCAAGTTGTGGAGATTCCTCGCAAACGGGAAAAGATCAAAGGAAAGAAAAACACCGTGGTATTCAAGTTGATCATTGGATCACTTGAGAGGAGTTGAGTGCAACTCTCGTCCGTTGGGACGCCACAACGTGGAGTAGGCAAGTTTTGTACTTGGCCGAACCACGGGATAACCACCGTGTCAACTCTGTGATTGCTTTCTTGTGGTTATCGTGTTTTGAGTTCTCTCTAGCCACTTGGCCATACTTGTGCTAACCCTTAACAAGTTTTTGTGGCTTAAGTTTTGAACTTTTACAGGATCACCTATTCACCCCCCCCCCTCTAGGTGCTCTCAATTGGTATCAGAGCCGTTCTCTTCCAGAAAGGGACTAACCGCCCGAAGAGATGGATCCTAAGGGGAAGGGAATTGTGATAAACGACAAGGAGAAGGAGTCCTTCGTCAACGAGCCAAGGGATGACAAGTCCAATGACTCGGGCTCGGGCCACAAGCGAAGAGATGGGAAGAAGAAGAAAACAAGACGCATCAAGGAGATCGTCTACTACGACAGCGATGAGTCCTCTTCTTCCCAAAAGAACGACGACCACGACAAACAAAGGAAACCGGTTAATTCGAACTTTTCATTTGATTATTCTCGTATTCCACATAGTTCGAATTCGCATTTGCTTTCCATTCCTCTTGGTAAACCTCCACATTTTGATGGGGAGGACTACGGATTTTGGAGTCACAAAATGCGTAGTCATTTATTCTCTCTCCATCCAAGCATATGGGAGATTGTAGAGAATGGAATGAAATTTGATAGCTCGGATAGCCCTATGTTTATCAATGAACAAATTCATAAAAATGCACAAGCTACTACTGTTCTCTTAGCATCTTTGTGCAGGGAAGAGTACAATAAGGTGAGCGGCTTGGACAATGCCAAGCAGATATGGGACACCCTCAAGATCTCTCACGAGGGGAACGACATCACCATGCTCACCAAGATGGAGTTGGTGGAGGGCGAGCTTGGACGATTCGCCATGATAAGGGGAGAAGAGCCAACTCAAACTTACAACCGGCTCAAGACCCTTATCAACAAGATAAGGAGCTACGGAAGCACGCGTTGGACGGATCATGACGTCGTCCGCCTAATGCTCAGGTCATTTACCGTTCTTGATCCTCATCTCGTGAACAATATTCGTGAGAACCCCAGGTACACGATGATGACGCCCGAAGAAGTACTTGGAAAATTCGTGAGCGGGCGGATGATGATCAAGGAGGCAAGGTACGTCGATGACGCGTTGAACGGTCCAATCCACGAGCCTCAACCCATTGCTCTCAAGGCATCGAGGAGCAAGGAGGCACTACCAAGCAAGGTGGCGCAAATTGAGGCGGCCGGGCTTAATGATGAAGAAATGGCTCTCATCATTAAGCGCTTCAAGACGGTGCTAAAGGGTCGCAATGGACAGCCGAGCAAGACTAAGACCAAGGGGAAGCGATCATGCTTCAAATGCGGTAAGCTTGGTCATTTTATTGCTAACTGTCCTGATAATGAAAGTGACCAGGAAAAGGGAAACAAGAGGGAAAAGAAGAAGCATTATAAGAAGGCAAAGGGTGAGGCGCATCTAGGCAAGGAGTGGGACTCGGATTGCTCCTCATCCGACTCCGACAATGAAGGACTCGCCGCCACCGCCTTCAACAAATCAACCCTCTTCCCCAACGAGCGTCACACATGCCTTATGGCAAGGGAGAAGAAGGTATGTACTCGCAACTCTACCTATGCTTCTTCAAGTGAGGACGAATCTAGTGATGAGGATGAAGTAGATTATTCATGTTTGTTCAAGGGCTTAGATAGATCTAAGATAGACAAAATTAATGAATTAATTGATGCCTTGAATGAAAAGAATATACTTTTAGAAAAGCAAGAGGATTTGTTGTATGAAGAGCATGATAAATTTGTTGAGGCACAAAAATCCTATGCTTTAGAGGTTAAAAGAAATGAAATGCTTTCTTTTGAACTATCTACTTGTCATGAAACCATTTCTACTTTGAAAGGTGTCAACAATGATTTAAATGCTAAATTAGAAGTAGCAAATAAATCCAACTCTTGTGTTGAACATGTTGAAATTTGCACTAGGTGTAAGGATGTTGATATTAATGCCTGTAGTGAACACTTAGTTTCCATTTCAAAATTGAGTGATGAAGTAGCTAGTCTTAATGCTCGACTTAAGACTAGCAAAAGTGATTTTGAAAAACTAAAATTTGCTAGGGATGCCTACACGGTTGGTAGACACCCCTCAATTAAGGATGGACTTGGCTTCAAGAGGGAAGCCAAGAACTTAACAAGTCATAAGGCTCCCATTCCCGCCAAGGAGAAAGGGAAGGCCCCTATGGCTACTAGTGCTAAAAGGAACCATGCCTTTTTGTATCATGATAAAAGACAAACTAGAAA